>NC_138046.1:23043090-23564821 GCF_964194185.1 Rhinolophus hipposideros
TAAATTCATCTGAAATATACTATGTACACACAGGGTGCAAAAAAATGTATACACTTTTAAAGACAGGAAAACTATATTAAAATTGTAATGCTCAAGATGTACCAATAACAACAGATGAATACAAGTCACGTTTGACGTCTGCAATGACAAGAGGTGCTCAAAGTGGTTCCCATCGGCGTCCAGACATTTCTGATTATGGCAAACTACTGCTTGAGCATAGATAACAGCTCTTAAAATGTGTATACATTTTTTGGCAACCCCTGGTATAGTTAGTATATTTCTATGATATAGGCTCATAATAATGGTCAGCCAAATGGCTAACATCGTGGGAGGATTACTCTGTGCCAGGTACTATGCTAAACACTTTACATGCATTTGTCTCATTTAATCTTCACAGCGACTGATCATTAGCTTCATTTTACAGGTAAGGAAACCAAGGCTCAGAGAAGTTTAGAATTTGCCTAAGGTTTTACTGCCAAGTGAGGGAGTAGTTGGCATTTGAAACTCATGTGAGTCTGACTCCGAAATCAGTGCTCTTAGCTGCTACTCCGAACAGGTTTTAAGGGGCTGTTCTGAGAATCCAACCACCATCTAACATGGTTGCTAAATGAACTGTGTTCTAAATTCAAACTAATGAATTCAGAAAAAAGTCTTCAAAATACAGCCTCTTCCTAGGTACATCTTGTATGTCCCGTGACAGTAATGAGTACCCTGTAAAGTAGGATGGCCTTTTATTTCTCCAGGTAACCTTGTTTGAATTTCAAAGAGATTCCCAAGTTCTAGAACATGATGACCCAGACTGTGTTCACATTATTCACATTCTTTGTGGTTTTTGACTTTTATCTTGACCTCACCAAGTAATGTCCTTTCAGGTCTTATGTTTATTGCAGCCCCTCACCCCCTTGATATTTAGATAGACTCTCTGAATCCTCTCCAATTTTTTGATGATCTTTATGACCAGGTAAGAAAACATCAAGAGTTGGGAGGCTGGGAGAAGTTCAGAGTATTTGGGGTTGTGTTTTTTTTTTTTTTTAACTTCTAGGGAAGTCAAATTGGAAGGCTTTGCTATGAGTTCAATTTTTCTTGCTATGTAGTATGTTGGTGAGAGAGAGTGTGGAAGGAGGAAGAGGCTTAAGGGAAACACATTCATTAAAGAGAGGGGCTATCGTTTCTTATAGACTAATGGCCATATTCCATTTCCTCATGGAGTAGGGAATTACTCAGCCTTAGCCTTTAGTGTTTCAGTTTCCACTCTTGGGAACTGTATTATTACCTTGTAAAACAGAGTTATCTCTCCTATTAGCGTTAATTGAACCCATCTTTTTCTTCTGTGAGAAACCATAACATTGACTTTTTTTTTTCTGAGCCCTGTGTTAAGCCTCTTCACTTTGGAGATTGATGGAACTCCGCCACTAGGAGTAGGCGATGAGGGGGTTTGAGCATAGCAGGAAGTGTTGGGGTATCAGGAGTTATACGTGTCTCGGTAACCTCTCTCGAGTTGTTCTGTCCCCCTGGCTTTACTGTGACCCAAGCCTTTGTGAAGATGTGCTGAGTATTGTAAGCTCTCTCTTTCTCTTTTAAATCATTAGTTGAAATGAATTGTTTTATGGTAATCAAATGGAAAATGACATTAAATGCAAGAATATAATTTCCATTAGTATTCCTCTTTGGGCTAGATCTGAGAACAACCCCCAGAAGGCATTTCTGGGCTCAGGACTCCCACCAGTGTCCAAATGAGATTCAGATCTCTGGCTCCTCCAGAGGCCTGTGCATCAGGTCAATCCATTGTACGCCTGGAGACCATGTTGAGTAATTACTCCACTGCCAGCAAATTCCCTGAGCAGAGTCTCCGAAAACCTCGTAGAGACTTAAGATAGTCATGGATATGAACAACTCTTTAACTTCCTTTCTACCAGGAGCATTGCTTTAGAAAACAAAGAGTATTTTATTTTTGTTTACCACTGGACACCTATTACATAGATGTTTTAGTATTTCTTTATAAGCATATTCACTTCTCTCCAGTCTTTCGCGTTTTATTTTGTGTGTCCATGTACAGCTAGAACAAGATTAATAGGCAGGAAGTTTGGATGGGTACTTAATGTGTGTGTGTGTGTGTGTGTGTGTGTGTGTGTGTGTGTTTGCATATATAATATGATAGTGTGCTCTCTCTGTCTCTGTGTGCATGTGTGGCTCACACACACACACACACACACACACACTTATTATATATAGCAGAAAAGCCAAAGCAAATAAAATATACTAGGATCTACTCCCTCCTCCCATAGGAACCACAATATGCAAAGAAACCTTCCTCCTCTAGCAGTTTCTCTGACTATATTGTCAGGAGAATTTCATAGAGCTTATACTGCTCTGTGTCCTGCAATTCTGATCTGCAACTATTAGCCATAGCCTACATGGAAAGGGGCCATCTCTAGGGTAATAGCATTGTAAATTACAATGAATGCACTCAATTACACTCAGAAACCAAAAGATATGTAGCACTCCAGTGTGCCTTGTAATCAGCACCTTTGAGAATGTATGTAACAGCATTCTGAACAAAAAATGGAAACTGAACGTGTTAGAAAATGAACATTGGAATTAAATCTTCCTTCTGATAGGAACAATACCTTATATGGCAGGCAACTTTTTTCTTTTCTTGTTTTGTTTTTTGTTGGGGACATGATGTTCATTCTTTATTCATTTTTTTCCCTCAAATTTAATTTTATATACATGGAATCACATAGTATTTAGTCTTTTCTGCCTGACTACTTTTACTCATGATGATGCCTATGAAATTAATCTATGTTGTTGCATGTGTCATTAGTTAATTCTTTTTCATTACTTTATTTTTTTTTAATTAAAGTTTATTGGGGTGAAAATTGTTAGTAAAGTTACATAGGTTTCAGGTATACAATTCTGTATTACATCATCTATAAATCCCATTGTGTGTTCACCACCCAGAGTCAGTTCTCCTTCCATCACCATATATTTGATCCCCCTTACTCTCATCTCCCACCCCCCACCCTCCTTACCCTCTGGTAACTACTAAACTATTCTCTGTGTCTATGAGTTTTTGTTTCTCATTTGTTTGTCTTGTTCTTTTGTTGTTTTTGGTTTATATACCACATGTCAGTGAAATCATATGGTTCTCTGCTTTTTCTGTCTGACTTCTTTCGCTTAGCATTATACTCTCAAGATCCATCCATGTTGTCACAAATGTTCCTATATCATCTTTTCTTACCACCGAATAGTATTCCATTGTGTATATATATACCACAACTTCTTTATCCATTCATCTATCGAAGGACATTTTGGTTGTTTCCATGTCTTGGCCACCGTAAACAAAGCTGCAATGAACATTGGAGCACACGTGTCTTTATGGATAAATGTTTTCAGATTTTTTTTTGGTAGATACCTAGGAGTGGGATTGCTGGGTCATATGGTAATTCTATTTTTAATTTTTTGAGGAACCTCTACACTGCCTTCCATAATGGCTGCACCAGTCTGCATTCCCACCAACAGTGTATGAGGGTTCCTTTTTCTCCACAGCCTCTCCAACACTTGTTAATATTTGTCTTGTTGATGCTAGCCATTCTGACTGGGGTGAGGTGATATATCGTTGTGGTTTTTATTTGCATTTCTCTGATGATTAGTGATGTTGAGCATTTTTTCATGTGTCTATTTGCCATTTGTATGTCCTTTTTGGAGAAATATTTCTTCAGGTCCTCTGCCCACTTTTCAATTGGGTTATTTGTTTTTTTGGTGTTGAGTTTCATGAGTTCCTTGTATATTTTGGATATTAGCCTTTTATTAGAAGCACTATTTGCAAAAATCTTCTCCCATTCAGTTGGTTGCCTTTTTATTTTGTCGATGGTTTCTTTTGCTGTGCAGATGCTTTTAAGGGCAGGCAACTTTTTTCTAATATCATTTTATTGATTTAAAAAACAACTAAATTGTGGCATGGTAGTGAAGAATGTCTTTCAAAATCATTTATTGCTCTAATCAGCCTGGTAGAGCCTTTCTGTCATGCTGATAAGGAAATTAAATTTTTCTCACACTGGGTTTACTTGCCTCTTATGCACAGATGTTTTCTTTTTCTTTCAGGGAACTAATTCAGAAGTTGAAATCTTTCATCAGCTTCTATAGTGCTTTGCCTGGCTACATCTGCAGCCATAGCCCTGTGGCTGAAAACGACACTCTTTGCTGGAATGGACAAGAACTCGTGGAAAGGTAATCTTCTTTGAATGATAAATATAGCAATATTCAAGGAATAATCATCATATATTCATTTCAAGGTTACTTATGTCATCTTTCTGCCTTTGTTAATTTCACAAGAAAAATTTTAGGAGAAACATACACGTGAGCATCTGTGACATGCCAGATGCTGTCAATAACTCATAGCCCTCAGAATTTACAAACTTTGAAGCACGTAGAGAATGATGTATTCAGGAGCATTCTACAAAATATACAGCAACTCTTTTTTGTCTTTGGCTTCTTCAATCTCATTATGTGAGTCCTTATTTCTTGATTTATTTGAATAAATCATATTCATACTAATAGTTATCATTTATTGAGAGTTAACTCCATATTAAGCACCATACTAATGCTTGTCTGTATTAACTCTCTTTATCCTGACACCAATCCTATGAAATAGATACTGTCATTCTTTCCCCATTTTTAGAGATAAAGGTAGAGGAGAGAAGAAGGGGGAAGGATAGAGGAGAACTGTTTCACTGAGCAATTTTACTGACATGTTTGATCATTTGAATGTTTGTCGGTATAATCTGTGTTAACATTCATCATGTATGAAGAATTTGCTCATTGCTAGAAAGGAAATAATATACATATTCATTTATTCAGCAAATGTTTACTGAGCACCTTCTAAGTGCCAGTCATCTTGAAGTAAACAGGCAAAATTTCCTGTCCTCCCAGAAATTTCATTCTAGTGGGTTAATGATATTCTTAACTGTTGCTTTGCATGTGTAAGGAATAGCTTGCAATTAAGGAATTAAATCAGGAAGGTAGCATGCTTAGGAAACCCCGTGGACTTGATGAACATGCTTTCAAAAATGTTTATACAAGTGGTAGCATGTTTTAGAGGAAAATACAGAAGAGACCTAAACTCGAGCGCTGAATCTTTTTTCTTTAAATTAAAATGTATTGGGCTGACAATGGTTAGTAAAGTTACATAAATTTCAAGTGTACAATTCTGTAATACAGCATCTATATCTCACATTGTGTGCTCACCACCCAGAGTCAGTTCTCTTTCCATCACCATATATTTGACCCCGTTTACCCTCTTCAACTATTCTTCCTCCCCCCTTACCCTCTGGTAACTATGTACCATTGTCAGTGTCTATACATTTTTGTGTCTTTATTTGTGAGTGCTGAATCTTTCGTGGATTAGTTGCTTAACCAAGAGCAACTGGCTTAACCTCTCTGGGCCTTGGTTTCGCCATCTAAAAAAGGATGTGGTTGAATTAGAGTCCCTCTAGCTCTGACAACATGTGTTTTTTTTCCTTATTGATTTATTCATTCATTCATACCTTCCACATTTCTGTTTTAAGATACTATATGTTAGGCATCAAGCTAGGTGCTAGGGATATGAGGGTAAACAAGACAGGCAAGTTACCTACTTTGAGGAGCTTACATTTGAGGTCAAACCAATAGCAAGACATAGGGTAACAAATCATGATTTATTATGAAATTAATCAGCAATGTAATGCAGTGGTCAGAGGAAGGCTTTGGAGACAGACGAACTTGGGTTTTCATCTCAGTTCTGCTACATACTGTGTGTGGCCTTGGGCGAGTCACTTAGCTTACAATGTCTCACGTTTCTTCTCTGTAAGGGAAGGGCATCTCACAGAGATATTGTAAACTATTATGTGAGGTTATAAATCTAAAGGCCCTAACAGACTGGCACATATTGGAAGCTCAATTCATGTTACTTCTTTTCTTTCTCCAATCCCCCTCCACACCTCCTCTTCGCAATACAAAGTAAAACACTCTTGTTTCTTAACTTCCTAGCTGTTTTACTGACCTAGGACAATGGAACGAGGTGCTAATGAGACTGAAGTGGCATGCCAGGGCTGGATGAGGCACTGAACTTGCATGGAGATTGACTTCCCTCTAGCAAATGTGACTCAGGGTGGAGGGATTAGTGGCCCCATGCAGCCCACTCCACTCTGGAGAAATAATGTGTCTTTATCATCCTAAAAGCTCATCAGGTACTGAGTAGAATCATGAAAATGTACCTATTATGACATATTTTTTAAGTTGTCAGAGAAAAGCAGTTGATATTTGGTTTTATAAAAAGCAGATAGATGCTTTAAAACAGGTATAAAGAATATAATATTTAAAAGGAAAATGCTCACAGGTCAAATATGTTTCTTGCATGAACTTGATGAGAAACCATCCCAGTGACTTGCCCACTGGTATGTTAATATGGTGAAAAATGAATACTTCCTGAATACTAATTTGTTTTAAGCAGCATCTCTTTAACCACAGTCTCTTACTGAAAAAGAAATTTCAGTTTGCAATACATTTAACCAATGTAATCGATCATTCACTTATTTACTATTTAACCAATATCTGAGCACCTGGTATCAATCAGCACTAATACTGTTTTCTTCATTGTTGTAGTTATTTGGAGCAACTGTTGTAACCAACTGGATATATTTTCTGATACAGCAGATGATCCAGTTTTAGTTCATTCCAAAGAATTTCTTCCCAGGCCTACGTCTTTTGAATTAGTGGGATGCCCTTTGTGATTCAGTCCTAAGCTGGTCTTGATTCTCCTCTACCATGTTGTTGGGCTGGAGGGGCCTGGATCCAGATGTCGGCTCCAGAATATTTCTGTTTTCGTCTGGCTCGCAGTTCTACATAGCCACTTCTGTCAATTATGAATCAGTATTCATTTTGCATTTTCTCAGGATGACTCTGGGACTCTCAGTGGAGTACATGGGTCAGCTGGCATTACAGAATGAACTCAAGATCTGCAGGGGCAAATTGCAGTGAAGGTGACTCCTCTCTTGCCTATGCAATCTTGATTCCCATTTCACCTAAGAAATCACACATACACACACACACACACACACACACACTGAATTCTCCCTTATTTCCACTGATCGGACAAGTCCTCCAATGTTTATAATGCCTCTCTAGGATTTCTGTGCTTAATTGGAAAGGCAGAAGCAGAAACATACAAAGCAATTATTTCAGTTCTTAAAGAGTTTTGTTCTTGTCTCAAAACCTAGATGTTGCAGAAAAATAGGGTAAGGAGACTATTTTTCTCTCTCTTCTGCTGGGTTGGAAGAATAGACAGTGGCAGGCATATCAATAAGTGAAACTTATTGACAGAGAAACTTTAACACTCAATTCCTAACATTTGCAAAATAATTTTTAAGAAAAGAGATGAACAAAATGGCTTACTCACCCCCTATCTTCTAGGAAAGGTAAGGGGGAATAGTTGATTCTCTTTTTATAATGTAATTATTTTAAGAATGCTATGTTTTGAGGACTTAGGAGTGGGGGGAGAGACCTATTTCTAGCACTACCAAGTCTTTCATTGGTTTACATAGCAAAATGGAAAGATCTTCAGAATCTTCAATTTGGTGATAAAGGAATTAAGTGAAGAAAAGACCTATAGGCTGGAGTGTATACATATTCAGACACACATACACATGCACAGCTCATTCCAATCACATCAGAACAGGCCAGTGATATGCAACAATTGCTATATATAGCTCCCAAGCTCTCATGCTAAAATAGGTTGTTAATTGTTTGTTGTTTGGGTTTTGTTTGGTTGGTTTTTGTTCTTGTGGTGCTGTTTTAGATTTATGTGGTAGCTATTCTGCAGAGGGCTCGAGGCAGTGTACATGCAACTTTAAATATGGGATAGCCAATGAAAGCACCAGTGGGGAAGCAAATACATAAAATAAAATACAGGGCCAAGAGGAAGGAGGCACAGGAAGGAAAGTAAACAATGGAGAATGGAAACCATATTCAATGGCGTTGAGTCAGGTGCTAAAGTCATTTGATTCCGAGCCTGTTTAGGCGCAAGGCAGACTTAAATTATGCTGAAGCCAAGGCTCAATAGCCCTTCTTAGCTGCCCCTGTCATGACGGTTTGCAGGTTAGAAACTGAAGTACAGTCTTCAACATCCCAGCTCTTTCTTCTTGTAGATCGTTCTTCCTTTGCCCCCTATTCTGCAGGAAGCCCTGCTTATGAAAGGCTGGGAGGAGAAACAGAGTATTTGTTTTATCACTATCGTCACAGTTCTTGGTCTCCCTCAGACATTTTTGGATTTCGTTTCATTTCATTTTCCTGAAAGCAGAAACATGACACTTCATTCTTTCTGATTTGGGAACCTGCTATGTTGGCCCGAGAGTATGCCCTAGATGAAAAGTTCTGAAATATAATACTGCTCGTTAGTATGACAGTTTATATCTTCTGCCTTACTTTGGGTAAGTCAAGATTGTTCATAGAAAGGCTTTGAAGGGAAAATGGATAATGTAGAAAAAAGCTTAATTTGGTATAGCATGAAATATTTATGGCAGCTAAAGATTTTTTCCAATCCTGATAAGGTAAGACAGATAAGTTTTGTGTGTACCCCCCATGTAATAATCCCTCCAAGGGCTTAGGGTAGCATATTTTTCATAATACATTTATATCAAAATTAGTCTTTAGTGACAGCTATTTTTCAGGACCTACTCTATGGCAATGAAGTGACATTTATCCCTTAAGATTATGGTGTCACATATAGTACCTCTACCTTCAGACCTCAGTAAAGAAAATCCAGCTCATCCTACTGACACAGCTTAATATGGCGTGCCACATTTAGAATGGGCTGTACTTGTAGACCGTCATGTCTGAAGTAGCAGGAGGGGACATTTTCATGGCTTATCATTGACATCTGTAGCCACTTGTTGAAGGCCAGATAAGTTATTACTTTAAGCAGATTGTGCTCTATTAGTGCTTATGCCAGCCCCACCTGTGTTCAATGGGATCATTTTGTTACCGTGTTTCCCTGAAAATAAGACCGGGTCTTATATTACTTTTTGCTCCAAATGACACATTAGGGCTGATGTTCAGGGGATGTCCTCCTGAAAAATCATGCTAGGGCTTATTTTCCGGTTCGGTCTTATTTTCGGGGAAACACGGTATGTGGAGAGCATTTGGGGGCCTCCAAGGCAGTCCCCAGCAGAGCCATACCCTCAAAAAATAAATATCATTTCACAATTTCCTCTTCAAAATGTGATTCTGGAGCGGTAAGGCCTGTCTCTTCTTACTACCGCTGCTCCGTGCACCAGAGCTCTTCTATTTTAGCTGGGAAGGCTTAGAAGATGGGTCCATGAAGAACTGTAACTGCTTTGAAGAAATTATTAATGTAACATGCTAGAGCTCCTATGCCCTTTAAATATTATTGCCTCCTTCAAAGCAGGTGCTTTGGTAGTTCACAGACTGATTCCCCTGATGCTGCCAGTCCTCAAAACATTAATCTCCATGTTCTTTGGGAAAAGCCTCGAGGGCACATGGCCAGTTCCTGTGGCCTCCAAGTTGGTGGCTCTCAGCCACTTGATCATCAGTGGTGTCGGCTGAGGATTAGAGTAAGAAAACCCTGAGAGGTTAGGAAACCTGAGCCTGGTGATAGGTGCATACTGGGAAGAGAACAGTCCTTAGAATGATATAGATGGAGATTGTAATTCTGGCTCCAACACTTACTGTGTGCTTTGGGCAGGTCATTTAACATCAAATTCTGTTACCTTATGTGTAAGATGCGGATAATGGCTACTATACAGGCTGCTGTGAAGATGTGCTCTGGCACGTAGGCGCTGCATACGTGATAGGTATTGTTGCTGCTATCACATCAGTATTGTGTGGCTGAACAGGCCAGGGGGGTGTCCAGAGTGGGGATGAGACGGTGCAGTCCATTCTGCCTGCAAAGGTCAACTGGAGTTTATGGAAATATCTGTTACTCTTGGGGAACCAAACTGTTGAATGGGGCAGTTGACCAAGCGGGTTCATACCATTTGGGGTCCATTTGGGATTAGAGGATGAAATAATGGGGCTGTATATTTCCCGTGACACTTAAAACTTGCTTTAAATGGGGTTTCCAAAGAGGAGTTCCAGAAATATAATATTTTCAGTAATGTCAGAATCATGGATGGACACAGCACGGTTTGGGCTGTATACACAACACAGTTTTGGTAGATTATGAAACTGAAACCTGTTCTTACTTTATATTCACACCTGAGAACATATAAGGTAGGTGGAGAATTGATTGAAGCAAGGCTTCTGGACAGGACAAGTCTCCTGACCTTTTCCTAATAAGATGAGTGGTACCTTTAGTGATACCAGTATCACTTTATCAGAATGCCTCTGATTTCCACAAACAACACACTCAAAACATTTCTATCTAACTACTGTGACGCAGAAGAGTTATTTGTGGTACTTGGTCACTGAGCATCAAAGAAAACAGACTCTTGAGACTTGGAGTTTGAGGGGCAGGGAGAGGTCTATTAAGGATGCCTCTGTCTTGGGAGCCTCCTGCCATCGCCCTGATCTTAGGTCCTTCCCGCTCCTTTGGTGCTGTGACCGTTATGGTTGTAATGGTGGTTTCTCTCCCCTGTGGGCCATAGGAAATGACCAGCAGGTGTCACTTCTTTACTGACACTGGTCCCACTTCATCCCCCAGCATATGAGCTTTTGGGGGCTCCTTTGAAAAAAACTCAGCTCTCCCATTTTTTGCCCTTTCTTCCTATACTTAAGCAATTGCAAAATATTGCTTGAGTTTCTCTGATTATTTTTGCTGATAGAAATATAACCAAGGCATTGGGGGTTAACAAAGAGCGCACAGAGGCAAATTTCAAAATTACCTGGCAATCATAAGAAGCATCAGAGTAAAGGGTTTCAGCACACAACTTTGGAGTCAGCAAGCCTGGGTTTGGATTTCTGCTGCTGGACATATTAGCTTTCTCTTCTCTGAGCCCCAGTTTCTCCATATGTACAGTGGAGTTAATCATTTCCCCCTTAACAGATTGTTGAGAAGATTCAGGGAAATTATGAAACGCAGGGTACAGTACAGTGTCTGGAACACAGTAGGTCCTCCAGAAATGGTAGCTATGATTGCTCTTACTCGATAAAACAAACCTAGAAAAAAAAATGGCCATTGTAGTTCTTTGCTGGAAGATAAATGGAGTTAGTCCTGAGTTTTAGTTCCCTTCAATAATCCGTGTCTTAATTCTTCAGAAACATAGTTTCATCTACTCCCTCTCATTTTTATCTTATTTCCTCTCTCTTCTGCAAAAACATCAAAGTCCCCATCCCTGGTCCTGGTTGGTGCAAATGGTGCGGTGGGCATTTGAGTCTACTAGGGATCAAGTGAGAGTTGTTTGCATCTAAAGCAGGGGTGTCAGAACTGCAGCCCACGGGCCAACTGCGCTCCGCCATCCATTGTTAATTGGCCCGCAGCAAATTCCAAAAATATATTTAGTTTACTTAAATAAACCAGGTGAAGCAAGACGTACTTCACCTCGAGTGAGTGGCCCGGCTTTTTGTGTATTTTACCGCATATGGCCCTTGGTAAAAAACGTTGAAAAAAGTTTGGACACCCCTGCTCTAAAGGTATGTACTCGCTGGCCTCCCTCCCTTCATCATCTTGTTTTATAACAAAGACAGTTTCAACAGTTCCTTCTAGGACTTCTTTACAGTGATTAACCTAGGCAGTCTTCCAAAATTACTTACACTGGAAAGCAGGATCGGTCTAGTTGCAGGTCGGATCTAGTTGCCCTGTGCTCTAAAGTCCTTTCTGTCACCCTTGGGTTAACCTTTGTTCAAAAGGAGGAAGAGATCATTAAAATCAGTCATGATTTCCCAATTTCTCAAGCCAATGGATTTTATTCTTTTACTTGAGTCTGGCTTTCATCCTTGGGTTTGTCACCTTTATAATGAAGTTTCATTTCCCTGTGAAGGAAAACTTATTTCAATTTGTAGCTTCAGGGTCACAGGAGCTTCCTATTTTTTTTTTTTGGTTCCCTCATATTTTACTGATCCACATGTTAGATAGATTTTAAACCACCCTGGTTTGAGCCACTCATTTGCCCCTTTCTTCCAACTTCTTACTTCAGGGAACAGCTTTAGGCTCAGAGCTGGGATGGGTCCCTGTTAACAGGAGCCAGAGTAAGCCATTGTCACCCGTGGTTGGGATACACCAGCGTTGTGTTGGAGGGACATATAGGGGTTGTGCTACACAAGAACTCAGGCTGAAAAGCTAATTCAAAATATTATTAGGGCGGACTAAAACAAGGACCATGCTAGAAGGGGCCAGAAAAAGAGCTGTTGGGCTGGCTTGCCCCTACTTATCCTTAACTCAGTGGCATCTCTTCTGAGGAGCTTGAATCCTCCTGTTCCATGCCCTAGTCTGGGTTAAGGACACCTCAGCATGTAGGTGTCCCTCTAGCATATCCCCAGTTACCCTGTATTTACAAGTCTGTCTGTTCTTCCACTAGTTCCTTCAAGGCAAGTACTGTGTCTTGCATCTGTATTTCACATTGTTAGTTTGCCTGGCAGAGAGTAGACTCTCCATGTTTATTGAATTCAATGGATGAGCCGACAAACATACTTGTTGGTAACAAACCTGAGTACGAGATGTAGCTTCCCCATGGTATGTCTGTGTACCTTTGGGCAGGTTACTTAATCTCTCTGTGTTTTGTTTTCTCCTTCTGTGAAATGGGGAAATTAACACCTCCCCTGCCTACCTCATAGGGTTGTGAGACTTCAACAAGAAAACGCATATGAAATATCGTTGAAAATTATGAAGCACCCTCCATTTATTATGTGTTAATGTAGAAAAATAGATCGGATATGGAGGGAATTGCACCCTGAGTAAATGGAAGTATATGTTGACTAATTAACGCAGCATTCCTGAGTTGTCTCGATAAACACAGACCCTTTAGCAGCTTTCTGAGTATCTCTGTACATCTCTCCAGAACTATTACTTTTTATTTTTTTTTCCTTAAGCAGATCCACCTGTCCCCACAAATTCTATTTTTTAAAAACTTGGTCCGTACTGCTGAATAAACCAATTGGCCCCAGATAAGGAAATACTTTGAGGGATTGGGAGCATCAATTTAAATTAATGAAAAATCTGAGTGACAGCATTTTAAAATAAATGCAGCTTTATTACTTTTAAACACATATAATAACAGTGCTGGGAATAGAATTTGGAGGAAGACAGCATCAGAGAATCAAAGCAAATAAATGAAAGTCATTGATAATGAGGCTATTGCTGAGTGAATGTCCTGCTAAAGAAATCATCCAACTGGCTAATGTTCCACTGGTAAACCCATTTACTTAAGAAACTTTTTTTTTGCTTCGTAGACATGAAGAGAGTTCCATTAAAAATCCCTATACGTGGCTTCTGGATGACCCAGCTTTTCTAAACCCCAGTGGATGGCATCTAGCAACAGTGTTCTGCTCTGTGGTTATAACAAATAGTAATTCCGAACAGCAAACACCCTTTGGCCCCTACAGTGATCAGTAGGTTCCAGTGTGCCCGAGACTTTCCGGTTCAGGCACAGCAAGTCCCAAGTCCTGTGCGTCTACTGGTACCTATGCCTGTAGCAGCTGCTAAGTATGCAGGAAAGGTGTTGCTGCAGGGGCTGTATTTATAGTGGAGGAATGAAGGATTGCTGGGGGAGCTGCAGCTCACCCATTCTGTTGCTTTTTCTGCCTTCGCTTTTTAACTTCTCTTACCTTTGCCTCCCTAAGCATTCTAATAGCTTCTCTTTTCCCTTTGCCCCCCACCCCCAAATCCTGTCTAAGGGTGGTACAGTGACACTTCAGAAAGTAGGACTGAGAGAGTAGAGATAGTGGGAATGATAGCTATTCCCATACATGCTTCCTGTGTGCCAGGCAGAGTGCTAGGCACTTTGTGTGCATTAACTAAGTTAATCCTCGCAACAGCCTTTTGAGCTGGACAGTATTATTACCCCCATTTTCCTAATGAGGTTACTTCCCAAAAGCCACAGCACTAGTAGGAGAGATGGGAGCCAAACTCAGGCAGTCTGTGTCCTCTTACGCACTACACTGCCCTGCCCGTCAAATGCCTCGCTTTTCTCCTTCATGGATTCAAAGCCCTCCTGACTTCTTCCTGGATTTCCGTGGTGGAAATCCTGACCTAAGCTTGCCTTCCTCTCTAGTCCAGCAGACCTGGAATGGGTGTTCTGACCAGGTTTTCCATGGCTTGTACTACTAAATCCGGCCCTTTCCTTGGTCTCTCCCCAGGACAGGCCCAGTAAAGTGGCAGTACCTTTCCTGCCTCTACTTACCCTGTTTCTCTGCTCTCAGATCTACCCAAGGCTGTAAGGTAGCATTTCCTGGGAGAAAGAGCTGATGACCGCCATCCCCCTCCAAGGCCAGCCCTCCATTCAATCTCCTCTATACACATGGCTCTTATAATAAAGCCATTGCCTGTGTATCCCCCATGGAGTTTTGAAACTTATGCGACAAGAGACCCCGTTAGTCCTACCTTGAAGTCCAGCCTGGGTCCTAGCTCTACCACGGACTGGTTGTGTGGCATTGGGCAAGTCACTGCCCTTCTGCCTATTATTCATAAAATAAGTTGGACAAAATGGCCTCTAAAGCTTTTTCCACCTCTGACAGGCTATGAGATCCTATGACAAAGATATTTGAGGGGGAAGAAGTCTGAAAGAAGGAGGAATCCTGTAAAGCTGCCTTTATGACTTTATATTTCTAGTTCTTTCCCTGATGGCTTCCAACCAGACCAAAGTGAAAGCGATTCAAAAGGAGCCCCAGGGTATAAGCATTCTCATTAGGACAGCAGTAAGCCCCAGTTATCTCTGGGGCTGCAGGGGAGCAGGTAGTTTGGCTATTTGAGATGTTGTCAGAGTTGCTCTCAGTTTCTGATATTGGAGAGTTTATGGTGAAATTCACATAATTAAACCTTAAAGAAAAATGTCTCCCCCAAAGCACCGCATAACCCCAATGGGCTTCTGAGCAAAAGAAGTGGAATTCAGTGTGTATTGCTCCAAACAATGTTTGACACAACCACCCAGAATGAAAATTAGAAGCCCTCTAACCATAGAGATATATCAGGGAGGAGAGAGATACATCTAGAGAAGTGCCAAGGGCTAAAGGGCAGGTAAGAGAAGAGAAATACAAAGTGGCTGAGAAAACCAGAGTGGGGGAGACACTTTTCTTTCAGAGACCCTCCAGGCTGAGGATAATTTTTGACCTAGTTGTCCTTGTGTGCATTGCCGTGAACTTTTATTAAGTATTTATGTAGCAGTTTACATTTTCCCAAGTGCTTTACAATCACTTTTATTTGGCTTAGTAAAGTTTTCCTGGAATCCCATCTACTTTATGATCAGGAGAGTCACTTCCTGTTTGCTTAGCACCTCCATGCTTTCAGCCTCACACAATAGGCCACTTGTTCTAGCAGGAGAGCAGGTGCAAAGGGTTGAGGAGCTGAGGGCACCTGCAGCTACTGGGGCAGTTCAAGTGGGGGTGGTTTGCACTTCGGTTCACCTTTCCTTTCCTCTGTTATTCTTTAGTTTTATTGTATTGCTGGCAACTAGACAGCAGCAGTGCCAGGCTTGGGCCTGCCGAGAGCAGAGCTATTGTGATGGTCAGACACTGGTAGCAGCGGGCACTTTCCCCTGTGGTATCTCTGTGCCAGCTACTCTGCCGATGCCCACCATCGCCACTGTCTTCCACCACACTGACTTGCTGAGTGTTTTACCTTCTACTACCTCAGGGCTCTGACTGCAGCCTGGAATCTGGGGCTCTGATAATGATCTTAAAAGAAGACAGCAGAAGTAGCAGTTCGACTTTGTGCAGACAAGACCTTTCAGCATTCCCGGGCAAGCCTAACATTTGAGTCACCATATTCTTGCTAGTCCCTACTCCCTCCTGTCAGCCACAACAGCCCCGTATGCCAGTGCTCTGGGTGTCGTGATGTAGGATGGTGTGTCTGTAGATGGGTCATGAAGCTGCATTCTCAATCACAGGTTTGTAGGGGAATCCAACACAGTCAGTAGTTGAAGATTTCATTTTCTGAGGACCAGATTCACCCAAGCCAAAACCAGGATCTGGTCCATGAAGTCCAAACTGGAGATAGTGGACCAGAGCACTGGAAAATTCCAGACCTCCAATTACCAGGGTTCTGTGATGGAGCATAGGGCTATGTAGATAATTAACAGGTAAGTACTGAATAGAGAGCAATTTGCATTCTGTTTGGAGAATTTGCATACTGATGGGAGACAGTAAATCCTTTGACCCCCAAACAGAAACTTCATTAGAATTGAAACCCTCTCAAAGTTATTATCTTGACCACAGTAAATACAAGAGGTATGTCAGAAGATTTGATTTTACAACAGTAAAATCTCACTCAATCAGACCTAGGCATGGGCTGAAGTTTACATTATTAGAAAAGGGTTTGTCCTCTTTTACTATTCCCCCGCCCCCCCTTACCCTCTGGTAACCACTAAATTATTGTCTGTGTCTGTGAGGTTTTGTTTCTTTCTTTATTTGTCTTGTTCTTTCTAACCATTGTCACCCCAGTAAATTTAATTAAAAATTAAAAATAATAAAATATTAATAGCAAAAAAATTAAAAGGATCAATAAGCATCTAAGTGAGAGGAATGGCAAGAAATGGGCACTTCCATACACTGCTCCTGAGAGTCTTACTTGCCACCATCATGTTAGAAAGTAATCTGAAATCTATTACAATTAGAAATACTCCTATCTTTTGATTGTGTAATCCCTCATTTATATCCTACAGAAATGAAAATATCAATACCTAAAACAAACAAAAAAAGGAAAAGAAAGAAAAGGGTTTGTGATACAAATCAATATTCCTAGCAGGTATGTGCCTTGGATGGGCTCAGTGTGGGAACCCAGTGGTTTGTCCATGGGGATGGCACAGGGCCTGGAAGGAGTGGTGCTCGGGCTGTAAGAATTCACCTGTCTGGCTGGCCCAAGTGGGAAGTGACCCACCACCTGAATAATGATATTCATTGATGCACAGGGAAGTAACTCTACCATTCTCTAGGTAGGCATTGGTTTCCAGAGTAGTGGAATCTCGTGGGTGGGTGTTCCTGGCAGGACCCAGACAAAAGTATAGTGTAAGGCAAATCCCCCGTCACTGGCTGCAGATCTGGGGGTAAGACCCCAGGGGAAATAGGCTAACAAGAGCTGGGCAGAGTAAGTCAGAGCCTCCACCACCTAAGCTGAGCTTTGGGTGAGGCCTTCAGTCTCAGTTCAGTTATTGAGTGCCTATTGTATGCAGGCACTGGGTAAAGCAGAGGACCGACCCACAGACAGATAGAAACAAGAATATGGGTAAGCCTTATCCTGTACTTTGAAGGTTTTAAGGCCTGCAAGTGGTTGTGGCTAAGACAAGAAGAGCATAAGGAAACAGTGGCCGGAATTGTGAGCTTTCTTTTAAAGTATTTCTGCAGTACTCGTTCATGTGAAAACAGTTTGTTCTTCGCATATGATCTTTGGTGGTTCATTAAATAAGGTTCGACAGGACATCCAAAGCAAAATTTTAGGAGGCTGCCCTTTGTGTTACCACATATATATGAAATACAACGCAAGAAAAAAATCCGTAAGCCACACTTTTCTCTAACTCAGACTTGCCTTCTCTAACTGGTCTTGAGTCAGTGAAGTGTGAATGTAGGTGGGCTTTGAGAGTCCTATTCTTCACTGCATTAAAGAATGGATGTTTGTTGTGGACCCTGTGGGGACCCGAGACAAATAAAGCAGCGTTCTGAACAGAGAGATTTGAAAAAGGTATGGGTGTTTTCAAGAGCCATCTAATTCAGTGCTTGTGACAGTTATGCAAAATGGAAGCAGAATATTTTCTATCCTAGAGAGGAGGAATGTGAAATGTCGGGGAAGGAGAAAGTGGAATAGGCTTTTGACACCCAAAGTTGGTCACTTGGGAAACTTAGCTGTCTGCCCTGGGCCATGCATAAATGATTTGTTGTTCAGTGGACTAAAATTAATTTTGAACCATTTGAGGTCCTATCCGGCAAGTTCTCCCCTCAGATGCCCTGTCTCCTGGGAGCTTTGTGAGGACATCTCTGCTGAAGAGTTCCTTTTAGCCAGGCCCACAAGCTCAGTGCTAGCTACTCACACGTCGTTGGTCAATCATTATACCAAAGAGAGCTCTGGTACTTTTGGCCTGGCTCATTTCCCCTAATTCTAAACCATCCCAACCCCTGTTTCATCTTGTACTTTAGCTAGGACATACTTCAAAACCAAGACTCTTCCATTTCTCAGGTTCTCTCAGCGCAGGGATGGGCAGATTTGAAATTTCCCCCAACTTTTCATTGCATGATTTATTCAACCTCTCTCAGTAAATCCTTTCCAATTTACTGAACACCTACTACAGGTCAGGCACGGTGTTCGGTGCCTTCACATAATGATGGTAAGAGCCCTCAGGTAGATGGGCTGGGTACTTTTCTAAGCACACTGCCTATGTTATCCCAATTTATTAACATTCATTATATCAATTAATCCTCAAAACAATGCAGGTGGCATTATCCTAATCTTACAGATGAGGAAACTCAAACTCATCAGGCTTTCCTCACTGTCTCAGTAAACCATGACTACCAACCTGAATTTCACCTCTTAAAAATGTAATTGTTGACTATTAGTTTGAATTTCAGTTACTTTCGTAAAATGTTCTCATATGTCGTTGAAGTATGTGACCTGATCTCTGGCCCCTTCTTCTTGGCACCTCGATGTGGGGAGAAGTATAGCTCCATTCATGTTCCACCAAGCAGTGGTGCCAATGGCTACTGCTTGGTGTCTCTGGGGCCCACTTTGCCCATCTGTAAGAGGAGGGCATTGGACTGATTTTGAGGGTCCTTTCCAACTCTGAAATTTTCATGAGTTAAAATCTAACTTAAAAACAGGTAAAGATCATTTCCTTTTGGTTTAACTCCAGTGGGACAAGAAAACATCTGGTTTTTCTGGGTTAATTCTCTGGGCTAGAAGGAGTTGGTAAATGAGTTTGGGCTGATTGAATAAAAAATCCCCATCACACATTGTGCTCTGCTACATACCCCTTCCCAATTATTGAGTCTTTAAATTGCACATTTTTCTATTGTAAGATTTAAACTAGGTCAGAGTCCTCTCCTTATCGGTCTGTTCCCCTCTAGAATAACCCGCAGAAATGTTCGTCAGCCCTGCCTGCCCTGGCCTGGTACCCTGTGACTGCCCGTGGTCAGGGCTCAAAGCCCAGGAGGCAGTTTCCATCAGCATTCCCACACATCGTGAAGTTCCCACAAGAATCCCTTTACTTCCTTATTTACTTTTCTATCTGGTTGCCTCCAGGCTCCTCTGTAGTTTGCTTCTTCAGATAAACATTCAGGTGATCCCACCTCAGGCATTTTTTCTCTACCTTCCCTTCTCTGGTCTCTGAGTGGGGCTGCCCGCCACCCCTCAGATGCAGACTCTTCTCCCTATGGCAGTGATATCAACTTCTCATGCTTTCCTCACCATCTGGAAAATATGTGTTGCTCCTCTAGGTTTAAGTGACTTCTCGATTATATTCCAAGACCAATCTTTTAGTCCCTCCTCACAGTGAGGTTTGAAAGAAGTCTAAAAACCGATTCTAATACAGTTATTCCCTTATGTAGCTAATGTCCACTAAACAAGATATAAATGGGTTATAAATGGGTTTATATCTCCCTAGTTTCTTCTCAAGCTTTTGCTTCCTTTCTGTTAAAATCTATTTGTAATTTCTGAAAGGCTGTTTGAGAACAGAGGTATTTCTTGAAGTATGGTGGACATATCTGTTTCTAGTACTCTCCTCACTGAAATGTACTCGGAAGTGGTACTACTGTGCTGACAATTATGAAAACATTTTTCATCAAGTATGTGCATAAATAAATAGGAAGCAAATTGTTGCTATCTTTATTAAGAACATTTGCAAAACTCAGCTATTTTCACCTTTCCTTTATTTTTCTGTTCATTTATGTAAATTAAGACTGCATTTTGAATAGAAGAACAACTTCTTAGACCTCTTAATAAGATGGCTTTTCTACCCTGTCTTCTAGTTTGTTTTTAAAGCTATTGTGTTCTTTAAATCATTTCATTTTTCCACAGCGGTTATTGCGGCCAGTGTACTTTCCAAAGAAACAGTCTGATAAACCACTCCGTTTGGGTAAGGGGCTACATGTAATACCGAGCTTTTCCATTAGATGGCACTCTGAGAATGTGAGGTCTATAACTTGTTTGTAGACATCTATAACTGGCAGCAAACTAATCTTGTGAAATCAAATATTTCGGGGGGGGGCAGGTAGGGGGCAGTTAGTCTTTCTAAGACTTGCTCTCAAACTGTTGCCACCACTCTAATGCTTAGGGGAAGAAGGAAAGTCAATTTTCTAGCAGCTTCTCTGTCCTAAATTATTACCAGCAGTGTTCAAAATCAGCAATGTGCATTAAACGAACCTTTTAAAGAAAGGAATTTCTTCTAAATGTGGGAGTTGTGATACTAACAACTTGTGCTGTTAGGAAAGCCCCTCTCTGGGTCTCAGTTTCTTCATCTACACAGTGAGTGAGCTGGACAAGTTGATCTCTTAAGGGTGCTTCCCTTTGGAATGGTCTATATTTAAATGTGTTGATTTCCTTCCATTACACCCTTGCTGCCTCTGCCAGCACAGAAATGGGAAGAAAAGATCGCCCATTTTACGCTTGTTTGATTCTATTCCTCTTCTGCAAGTGCTCTCTTTGCTTCAGCTGTCCTAAGACAAGCATGCCCAGATGTCCTGTTTTAATTAGGTTCCTTTTCTCTTTATGGCTTTTGCACAGGTTTCCCCCCACACACACCCTTTTTCCTCCCCTTCCCCGACCTATCTGCCTAAAAGAAGCACGCCCCTCCTTTCACTTCACAAATAGTGTGTTCTTGGTATTATAGCAGTCATTTTTATGCAAACAGATACTAAACTGGATGGGGGACGGAGAAGACACCACATGTAATGCTGAAAAGTGACACTTCTTACATCACGTACAACGTGTCCAGTTACGAAAACTTCAGATTTGGGAAGTAGGAACTTCCTTCTATTGATTTTTCCTCCTCCGCTGACCAGTATTCATTGCCAGAACAATTTCAAAGCTTTATAAAGAAACAATGTTCTGGAGAGAGGACTATTAATCTAATTAAAGATGAGTGTTACTAAGCAGATAACCCATTATTAAAATCCCCCATGGCCAACGTTGTCCCCATTCCTGACACTGGGCAGTCAGTCTGTGGATGTGGAGAATTGTAGCTATGATCGCTCATCCTCATGCAAAGCCTGTCATGAGCCATGTACACCAGGGGCACAGAGGGAGGGAGTGGAAAAGAAATACTGAATTAATTAATTAATGCAAAGCTACGGAGACACCTCTGAGTCCCTCTGGGCTTGAAGCTCAGAGCATGCATGTTACATGAAATTCCCCAGAGGCAGATCACATATGTCGCATTGCTAAAGTGTCAAAGGCATGGGGACATTAAGCACAATTTTCTCCAGCATTCATTTTCCTATTGTCCTTAGAGATTTCAAATCGCCTTTGGTCTTGTCTAGTGGCGTGGTGGTGGATTATTTATTTCTCTAACTTCAACACCTTATCTCCTAAGAATGCAAATATTTCACTGAATAGCGATTTTGTGGACCTCTGTTTGGTAGAAGAAACTCCACACACAGGGTTCTCCCCAAAGGGCTTTTAAAGGGCAATAGCAGGAATCTGCTGAGTAGGTAAAACGGGTTGTTACTGCAGGCAGCGTTGTGAGCCTTGTAGGCCAATACAAGTAGCTTGTAAATTGTCTTATACAATGGAGAGGAGTGGTGAGGAAATGTCAAATATTTAGTCAACACGGATTATTTCTAAGGAAGTGTCAGTAACATACTGGTTAAGACCAGAGGCAACTGGAGAGGGACTCACAAAGTTCAAACTCCAGCTTTGCTACTGACTAGTTGTGTGACCTTGGGCAAGTGACTTCACTTCTCTATGCCTCTGTTTCCTCATCTACCAAAAAAAAGGGCTGAAAATAATAGTATCTACCTTATAGGGTTGTTAGGGGGATGAAGTGTGGTAACATGCATGTTTTCTTTTTCCTCAGTGCTTAGAACAGTATGTGGCACAGAGAAAGCACTCAATGCTGAAAGCTATTATTATAAGTACCCCGAGGTGCTCTGCGTGGTACAAAAGGGAACTAACCAAGCCTCGGCCTTCAAAGAGCTCACAGACTATATAGGCTGGCACATGGAATGTACATAAAAGGAGCGTGAACAACTCAGAACAGTCCAAGGATGCATTTAGTTGCAAGGGCAGCAGATTTAGGCTGCATCTGAGTGGTTCAGGGAGGCCCTCGATTGCCATCAGGCGAGAACTTTAGGCATCTACAGAGCAGGTGAGCAAGAACTTGAATAAGGCTTTTGCCTCTGTTTTGAGAGAGGGTACTCATAATGTGTATTCATATTCACATCGTCACTGATACACTGTCCTTTTAAAACAGGCAGGTTGGAGTTACTTCATTGAAGAGGAGAACACATAGGCTGTGTTTAATCTAACAAAGTAGAGTTTGTGACCTGATGATAACCATCTGAGGTTCGAAGGAATTCCAGGGCAACATTGTGTATATTGGCCCAAATATGAGTATGCATTCTGTCATAAGAAATCCCCTTTAGCCTGTGGCACTAGTGATGGCCAACATAAATCTTTTTAACAAGAAGGATTTCCCAAAGGCCCTGAAATATGCATTCAAGTTAGCCCTGCTTTCAATTTTTTTTTCTTGCGTTTTCTCTTTTGCCTTTAAAAAATTGACTACTATATAAAATTTCACTTATTAAAAGATAAATTATTATAAAGATAACTAAATGTGAAAGATATGGAAGGACATAACAAAAGAAAGTAAAACTCCCCCAACATCTTCCCTTACTCATCGGAGGTAATTGATACTATCATTTCTTAAATATTTTCTGTGTATGCTTAAACACAGAGTATCTGAGAGTAATGCACGTGCGGAGCCATTTTTTGCCCCAGATGGAATCACACCCTACTTTCTTAACCAGTACTTGCATCTGTTACAGTGTATCTTAGATTTGGTTCCATATCAACACATGTAGAACTACTTGGTTCTTTTAATCTCTGCATAGTCTTCCGTTATAACACTCATGGCTTTCAAGATTCTGTTCTATATTTTGTCTGGTTAAGGAGAAAAGCCTAGAAAGGTGAGAAACAGAAAAGAGACTGAGGATTGGGAGAGAGGTATTGAGACACCTAAAGGGATAGTGCAAGAACACAGAGTTTTAAAATAGTGCCACTAAATTTTAGCAGTTATAGGTATTAGTTGGATCAGTACTTCTGGTTACTGCTTTGTGGAGTAAATAAAATAAAGGCAAGGTTTA
The DNA here is from genome assembly GCF_964194185.1 of Rhinolophus hipposideros. Classification (NCBI taxonomy): domain Eukaryota; kingdom Metazoa; phylum Chordata; class Mammalia; order Chiroptera; family Rhinolophidae; genus Rhinolophus; species Rhinolophus hipposideros. The sequence goes on from NC_138046.1 coordinate 23,066,518, forward strand.
GGTCTAAGCCACAGGCCAGCTCTTACCAACACTTCTGTAACCAGAAACCATGCTTAATTTACTAGAGTCCTTTGAGGATTTAAATAGCGCATGGGTAGAGCGGAACAGTGGATGCTATTTCGACTTTCAGAAAGTTTGGCAAGCTTTTAAACCCAAAGCCATTTTTTAAAAAATTGAATCACCATGGGATTGGGGAGCAGTGTTTAGTCCTGGCTCCTTATCCATGGTTTGGAGATAAGAAACACAAAAATAGAACTAAAGTGGCACTTTTCTGAATGGCAGAAAATAATATAGGAGGGCTGCAAGCGATCTGCTGTGGGACTAATTTGATTTAATATGTATAAATGATTTGGAAGAGGGAATATAGTGCAAAATCACTAAGTTGGCAGATGTCTTTGCACTATTCCAATGAGGATAATAAACTTAAAGAAGTTTGTTTTGTAGGAGTGGGCATAAAAGTCACCAGCAAGCTTCGATATGAACAAATCCAAGGAAATGTCTCTAAGGACACATTCCTGAAGTTTATTTCAGAAGATTTATAATGAGCCTTACCTCTGTTTCTGTGAATAAGGTCTCCGCTTAAGGCAGCAGTAGGTGTAAAGAAAGAGAAGATGGAGTTGGTGGTGTCATTAGAGGGAGATGATATTTAAACAGACAGCATTATACGAACATAAAAGAAGAGGTTTACTAGCCTCTTCCTAGCTGATTCCCACCATATATATAAATATATATATATATATATATACACACACACACACACACACACACACAATATTTATATATAAATTTAAAATGTTGTTTTATATTTCTTCAATACAACCTCCCAAGTCAATTGATATTTGATGGTTGGTGATTTTGTGTATTCACTAACTTTTCAAGTTAAATAAGCTGAATGTGTTAGGCTACCGTTTTAGAAGAAATGCAATCAGATGTTCTTTTCAACTTGACTAAAAAATATTTTCCTTTTCAGAGCATGACTTTTAATTATAAAAGTTAGAACTAGATTTCCTGACCCCCTCTGCTACCATGCAGGTTTTTCAGAGCATGTCCTTAATACTGGCAGATACATTATATCTTAAAAGAGAACATCTAACAGAATCAGATCAATATCTTCTGAAGTTGGGAAATTTTCAGTAATAAAGAGCTAAACAGGTCTGCCCTATCCACCTCTTAATGTGTTGAGAAGCTGAAATGAGTTGAGTGACATGAAACTGATTAATAAAGTGCAATGCAAACATACGGTAGTATTAATTATTCATTGCATGCCATAATTTGGGAATAGAAATGTAAATTGATTAAATCCTAGGAACTATCTTTTACAGATATTCATGCAAATATGCAAAGATTGGTATACAAGGATGTTCTTTGCAGCATTGTTTATATTAGCAAAATGTTAGAAATAATTGTTCATCAGCAAGGGATTAGGTAAATAATGACAGAGCCATACAGAGGAATGAAGGAATGAGTACAAGGCAGTTCTCTATGTTCTGACATGGAAATGCGTCCAAGATATTTGTTAAGTGACAAAAAGCTGCAAATCAATATGACTAGTATGATTCCAATTTGGGTTAACATTACATGTTAGTATATGACTGTGAAAACTAGAAGAGTATATATCAAACTGTTAACCATGGTTTTCTCTTGGAAGGATAGGATGATGGTGTAACTTTTATGTTATACTTTGTTTATTTCTGTATTGTTTGAATTGGTTACAGTGAGCATTATTGTTTTTGTAATTAAAAATGTGAATTTGCCCTTAACTGGACTACCCTATTGTAACGAGGGGGGAAAAAGTGTATAAAGTGAGGGCAAATTTATGCTGCAAATGGCTTGAGAAAGTCTCCAAAAGAAACTCAGCTCCAAAGCCTGCAGGAAATTGTGGGAGGAGGAAGTGGAAGAGATAGAAAAAGGTAAAGAACATGCAAGATGAATAGGGAATGAACAGAAGGTACACTCAGAGTCAAGGTCTTCCTGTGTGCTTCTATGGCCAAGACCCAGGACCTCTCTGAGCACAGGTCTTACCACTCTGTGTTGCCATTGGTCCTTATTCTTCTGGACTATGCACTAGACTGAGAGCACAATAAAGGAAGAGACTTTGTCTGTCTTGTTCATTGTTGTATCCCCAACAGCTAGAAAAAAAAAAAGATGTTGAATGAATGTCTGTTGACTGTTGAATAAGTGTTCTTCATTGTAAAGAGACTATCCAGAATGGTTTACTTTTGCACCATGGGGTCATCTCAGGGTTTAAAAGGCTGAAGAGAACTTGTGGACACCTCAACCACTGGTGCCAAATACAGTCAGCTTTCACTTTGCTTGAAACTCTCTTGTGACAACCCTTTTCTTTACCTTCACCTTTCCAGATACAGCCAAAAGGCAGCAAGGAATGGAATGAAAAATCAGTTCAACCTCCATGAGCTGAAAATGAAGGGTCCTGAGCCGGTGGTCAGTCAAATTATTGACAAACTGAAGCACATTAACCAGGTATGCAGTGGTATATACAACAAAAACGGAAGTGGCAAAAACATGAGGGATACATGGTATCCATTGTCCAAACCATATTCTTGGGCTTTTGGAAAGGCTGCCATTGTTCATTTTCTTCCAAGATTCTCTCTGCTAAAAAGGACTTTTGACCCTCATTTTTCACCCCACTTCTAAATTATAAATGTAATATAGTAATATTAGAGAAAGCTTGGAAAATAGAGGGAAACGTGTTTTTCACAGTTCTATTACTGCATCCCAACTGTTTTCATTTTCACATGTTCTTTTCTAATATTAAAATAGTCACACTCGCACAGACTTTTTACATAATTGAAAGTATACAAGTGATTTGCAGTTCTTAAAATTAACACTATATTGGAAACACTTTTTCAATTTGCCACAAATCTTCATATTAATCATTCTTTTGCGGCCACATAAGATTCCTGAAAGAATACGTCATAATCAATCAGCTTGCTTTTGCTGGACATTCAGATTGCTTCAAAATTTTTACTGTCATAAATAACACTACCTCTTCATACATAATGCTTTCTCCTGATCTTAGACCATTTTCTGAAAATATTGGAGTTATTGCGTTAAAGGATATGAGCATTTTTATGCATGTTTCTAAATTGCTTTCCACTGGGGGCGTATCAGCTTTCACTGCCACCAGCAAGATACGACAGGACCACCTTCACTGAGCCCTTGCCAACTTCTGACTCACGGCAATGCATGGAGACACCCACAGATTCCCTTGACCTGTACACAGAGTTTTTCTTCTCATAAGGAGAGTTTAGAGCTAAGACACAAATAGAAGTTAGTTGTACCATCTGCTTGTGATTGCTTTGTGGCCACAAAGAAAACAAAATGCCACCGTATACCACAGCGACAGTGTTCCTGCCCCATGATGCATGGGTGGGAGGGCCCTAGCTTCTACTTGTAGCCTAGGAAGAACTTAATGAAACTAAAATCCTTATGCAAAGACGGGTTTCTGTGTGAAGACATTGACATGGTTTTGCTTTTTAATATGAAGTTGAGCAGTGAAATTTTTGTGGTTCTTAGAAAATGTTTGGAAAGGCTTTCTGAATAGTGGTATATTTCACTGCAAATGGTGTTGTGAAAGTATTTACAACACGCTTGTGTGTGACTCCTCCAGTGCCTAATAAAGTGCTCTACACTCAGTGAGCACTTAATAAATAGCTGTTACTGCTGCCGAGCACATGGTAATGGCAGTATTTGCATAACCGATCCTTCTTTCTGTGAACTCACAACCTCACTAAGTTCTATAAAGCCTGGTAAGATATGGTATGGTTATTCCAAAACGCATCTCTGAAGGATTTGGAGCACAATGTAAATGACTTATGGCTGAACTGAGGGCATGGTAAGCTTCACCTGGAGACAATGGCAGTATTTGTCCTTTGAATGATTTCCAAATTACCTCAAACCGGTTGTGCATGGGTGGCTCCACCCAACTGATTAGACCCCAGCACTGGTGAGGCCAGAATCTCAGGGTCCATCACTGTGCCCCTAATCCTAAGTGAAGAATCCTGTCAAAAGAGCTCTTTGGTGAACACACCTTAAGGAATATCCACCATTTGTTCGGCCAGGTGTCACGGAATTTGAGGGCTCAAAAGAAGTCTAATCCTGTGTTTTCACAGCTTCCTTGGAGGGGAAGCACAAGCATAGAAAGTGCTTAAGTAAAGATAAAACGCAGCCTATGATGAAGAGCCAGAAGAGTGATGCTGCTCATCGTTTTGGGGGTGCTTAGGGCTAAGGTGGGCTAGGCTAGCGTGAGAAAGACTCCAGAGAGGTGCAAGTGTTAACATCTGCCATAAACAATGAGTAGGTAAAGACAAGCGGGGGAGTGGCAATGGTAAGGAAGATTAGACAAAGACCTGTGGATGGACCCTCACCCTGCAACACAGGAAAGCCGGATCAGACATGGGCTTCTATATGATCCAATGGTCACTAAAAATATTTATAGCAAGCCCTCAGAGCAAAGACTTTAGGTATTTGATATTAATATTGTGGGAGACCATGTGGTATAGTGGAAAGAATATGAGATTTGGATCCAGATGGATCTGAATTCAGTTGTGGATCTTACTAGGTGCCAATCACTCAACTTCTCTGAGCTTTAGTTGTTTTTTTTTTTCATCTGTTATATATAGAGATATCAAAACCTCCTTTACAAGGTTATTATAAGGATTGGAAATTAAATATATAATATGTGTTTTATATATAAATGCATATTTTACATATACACAAGTACATATAAATACACGTGCATGACAGATAAGTGGCACTTAAGATGATTACATTCAGGATTTTCTCAATAAGCAGGACTTGAGTTTGAAGGGGCACAATATTCCAATACTTTTTACCAGTTTAATTCTGCTCCCCCAGTTTTGTATGGTTGCAGATCCCATGGATATGTCTCTTTTTTTCTTTTCCATATTCTTCTTTCCCTTTCCTCTAACTTCTAGCCACAAAAGCTGAAACCACTTTATAGGTAGGGAGGTGTATGCTGTCAGATTTGAAAGGTCACAATTTACAGTTCCTTTCTCCCACCTCGGTCCATGAATGTGTGTATGTGAACATTTTTGGTTCCCTTACAAATACCATTAAGCAACTAATTACTTCTCATTGATAGACCAGTTTTACTTGTTTGAGCTGTTAAAATTGGTTGGGTTCAAACACCCATATTGATTTTTTTCCCCTCATCTGTGTTGCTTTCCATGGCTAAAACACATTTTCTTCAGACCTTTAATAAAACACATATTTTGACCGTGATTCAATCTGAAGGTGAGGCACTTTAGGGAAATCATAAAGAAAAATGTTACGATGATGATGATGATGATGATGATGATGATGATAGCGATAATGTGTTTGTATTTGTGTAGCATGTAACCATATTTCAAAGTGATTTCATGTCCTAAAAGTCTAACTGCTAACTACTTATATTGGAAAAAATATCCAACCTGGAATTGTATAAGACATAGTGCTTTCACAGAATCATTCTTTTCAAGAGCTCATTATTTCCCGTGGACATTATTTCATCTTCACTGCCCCCGGGAGGCAAGTGATAAATAATGTTTGTCCTTTTTTATAGCTAGGGAAACTGAGGCAAAAAGTCATTAAGGGCTGTGTGGGCATGCTGCCAAAACATCCAGTGAGTTCAGTTGAAAATTTGATCAATCATCCAGATGTTGTTTCCGAACTCTGCCAAACATCTGGATTCACTGAATACCTGACTAAATTGACCTCAAGTTCTAGTGATGGGAAGGTAGAATCAAGTTAACTTGCACAGGTTCACATGTAAGTGAGTGGGGAATCCAGGAGTGTAATGTTATTTTTCTAAACCCCTTGCTTGGTGCTGTATCTATTAAACTACAGTAGGATGTTCCAACATGCTCATCTATAAATACAGAGCTGTTTCTCTTTACCTATGCGTGTGTGTCCATCCAGATGGACTATAGTTAGGCCATTTATGAGCACATCTCAAAATAACTCTCCGCTCTCTTCCATGGAAACTCTCAGCTGCCTCCTTTCAGGTTATAGTTGCTGTTGAATGCACTGGAAATAATATACTCACTAAGGAATAAAGTAACAATATTTCCATATTGACAGTCCCATGGTATAACCTTGAGAGGATGGGTTCAGGGTCAGGCCCAGGCCCTTTTCCTGGGAAGGCCTGCAGGTGTGGAATGTCCTCCCCTCCTCCTTCCAAGTCAGAGTTCATGTGCAACATTCCCACAATTGGAAATGAGGACCTTTTTATTTCCTTTTCAGTTTCTAATTTGTGTGAGGATTTATTGTCTTGTGTTAGGAGGAATTGAACTCTTTAAAGTCCTCGATGTCAGTCCCAGAATTTGCAGGACGATATTGCTTTTTTAAATTTTTTTTTTAAAAAAAGGTTTTTTTGTTAGTGTTTTGTTCCAAGGCTCCTGCATGGAGAGAAGACCCCACAAATGCCAAGAATGATCACAAAACGTTCTCACCCATATGATGCTGTGGGCCATTTGTCTTCTCACCCTGTTCTGTTGGTAACATTTTCTCTCTCTTTAAGAGTTAGCTATGTAGTTAGTGCAGCCCCTAAACTGCTGTAGAAGTTATTGTTCCCAAGGAAAATCGAGATGATCATGGTTTGTCCCCAGTTTCAATTCCGTTTCAAATAAAGTTCCAGAAATTGTCTTCCTGCCTGTTGTAAGCAGTTGAAGCCAGAGCAGTCACTACCTGCCCATTTGGTATCAGAGTTTTTCATTCAAAGTTGGATAAAGTCTCATCTGTTTGGGATGGTTGAAATGTCCTGCTGAATGGTGGGGGAGTGGATGAGACAGCCTCTTAAGATTCTTTCCAGTCCTGTGAGTCCATGATTTGTGGCTCAAGGTCAGGCTTTAGCCCAGCACCCTCTTGTGAACAAGTCTTGTGACTTTATTCTCTGCTCTGCCACTCTTTTTAAAATATCCTGTTCCCAGGTCACCCCTTTCTACTTTGTAACCTCTCATCTTTTCAGAGATTGTTCCTTTTCCACCAATCTTCCAGCCTGGGCAGATGAAATTCTTCTGCCTTGTTTTCATTAGGTTATGAAAACATTAAATGATAAAAACACTTTGTATTTATCACCCCTAAGTTTCCTGCAGGACCAGATAGGTGACCTGTCCACGGATCCTGTTAGCCATGTGACTCCATATGAATGATAATAATTCTGCCATACATTTGCATAGCACAATTCAGTTTGTAAAGCTATTTCATGTACATTAGAAAAACTGACCTTCACAATGGCTCTGATAAGCAGATATTATTACCTACATTTACCCAATGAAGAAACCATGGGCACTAGAAGGCTATATGACCTATATAGAGTAAGAGGTAGAACTAGACCTAGACTCCAGGGCTACTGATTTCAGAACCTGCACTCTTTCCTTCTACTTCTATAAAGACATGGCATGCCTCGCTATGGTTGGAAGATCCATGTATAAAAGATATACAGAAGTACAAATAGCAGAAACTCCTCAATTTGTCTAATGATTTCCAAGTGCCTAATGTAGTAATTTCTATGGTCTGAATCTCTAAAATCAGCAAAGAAAGAACAAGCATGTTCTTTACCAAATCTCAATTGGGAAGATTCTTAGAAAACTACCGTACTGTGTGGTGTGGAAACTGAGGCACTTTGTGTCATGGATCTGAGTTATAGAAAGCAGACAAACTTTCTGTTAGCTATCTCTCATTCATAAAATGATATTAAATGGTCAAAGAAAATTTTAAAACACAGAGAAGACAGTAGAATGTCTCCACTTCCATCCCTCTCCGTGAATACCTCAAAAGTATTTTTAAGATTCCTGACAGGCTACTTCGGTATCATGAAAAGACACTTACTTTAGAAATAGCAAGTTAAAATTTTAATAAGTTAATTGGTAAAGTTGTTAAGTGACAGAGAAGTGCCCAGGAAATTCCTTAGCATGTGATTAAAAAGAAAATCTTTAAACGAATCTCAGGCATGATAGAAAACACTCCGAATGACTTTTTTCATAGTCGTCTCACAATAAAGCCAGTGAGAGCTTTATTACACTGGCGTAGTGCAATGGTTGCTAAACCATAAAGCCGACACTGATGTAAAATTTCTAAATGAAAGGATAACTATTTTGAGAGTTAAATTTAAATACAGGACCTTTCCAAATGGAATGATATCTCCGTGTCTGTCACACTTCATGTACAAATAGCATGGCAGAACTCTAGCAGTTGCTATTTCCATATGGAGCCAGGATGTGTGTGTGTGTGAAAGACAGAGTATCTGCAGTGGCACGTTAACAAGAGCCAATGAATGACTTCTGAATTACAGAAGGACAATGCAAGTGGGTCTTTAAATACCAGACTTAGACTCTGTGGAGCTAAACATTATTTCATGAAGTAAAAGGGAATTAGCTGATGCATTCCAAAGCACATTTATCATTAAAAAATCTTATGTCATTTTGCTTAATAGCCTGAAAAATAATTACAATGTCTGATGGCTTTGGGGAGCATGTGTTTTTAATATCTTAATTACTATGTACAGTTTAATGACACTGTACCAAGAAGAATTCCCTAGCATTTCATATTAAATTTCTTGAAAATGAACTATTTGCTATATTTAGAATATACAGGATTAAAGATACTTAAATTGGGTCGTATATTTTAATGCTTGCATATTAATAAATTTCTCATAAACGGAAGATGAGCCAGGAGTGGTGAGCCAAAATGTTGTTGGTAGCAGTGTTGTGATAATCTCGATTTGACAATGAAGAGAAATACATTATCTTCTTTCATTGCTGTACTGTATTCTTTCATAAGTTTTTTGTTTCAATTAGAAGTATTGGAAGTGTTAGCTGTGGAAAGACAAGTTCTACATATAAAAACAGAATTCTATCAAACTATAAAGGCTACCAGGTTTCCAAAGTTAAAAATATATTTCCAAAGTATCTATGAAATCCATAGGGTCTCATATTCTATTTATATGTACCTACTGGTCCAAAGCAACACAACGTTTTCTTAATAAACAGTTACAAATGGTTCTTCTCTACCCCCATAAACCTTTACTATAAGCACTATATCGGTATATGTATTTTCAAATACTATTAGAGAATTTCAAAAATAACTTTCACCTAGACATATTTATGAATATGTATATGTATCTTGTCTCTGGACTGTCAGATCCTTAAGTCTGGGATCATGCACAGAATTCTCTGTTACCTATGGCACCTAACATAATATTATATACAGAGTAGACATTCAATATATACGATATTTTGTTTTTTGTTTTTTTTCAAGGAATGCGGCTAGCCTTTATTTTATTTTTTTAACTTTGAACAAGATAGTTTTAATAGAATTCAATATCATCATTATGAATAAAAATTACCTTAGGGTAGTTTTGGTTTTTATTTTTATATTTTATTAGTTTCAGGTGTACAAAACAGTGTAATAGTTAAACATTTATCATTTATATCCCTCACACAGTGATAACCCGCCTTCCCTGATCTACTACCCCTCTGATATCGCGTACAATATTTCATTGATCAATTCATTCAAAGAACTCAACCTTTGTGGCCCTCAATTTATGTCTGAATTTAAATTGAATTTGAGGCACTTTTCACATTCAATATTAACCAGTTTCTTTGCTAAAAGGCAGGGTTGCGTAAAGACAGAGTTATATTAATAGTTAGAATACAATAGTTGCCTTTAGGCTGTAGGGTCCAGCTCTCTGATTTTACAGGTGAGGAAATTAAAGCCAAGAGAGGGAAATGACTTGTCCAAAGTCATATTGCCAGTAAGTGACAAAACTGGGACTGGGAAAGGAACAGATCAATATTCTGTAGTGTCATTAATGTGCTTCCAAAGACTCTTGTATAATACAAAACACGCTTGTAAACATGCAACAACCTTTTCTTATACAGTAGTCCCAATCATAGGAGAAGCCCACACTTAAGCAGTTGGTTTTAGGAACAAAAGGCAGTACAGCCTGAGGCATGATCTTGTTAATTATTTACCTCTTATTATGGATATTAACTAGTGCTTGGTCATAACAAGCACACCTCAGTGCCCACCGCCTCATTAAACCCATTGAGGAGTTGTTGCACACGGGTCAGGGGAATTGGTCTCTGCTGGGATCACTGAACCCAAAGCAGGCAGGTCTTATACCCACTTACAGTCTGACTTGGGCTCCTATCCACAGTCAGGAACACTCATCCTTTCACTCTCATGTTCTGGATCTCACCTCCTCCACCATCCTGGGCAACCTATAATAATTTATCCAGTGCCTTCTCCCTCCTTCCAGAATGGCAAAATTAACAGCATATTAGTCAGTGGCCTGATGTGTCAGTTAGATCAGTTGTTTAGGCAATGTGTTCAAATTGTGTTCCGTAGGGAAGAGAGATGTGGGAGAGGTGCTGTGGGCTTGTTCTGAGGCCCCCGTTCCTATTTTAACCAGAGCAGCTACATTTTGAAAATCTACTTTACATATTGTCCTTCCAAGTAAGATTACACTTAAACAAAGCATTCCTACTGCTAAAAGAATGAAAATCTCAGTGTTCTTTTAAAACTAACATGAAAGGTTTAATCCCACATGAGCCATTTTTGCATTTGAGCATTCATTCAATAAATGTACTAAATATCTACAATACACAAGGCAGTCACAGAATGCCCTCCAGTTGCCATCAGCCACCTCTTAAAATGAACGGTTGGTTAAAATGGGGACCAAATGGGAGAGGGTACATGGCTTGGTGGAGACATTATTCCTATTGGAAGTGATGTTCCAAAGTGATGTTGGAGGGCCTATATTCTGTACCAGTGAACCGAAAGTATCTTCTGTGAAGCTGAAAACCAAAACAGCTAAGTTTTCCTTGCCCAGGTTATTAGGATTCTGACAAAGTCCAATGGGAATAAAGCACTGAGCTCTTTCGTCTTAAACTAGCCTGTCTATACAGAACAGACAGTTTTGCCCCTGGATGGCAGTCCCATGTTAATTGGCTCAATCAGATTAGTCCTGTATGCCCATGATTATTTGAGACCTAACCTTCAACTGCAAACTTATATGACACATGACCAGGGATGTTTTCATATTACGTGTGGGCTCAGTGTTAATACTTAGTGAAGGTAAAATAATACTAATAATAGGGTCAATTCTGTACCCCTAACTATGTGCTTTTCTTAGATAGCAACCACAGCGATTTTGTATAGCAACTGTTAAGTGGGATATTTCCAGCAGAGTTCTAATTAATGTCCAAAGTGGAAATTACATTATTATTCATCTGCACTGAATTTTATTGGATAATTTTCTAATAGCATTAAAGTATGATCTTATTTGTTTAGTTGATTCAGATATGTTTTTCTTCACAGTTGATATTTTGCTAGGTCGTCACTTTTCAGAGTAATGTCTATTTTGTATTATGGGCAAGCAGTTGACAAGACCAAAGAAGCTAAGAGAATTACCATTACGGTATGTCATAAAAAATGAGGCCTGAATTCAGGTCAGTTATATCCCAGATCACTAAAGAATCTTCTGGATATTATCATGGTATCCTATCAGGAAATTTTGAGTCATCACAACAAATAGAAGAAGAGCCAAAAGACTGGAGACAGGCACGATTTTTCACCCTCACCTTTAATAAGGGGTGGAAATTGGATTGTGGAAACCACTAGTCAGGGATCCTAGTATCACATCTTAGCAAAATTCTTGGAACGCATGAGCTTTCAGAAGCTACCGTGATGATTGCTAGGAGCCACTGTGGGCTCTTTCATTGTGTGTGTGTGTGTGTGTGTGTGTGTGTGTGTGTGTGTGTATGAGAGAGGGAGAGGGAGAGAGAGGGAGGGAGGAAGAGAGAGAGAGAGAGAGAGAGAGAGAGAGAGAGAGAGAGAGAGAGAGAGAGAGAGAGAATCTTACTGGATCAGAGGAATGACACAGACATGGTTTATCTAGATTTCAGCAAGGTGTTTGACAGAGGTTCCTATGATAATTTTTCAACAAGTGGCAAGAAATATAGGCTAAATAATCATATGATTCAGTAAAGTGTAGCTCATTAATCATCATACCAGAAGAGTATTTTCTTAACATATCAATGTGAGCCTGGAGAGAGGCTTTGGGTTGTTTGCTTTGTACTTGACCCTTACCGCCTGAAGTTTTTACCAGTGACTAAACTGAAGACAGAGAAGGCAATACTTCTAATATTTAGTGATGGCATGAAGCTAGATGGGGTTAGCTAATACATAGATAACACAATCAGGATCTAAAAATATCACAGTAGGCTGGAATGGGAGAGAAAGCTAGCAAAGTGAAATGTTACAGGGATAAATGTAAAGTATCACACGTAGATTCACAAACATGACTGTATAAACATAATGTGGGAACCCAATTTAGTCGACACGTTTGTTTTTAGTTATGATGGAAATAGCACTGAGGGCGATAAAAGCTTCACTGACTCACAAGAATGTATCTCTCAAATGTGGCCATCACTTAGCAGCTCTTTTGATGTTGTAGCCATTATTGGAGCATGGGGAGGGGAGGAGAGGTGGGTATATATGTATATGTGAGTTGGGAAGGGCAAAGGAAGGGCATTGGAGAGGGTGGCTAGAGAAATATTATCCATCCTGTTTGAAGGTTCAATAGACTATTTGGGGATTGTAATGTTCATTGATTCACAGGAGTTTTTGTTAAACCACTACTACCTTCTTTTGTTGTAAAGTCTTATTCGTGTGTCATTTAGAGTCATAGTGAGAAATTTGAGAGCCACAGCACATGTAATCTAGTTTAGGGGAAAGCCTCTAGAACCAAACATAGCTCTATGTTTAAATCCCAGATGTCACTTTGTAGTTGCCTGGCTTCGGGCCAAATTATTTAACCTTCCTGTACTGAAGTTTCTTAATCTGTGAAATGGGTATACTACAATCTATCTTGAAGGTTTAGTACAAGTGTTACAGATAATACATATAGTAGACACTCAATAAATTATATCTACTTTTTGTCTTCATATTATGATATCATGAAGAGTTAGCATAAGGGAAAGTCAGGAGTGACCTTTTAAGTGGTTTGATTCTCTGTGCCTCAGTTTATCAATTTCTGGAATGGAGAGCCTACAACTTTTCCAGTTGGAATTGTTGTTTAAATGATTTAAAAATTCTAAATATAATAATCCAAATCCTAAAGATTCTTGGGAAAATATATCTAGCCAACATTCGACAGATTTTTGAACTATTTAAAGTTTAGCTTGGCTGAAAGTAACTGAATAGAAAATGAAGACGATAAATTAAAAAAATATATATATATAGATATGTGAAGGAGTGTGGGTTTAAATCAAGTTCTTTAGATTTTCCCAAGTTTGAACTCTGTCTCAAAGTGGAGGATCTATAAATAGGCAGGCTGCCCTTAGAGCACAGCTTAGAGATGTTACCACATGATCCAGAAGTCCCATTTTAATCTTCAGCCCTACCACGACCTTTCATGGAAGGATGGTATCAAGTGAAGAGACTTCAGAGCTATAAAGTTCAGGGCAAGTTAATCTGCATTCCTTTTGCATTTTGCTCTCTGGTTGAAGATGGTGAGAGGTTCCTATATTTAAAACCGGGCTGACATGATATCCTTATTGGCAGATGTCTCACAGGAGGTATTTAGAATGATTTTGAGAGGCATATAATATGTTCGTGAGTGTGTGTGTATTTCACATGCCGACAGAGCAGAAAGAATTCACAGCGCTTGGGGCTACAAACTTTCTTGAGACACCATCACTTTCAGCTGTTGGGGTGATATCACAGATGCCGGGAACACTACCTAGGCCCAAATTCCCAGCGCTCTATTTTGCATTGCAGAGCCTAAGGCAGAGAAAACCCATTCTGTGGGCTCTACCATCAAAGAACTATGGAATTTGTTAGCCACAGGCTGGGACCAGCGACCAGTTGTTGTCCAGCAAAAGGAAAGTTAACCCCTGCTGTGTGAGGCTTTGTTCCTGCCTGGGATACCATGGAAAATGGGGAAGGAATTCAGACTCACTAATGAGCTAATACAAAAGATTAAGCCAAGCTAAAGGTAGTTTGATAGAGCTGCGTATGGATTCTTGAAGGTATTTAAGATCTCTGCACCAGACCCCGGTGGCGCTGTTGCCTTTGTTCCCCAGACCCAAGTATAACATAAGGGTATCTCAGTGGGGAGCAATTTTCTTACTGCTGATTTCTTTTTTAGGGAATGGCATTCCCTGAGCTATTGTGTGGCAGATTGGTTGATCGATAACTGCAATCTGATAACCCATGGTACAAATTATTGTTAAAGCTACAGGTTTCACTATGAGATGCTGAGATGGAGCTCGACTCTGAGCTTCTGCGTGGTTGAATGGCTTTTGTTCTTGTGTGTTGTTCTTAGAAGTCACTTAAACCGTGACTATGTCTATGACTCCTTTTCAACATGAAACTCATCAGGCGAAAAACAATAAAGTAAAACTTAAAACTGTATGTATATATCGTCACCATTTATTTAGAAGTTATTTATTGAAGTCCACGTTGTGTGTAGTGCTGAGTTTGGCGGGCTCTGTTGATAAAGACATAGAGGACTCCTCATACACAGTGACCATCTGTACCTATATCATTGCCGTGCGAATTCATTTGTTCAATGTTGAGCAGCTCTTGGTGCCAAGCACTGGAGGTAGGGGCTGTGGACAAGGGTGCAGAGATAAGCACGCTCCTTGCTTTCAAGGAGGGTGATGAAAACATACCTCCATAGCTATAACCTAAGACATAGTGTGTTAGAAGAGAAGTATAAACCAAGTACTATGCTAGCCCAGAGAAGGGAGGGATTAATTCCTACCAAGGGAATTAGATAAGATTCAAAAATAGGTAGCCTTCAAGCCAGGCTTTGAAAGATGAGGAGAATTTTGACAGATAGAGGTTGGAAGGAGCAAAGGAATGTGGAATGAACAGTGGCACAAAGACATGAAAGTACATCGACAGTTTTGTGTGGCTGGAGAGCTGAGGGCACAGACCAGAGTGGAAAAGGACAGGGGCAGTGAAAGACGAGACTGAAAATGTGGTACAAAATTTGGGAGGGCTATGAATAGTATAACAAAGAATCTAAATTTTACTCTGTTAGCAGTGGAGAGCCAATGAAGGGATTGGAGCAAGAGAGTGACATGGTCAGATCAGTGTTTTATGATGTTAATTCTGCCAGGAGTGTGAAGGGTGGTTTGGAGCTCAGAAATTGGAGGCAAGGAGTCCGGTTATGTAAACTTGACAGGGTTTACAAAGCAAAGAAATGAAGTTTGCTATTAAAATTTATTACCCTTCCTTTCCACTGCCTCATGGAACGGTTTAGGGGATGAGAACTAGTCTGTTCGAAAGTTAGGCCAATCATCTTTGGCTATTAGCAAGGACACAGGAGGGGCTGTAGCATGCAGTGGTTTGGATATCAAGAGATGAGGTCGTATGGTGTGACCTTCTCACAGTGGACCAGTACCTTATCCAGGTCCCACAGTAGAAAATTCAAAGAAAATTCTAGTACCTCCAGAGATTTGTCCCTCATTCAACCAGAAGTAGAAGTTCTCACAGTGAAGTGTTTAGATTCCCTGATGAATGTGTTAACTATTACTTTTTAATCAATTTGTTACACACTTTTTTAAAGACAGTATTCCAATTAAAGGTGGCTCCTTGGTGGTTGAACGTTGAGTGCCATCCGTTCACTACAGTCTCAGAAATTACCAAAACGGTGAGAAAGATTGAGAGAGATTAGAGTGTTTTTTTTCAGCTGCCACTGTGGGCGCTTAGATGCGTTGGAGAGTCTACTGTGCTTAGTGACAGCCCCACAAAGAGGGGTGGGGGACCCGAGGGAAGCAGTGGCTGTTCGCGTTCTCCAACCTTCTTAAAACACATTTTCCCATTTGTTATCAACTCCTGTGTTTTTCTAACTATAGCAGCTACTTAGAGTTTGTGCTGTTTCCCTAGAACGGTCTACAAGAACTTTTATACATTTTGTATATAGGACCCTGCTGGTTAATTTTACTCAAGCATGTGCTGACAATGAGCTGACTTGACCTTTCACCAAGACTGGTTGGTGGGCACTCGACAAGGCTTTTTTTCTCCACCTTAGCACTACTGCTGGTCAGTATAGATGCTACAAAGGCAGATAAGGTGTGTTGTTTAGGCAGTGTAGAAGCTTGTTTATAGTACTTCCACCCCACTCATCGCCGTATCTTCTGCTTCTAGAACAGTGCCTGGCACATAGTAGGTGACCAATAACTATTTATTGCTTGAATCAGTGAAGGATTTTGTTCCAATATTTGACTTGACTGTTTTCCTCCAGTTTAGGGAGAATGACTGTGTTATCCTATGTTTGTCCCGCAATTGTATTTTGGAAGCTAATAACTTGTTTTCTAGTTTCACGGGTACACGAATGGAGGGGGATTTTGACCCAGAATGGACCATACCCATCATCTCACCAGTAATTGATTTATATGATGAAATTTGAGACTTTTGAGCTAATGATATTTAGTTGAGATTTTGGACTTAGAGTTGATGCTGTAATGGGTTGAGACTTTTGGGGGATTTGGGAGAAGGCGAAAGTATTTTACACATGGGACAGACATGAATTTGGGGATAAAATGTATGTGCATGTGCAGAGAGAAAGCAAGAGAGTAGGGGAACTCTTTTCACCATTAAAAAGTTATAAAATGTTATACTGGGGTTTTGCCTTTAAAGTGTGTACAGAATACTCTAAATCTTCCAAAAGTCATCTAGAATAGTCCTTCCTTCACTTTAAGAAAAAATATTTTATTTTATTTATTTTTTCCAGCTTGAGATATAATTGACATGTCATATTGTGAAAGCTTAAGGTGCACAACATGTTGATTTGAGACACATATATTATAAAATGATTACCACCATACGTTAGTTAACAGTTCCATAATGTCACATAATTACAATTTCCTTTTTGTGGTGAGAACATTTCAGATCTCTTCCCTTACTTTCTTGAGTAACATGGTGGAATAGTACAGTGTCTTCCTTTTGAGTCCTCATGTCATTTATTCAGACGTCCTCAACTTCATAGGACCTGGAGAACCCATGAACTCTCTTCCTGTTCTGTCTCCCTTTTCGGACCTTCACTTGGTGGCTATGCCATGGTTCTTATTCAGTTGAATTATTTTTGACAGAGACCCCAGGCTAAGGCCCACTCCCTCCTACTATGCCTATTCTGTTACTATAAAATACAGTATTGAGTGAAGTTGGAAAACCTACTTTATCTGTCAAAGCCTGAGTAATCATTTTCTTGGCTGTCTCCTTTCAATTCCAAGCTCAGCTTGTTGAGGCTTGAAGAGCTGAGATGAAGCAGTAATTCATGTAACTAGTTTATTTCTAGACTCCAGTTTTTCTGGGTCCTGAAGTCCCGTGGTGACTTATGCCTCAGGTATAGGTAGCTAGGTATTGGGAAACTTTCTCATTTGAGAGTTATGAGTGTGAATAAAGTGATCAAAATCTTTAGCACACCTGCCCTTTTTACACAGATTTGTCGTGCTTTCCCCCAGGAAATTGTTTCTGTGAGGAAGGACAGATGGGTCTGTGATCTTGCCTACTTTTAGCATATTCCTTGGACCTACTATGTGCCTCTCACTTTTGTTATCACTGTTCCACTGACATTGCTAGTCCTGAATTCTCTTCCCTGTAGCCAAACACCAAGTGCCTTCAGGTCATTATTTGTAGCATTCTTTGTATGAGATCTTTTCCATCCCTATGCCATCACCCTAGTCCAGGCCTGCTCTACTTCACCATCAATCCCCTGTAGAGCACAGGGCTAGAAAAATCAATGAGACACTCATTGTCCATGTCTTATAGGGACCCACAATCCTTTTTTATGTCTTTGTTTTCTTCTAGCATGATAGTCTCCAAAATTATTTATATTTTGCTTTTGTTGAACCGTTTGTGTAACTTTTGTCTCTGCCACAAAAATACTTGTTGCCTTCCTTTTTATAAGTCCCATATTTCCTTGACTCCCACTTATGCCATGCCACCTTCTGTGAGAGAGAGGCTCTTGTTTCCCCACAACTCCTCACTCATTTTCTTCCTATCCACCCACTCTTGTCTTCCACGTAATTTAAGAACTTCTCTCCGAGGTTGATTTTTTTCTCTCTCTACGCCCTTAGTGATTCTGGCTTTAATGGGAAGTAGTAAAAAATGACCTGGAGAAAGGCAGTGAGCAAGACCAAGTAGCATTCATTGAGCACTTTCTGAGTGCTGGTACTATATATACTGTGTGTCGAAATATGTAATAAAGAGCACCATTCTTGCTCTTTGCTCCCTTCTAAATTAAAAAAATATCCACAATCTACAAATGCTTTTGGCTAGTGATGATGAACAGCAGCACTTTTTTTTTCAAAGCAAAAGCACCAGACATTTGCAAAGGAATTTGCAAAGTTGTGTTGTAAGGCAACTGATCTCTTTCTTCCTGAGAACGTTGGTTTCTTGCCAGATTGCTCAATTCAGACCCACGCAAACTGGGTGTATTTATAGAGGGCCAAACAAGGAAGAGAACATGATAAACTTTCCTCCCCAGTACAACAGACAATGGCAAACAATCACCAGGTGAATGTTATGTAGCACGAAACTTGGGGAGCCAAATGCTATGTAGGTACATGGCATCCAGACATCTGGTAGGTTAGAGGGGCCCCCTCATCCTCTAGGAAGCTGATTCAGATCTGGGGACCAGAAGTGTTATTCTGAATGGTGGCAAGCCCTCAGAGATTCCTTGGGTCCCTCTCAGTGTGCGGAACATGGGAGACTGGACCCACTCAAACTGCCTCTGAATTCTTAACATAAAGATGTTAATAAGAAAATAAGAACCTCTGTATTTATTAATATGTGTTTTAAAATGTATAAGGACCTTTCGTTTACATTACTACATTTTTGTCTCACTACTATCCTGTGAGCTGGCATCGTTAATAGTCCCTCTTATAGATGAAGAAATTGACACTGAGATTGTAAGTGACTAAAACGTTGAACTTACACATTCCGTGATCTTTCTTCTACTGTGTCGAGGGAAGAAGAACCATTAAAACAGTCTGATTATCTAGGAGGTCACTTGAAGTACGCTGGAACTAGCAGCTCCACAACTAGCAGTTTCTCCTAAGGAAAGAGTATGACAACCCACAAAGATGTATGTATAAGGATATTTCAGTAGCATTGTTTGTCATAAAAGCAACCCAAATATCTCTCAATAGGTTTATTATGTGAACTTTGCCATTTCCATACAGTGGAATAATCTGCAGCCATTAAAGTATTTTTATTGACTATTTCCCCTCAATAAAAATATTTTAATGGCTGCAGATTATTTCACTATACTTAAATAAAAATAAAAATAATTTTAAAAAATAATTTTAAACTACTGTTTTGCATAGAAAGATATCCATGACATATTGTAAGTTAAAAAGCAGGTTGAGACAATATTAAAGTATAATCCGATGTTTACAAAAATTAGCACATGCATATATGTATGTGTGGGGGGGAAGTCTGCAAGAATGTATATCAAAACATTAGCAATATTATGGTAAATGTCATTTTCTTTTTTTCACCTCTCTGTACTCTGCCCAAATACTTTAAAAAAATGTTTTACATCAGAAAAGGCAATAAACCTACTTCCATTTAAAACAAAACAACAAAAATTTTGAAAAAGATGAGGACAGATGTAAATTGAAACCACCCTAGACTAAGCCAAAGTTCTCCCACCTCCCTGCCTTCTCCCTGCCTGAGCTGCCTACATCTCTATTGTCTGTCCCTGAGAGGAAGCAGCAGGAGTAGTATCTGACCTGGTAGCCTTCTGACCCAAGTTTCAGCCTCGTAGCCCAACAGTCATCACCTTAATTCTGAAGGCAGCACCAAGAACCTTGGAAATGGTCTCAGTGGCATCACCCAGGACTCCTTGCTGACAGGCAAACTAAGAAATGTGTGCATAGTTAGAGGTGGCCTCCAAGCTTCTGAGCTTCCCAGAATAATCCAATATTAGTCCGTCATTCACAAATTAGCATAAACATTTTGGAATCTATTGATATTTTTTGCCTGACCTACCCCTTAGGGAAATGAATTGCTTAAATTTAGTGTTTGATATTCAAAGTAGACGTTCCCTTCATCTAACCTGAACTCATCTCTTCAAGTTCAGGAAGGTACCCTCCTAATTTCAGTGTTCTAGGAGGTAAGTTTATGGTTATGGTACCCATCACAATTGTGTGCACTTCTCTTATTTTCCCCATAAGCCTTCATCTTTTCAGGCTCAAGAGGCTAGTGACTTTAGTCTATCATCATATGACTTTGCCTTGTTCTCCACCCATTATTATTTTATTCCACCTTCTCAGGACATGTTGTTTTCTTTACTACCCCATCGGCAGAATGTAATCCCAAATACAGAGGGTGTCAAAAAATGTATACGCATTTTAAGAAAGGAAAAAGCTGTATTAAAATTGTAATACTCAATATATACCGATAACAAAAGATGAATGCAAGTCATGTGTGTACATTTTTTTTGGCACCCCCGGCATTCTGGGAATAAGGCACAGCAGCACATATACAGTAGCTCTAAAATCAATACTACAGCTTCAAAGTAACCACTCTCTTAGTGGGTTGCTAGATGGAAACATGCAGAAGTTCAGCTTTCAATGGGAGAAGAGTAGTAATTAAAGAGCTGTGAATGCTGATCTGTTTTGTCTTAACTTAGAGATGTGTATGTGGTCTCCACTTTAGATTGTCTACTATACCAGGATCCAGCTGAACCCCAAAGTAAGGTTGATTTGGGGGGGAAAAATCTCAAATCAATGAAATAAATGCTGATTCCAAATATAACATTCAGGCTGTATGAGATAAGACAACCCCTATCTGTCAGAGACCAAAGAGAAGGCCATTTGACAGTTTTGCAAAGTCAGGGATTTTCAGTCGTTCTTTTACACACATGTAAAACCTTCAGACTTTCCTGAGAAAATAGCCTTTATTTCAAAAATAAGAGCTTTGAAGTTTGAAAATCAAAGTAGACCAGCTGTTTCTCAGCACAGAAAGGACTTTTCCTAAATTGCTAGAAAGCTAATAAGGATTTCAAAGGGCAGTGACAACTTACTCTAATGCCCACAGTACAGAGAGGACTGGGAGTGGGACATGCTATTTACTGCAGCTAACACATTAACTAGGGAGCTTGCCAAGCTTCCTCTGTTGTCCCCTCTTTTCCTTTCTTTTGGTGTCTGTTTTTCTCCTTCCCTCGTTCACCTTCCCGTGGCCTCTTTCTTTCTATTCCTTACCTTTTTTCTTTTTCCAGTCTCTCTCTCCTCCTCCCCTACATTTTTTTTAACCACCTCATTCCCCAAACTTGCTATAGCATAGACCTGGAGTATTTCAACTATTATACAAATTGAATGGAGTTTTCCTTTCCCTGTTCTTATTGTTTTGAAGGAGGTGAGGTGAATATTATATATTTCTTCCAAAACGAAAAACACAAAAAAACCTAAATCAAGTGGCTTCTTACTTGTGTGTGGCCACAGTTGATTTTCTTTCCCCCGCTGTGGGTCAGTGGCCCTTGACAGAAAAAAGGTCCCCACTCATGCACTAAGGGGTCTTGCCAATTTAATTCTTCTTCAGAAAAGGAGATGAATAACTGTATGGACAATTAGTTACTGTGGGTGGGAGAAGGAATTTGACTGGAGGCAATTTTCTTTGGAAACAGATAGGAAAGCACCAAAGGTTGCAATAGTTTCACTTGTGAAAAATAGAGGGTATGAAATAACTTAGTGGAAAGTTCAGCTGAGAACGGGAACATCTGGGGCTTATTCATGGGTTTTCAGAAGTTTTTGAAGCTTTTTTATTAGCTGGGTTGACCTCAGATTGAGGAGGAGATTTTTCAACTGTTAAAGTTTTTTCTTTGCATTCCTAAAGTCATATTGTGTTCAGCTTGTTAATATCTGCATAGGGGGGCCTTGGGCAGAGTTGGCCAGAGTTGGCATGCTTTCGGGACATATTTCCCCATAGCTGGTATTTCCCTTTCTTGTTGAAGATTTGCATGTGTCCCTTTCATCATGCATACAGCAGATGCCTCTACAAATAATTGCATTTGACATCACACTTGTTAGAGAAAATGCAGGGGAGAGAGGGTAAATCCCCATTTCCCTCCCCCCACTGAGACAGCTGGAGGAAGGAAGCAGGGCAGACAAGGAAATACATAAACATACCTGGAATGTAG
Organism: Rhinolophus hipposideros; assembly: GCF_964194185.1. Taxonomy (NCBI): domain Eukaryota; kingdom Metazoa; phylum Chordata; class Mammalia; order Chiroptera; family Rhinolophidae; genus Rhinolophus; species Rhinolophus hipposideros. The sequence goes on from NC_138046.1 coordinate 23,088,701, forward strand.
CAGCAGGTAATACTGTCTGTGTTAGTCACGATAATAACTTGCATGTTAGAATATCAATGGCATAGATTCCAAAATGTCTATAATTAAGAAAGAAAGAAAGAAAGAAAGAAAAAACACAAATCGACACCTAGCGTCCCATTGACTTATTGGGCCTAACACTGGAGACATGGACAAACATGTTTAGTTAGTATCAATGGAGTGTATTTCAAGGCACTTTCCCCCAATAATTTCTAGAGAGGATTTTAGGTCATTCATTTGGAGCTTCTGGTGGCTAAGGCAAAAGCATCCATCAGCCAAGACCCCAAACCCAGCTTCTGATAGGCTGGTGGGGGGCATCATCAGATTGCACTACAATAGAAGTTCCTAGTATTGCGCCCCGCCCCTCGGTAGGATACGCTCTTCACAAAGGAGTGTTTGTTCAGGGCATGGCAGTGTTGAGTAAAGCAAAGCATAATCTATGCACTAACACTATGACCAGAAATAACTTTCTATGTTAGAAATTAACCAGTACTGCCTAAACAGAAGCCCTCATTCTTAATGGTCTGCAAAATGTTCTGTGGCTAAAACTCTTGGAGGTAACTCAGTGATTTTTTTTTTCCCTATTAACTGGTAGGCCTACAAAGGTTGCCTGTAAGCAAAAGAATTTAAACAAATTTCCAAAAATTTGACATTTAAAAAATTTTGGAGTTATTCCGACACAGATGGTGTGTGTTCTGAATTGAGTTTATGGTCTATGCCAGGCTCTTTGATTAACAGCTAGAAGACATACAGACAATTCAATAAATTAACACATAGTACTTGAGCTCTAAATGTTTATTGTTTATTCAGCCACTGAGTGCCAGGAACTGGTCTAGGCCCTGGGAATCAGGAGAGGCACAAAGATGAATCAGACACAGCTCCACCCTCAAAAAGCCTTTGGCCTCATAGAGGAGACAGACATAGACACAAGTAATTAAATACAAGGCAGAATATGATTGGGATTTTAAGGTAGGTCCAAACAAAATGTTGTGAGAGCACAGACGAAACAATTAGATTCAGCTGCAGGAACTGGGGAAGAATTAACATGGAGGAAATGACATATGAGATGATTCCTAGAGGATAAATAGAATTTCAACAGAGGCGATCACTCAAGGGTAGGAGAGCAGCATAGGCAAAGCATAGAGGTGTGAAACTCTATGGTGTGTTTGGAGAATGGTGATTACTGATGGTATAAGGCGAGAATTGTGAGAGTTGGGATAGTCAAATTGGTAGCCAATTTGTAACTTGGGCAGTTACAAATTTGAGTTGGAAGTCCGAGAGAGAAGTCTAGACAACAGATTTTTTTTTAATCTGAACAGTATCATTCCTTTGAAGCCAGGTTCCTTGGGGACAATGTTAGAACCCACCCTCTGCTTTCTGGAGGTCCACAATTAAATTAAGAGGCAAAGTTGTTCATATATATCTACACTGGAAAACAGAATAACCTACATATTGTATGATACAATGTGCATGCACACCAGCTGAGGAGTGAATATGGTAAAGCACAAGATAGATTACTGGTGATTTATCATTTTTGAGGCCAACTTGGAGCCTTGGTGTGCCCCCCCCCCGCCCCCATTTGAATGTCACACCTTCCAAGAAAAACACTGCCACAGACCTCGAACAGACTTCATTCACAACACTAGTGGTTGGTAAGGAAAGAGACAAAGAAAAGGTTGGCAGGTGAAGGAACAAGCAATCCACTTTTAGGTTGCAGAATGAGAAAATTAACTGATCATAAATTCCAGGTGATCGGTTTTCCTCCTGTTTTATCATGAATAAAGGACCTGTTCACATTTTGAAAGTAACACTACAGAATGGATAAGCAGGCAGTCCAAATTCCTTCTTTGTTTTTATAAAACTGTAAGAATAAGAAGTTTGTCTGACCCACATATAGCTTCCCTAAGGGACAAAAACCCTTCTCATCACGTATGAACACATACGTATTTGATACTTCCTGCTTCATTGAAAATAGAGTCAATTAAAATTTTTAGTAATGACTCATTTTGAGTGCCAGGTGCTTGCACATCCTTATTATTTTGCCTCTAAAAATTTCATACTTTGAAAAACAATCCTTGGATAAATTACTGTTGCTTCCAATAGAGTTCCTTTCTGGACACCATTACGCAAGTCCCCATGGATGGCCTTAGAGAAGAAGCCCTGGGGAAGAGTATAGTTACGAGTGAAGTTTCCTACTCTCCCTTTGGATCTGGTTGGCTAACACATCTGCTGCCTTTTAAAGCATCTTCCTAGTTCATTTCCATCACCGAACATTACAAGGACCAGTGTACCTGTCTTGTATTGGAAAGGAAATAAGTGTCAAAGTGAGAACAAAATAAAGACAGTTGACTCATTCCAAGTTTATGTGGGACTGAAGTACAATTGCTCTTCCCACTCTGTTAAGGGTGGGGAAGGCAACCACATGGGGAAGGAGTGTTAAATTGTGGCTTGTGTCCAGATCCACTCCAGCTCTCATCCCTTTAAATCGCCCCAAGTAATGCCAAGTTCTTATTTAGAAGTGAGTTTTCCAGAGAGCCTATCTTCTGAATAGTGAGGGGAGATCTGCTAGTGAGACCATGCATGTCACCCCCCACCCCAAAACTGGATTGATCCAACAGCAACGGGTCAAAGCTCCAGAAGTGTCCATTTTGAACACGATGTGATGGCAAGGTTGCACTGACTTTCGGGCATTAAACAGCCCGTGGCACTTCTTAAAACAGTGTTTGCCCTGACCTCCTTGGCCAAAGTTCACATCTGGTAATTGCATCTGTTGACATTGGCTTCCCTTGTCCTTTCAGCTGCATACAATATTGCTTCTCTCGCATCCTGTCTTAGGCTCTTGTATAGTGTTGCTATGTGCTATTAAACAGCAATTGCATTTCCCCCAAAGGGGAATGCAAGTGGAAACCCTTTGGGAGAAGTGGTGCTGTAGAAATGTTGGATCGACAGCATTTTTTCTTTTGTGAGCCAGGAAGTATAAGTGTAAGAAACAGATCCAAACACTGTTCAGAATAACCGTTAATGTGTACTGCAGAGTAAGCAATGACCATATGGAAGGCCAGAAATGCCAAGGGTCAACGACCCCTTAGAGATAGAGGAATGAAAACAGAATTTTTAAAAAAATAATTTTGGGGGCTGCCCTATAAGATCAGCATAACATATAAGGAATTTTGGAGTTTTCTGGAAAGCAGATAGCTTCTGTTTGTATGGGTCTCTGCAATTTATTATACAAAGTTCTTTTTATATACACGAGCACGTTTTATTCCCCATAACACTGTGAGGTAGGTATGACTATTATGTATTTTAAGTTATAGTATAGCAAACTAGGGATTAGTGAGGTTCAGGGAACTGCCTAAGGTCTCACTTTGAACAAGTGGAAGAAACAAAGAAGATAGGAATACAGACCTTCTGACTCCAGATTCTTTACTCTGCAGCACACCATAGTTTGATGAGTGTGTTGGTTATGGTTTGATGAATGGAGCATGGGTCTGGCATACCTTCTTGGGTACATTTTAAACACTGAGTCCACTAGAATTCTTGGACATTCTGGAAAGCCCAGGATTTTTTTTTTTTAATACCTGAAGGTTAGGACCCACATTTCAAAATGTTAACTGTTTTAAACAAATAGGAGCTTTTCTAAAATAGAGTTCCCAGGGGCAGCCAGTTAGCTCAGTTGGTTGGAGCGCTGTGCTCTGAACAAGGTTGCTGGTTCGATCCCCACATGGGCCACTGTGAACTGCGCCCTCCACAACTAGATTGAAACAACTGCTTGACTTGGAGCTGATGGGTCCTAGAAAAACACACTTAAAGTTAATAAAAGTTTTTTTAAAAAATTAAAATAAAATAGACTTCCTTACCTTATCACATGTTTGCATTGTACTGCAGATGGAGATGCTTTAACTTGTCTTTTCAGTGTCAAAGACTCTTTTTTACTATTGCTGCCGGTAGCTCTGTCCAGAGGTCTCAAGGCCTCACAGAATAACTCAAACATGTACTGTGTAGCTGGTCAATTTTCACTTTCTGTCACTCTTGTGTTGTTGAATTAATAATGGTATTTTGCATCCATAAAAGAGTGAGTATACATTGGAAATGATTAGTTCTACAAAGTAAGTAGTTTACTCATCTGATGGGATCTGTCTATTCCAATATAAATTCATTGCTATTAAATACTGACTGTGGAAGCCATGAATATGGAATGAGGTGAGAGGTAGAGAACAGAGCTCATGCATACTGTGGAAGAAAGAAGTATAAACTGAGCAAAGAAACACATTTCCTGGGGGACAAGGCAAAATCAAGCAAATATTGAGAACAGTAAGAGACATGGGGATGGAAAAGAGAGATTTCAAAAGAATAGTAATTGAGTTTTTGAAAATTGTCAACTTGAGCTTTGTGTGGTCAGCGTGTCTCCTGGCTGACGGCATAATTATGGTAGTAAAAGCTAGGATAAGGAAGGAGTCTGTTCAGACATTGCTGGCTTAAAGATAGCTAGATTTCTTTCTCTTTTTTTGACGTGGTAGGAATGTGATTTATCCTATATCAAAATTGGTGTGATGTAGGAACTGATGAAGTACTTATTCAAAATTTGTCTTAAAGTGTTTATTCAAAATTTATCTTAAATGTACATCTATTGGGTTTTGTTTCGTTGGGGTTTTTTTAGCTATCAAATAATCCAGAGTGTACTGCATTTTCTTATCCTAGCAGCATGGAGCACAGCGTGGGAAATGCTTCTACAACAAAAAAGATGATGGATTCAGTGCTCCAATGCTGCTGTTGATGGGCCTGACGGTAGTTTGAGCAGTCATCTACTATCAGACCCATTGAGCCTATGGACGCATGTGTTCTTCACATGGACAGGGCAGCCATTTTCATCCAAGCTGACTTCCTCCCTTGTCACATTGACTAGCATAATTTCTCCCTTTTTGCAAATATATTTTAACTACTTTATTGAGATATAATTTACATTTCATAAAATTTACCCATTATAAATGTACCTATAGTCCAGAGAGTTTTAGTGAATTTATATAGTTGTGCAGTGATCACCTCAATCCAGCTTGGAACATTTCCGTCACCCCAAGTTCCCCCATGCCTGTTTGCATTCACTGTCCCATTCTCATCCAAGCTCCAGGCAACCACTAAGTTACTTTCTGTCTCTATAGATTTTCCTTTTCTGAATGTTTGCAACAAATGGAATTATATAACATGTGGTCTTTTGTGTCTGCCCTCTTTCACTTAACATAATGTTTTGAAATTCATATATGTTGTCGCACGTATCAATACTTTGTTCCTTTTTATTACTGAATAGTATTTCAAATGTCTGGATACACCACATCTTGTTTATCCATTCACCAGTTGATGGACATTTGGGTTGTTTCCAGATTTGGACTATTATGAATAATGCTGCCATGAACATTCCCATACAAGGCTTTATGTGGACATATGTTTTAATTTCTTTTGGGTGGCTACCTAGGAATGTTATGGCTGGGTCATGAGATACATTTAACTTTTTGAGGAACTGTTAAACTGTGTTCCAAAGTGACTATACCATTTTACATTCCCACAAGCAATGTATGAGGGTTCTAATTTATCCATATCCTATTCAATACCTGATATTGTCATTCTTTGAATATAGACTTTCTAGTGGTGTGTAATAGTGTCTCATTGTGGTTTTAATTTGTATTTCCCTGGTGAGTCATGATGTTAAGCATTTTTTTCATGTGTTTATTGTCTAGTTATATATCTTCTTTGATGAAACATCTACTCAAATCATTTTGCCTAGATATTTTATACTTTAAATAAGGGGAGAGAAGTGGAAAGACACTATGCTAGGAGATTTTTGTACTCCCCCCTTCTATGTATTAATTAGCCTTTTTTTCTTTTTGTAGTTGCTTTCGGGGGTTTTGTTTATTTGGAGTTTTATTTGAACAAGTACAGGACTGAAATGGTCCATAGTAATTCGCTGAGCTAAACAGAATTTCTGAGGACACTGACAGTCTTCTAAGTGTAGTAGGACTACAGTTTTCTCTGCTCCAGAGTACAGGTAAAGTTACCTTAAACTGCTTTGTGTGAGATGTTACAAAATGCTTTCACATGTATCATCTCAGTGATTCCTCGCAGTTGCTCTATGAGGTACTGTACTACTTTTCTTATGTGCTTTTTACAGGTGAGACTCTGATTAGGGAAATGACTTGTACAAGTGTAATGAATCAGTTGGTAAATTGTTAGAGCTGAGTTTTGACCTGAGGTCTGGCCCCCAATCCTCTATTCTTTCCACCATAGCAGGCAGTCACACTTTAAGGTCCACTTTGGTTTCATGTATCAAACTCCAGCAAAGCCCATACCAGCACCTTCAGGATATCACTTGTGGGAATGGCTGCTGGACAAACTTTCAGGAAGTATTTCCTCCATTACCTGATTGAATGGCTTTGCCCATTTTCCCTTGGCCCAGATGTCTGGGTCTCTGTATTAATGGACAACCTGATTGTAATCTGGAAACAATGAGGACTGAAAACATCTGTTGAGAGAAGGAAATGTAATAGATGAGATGGCATATTCTGATTGGAGATTATTTTAAAAGCAAATCGGTTTACATAAAATCAACCAAACAATGTTTCATTGACAAAATGCTAAGTTGTAGGGTCAACATATTGTAAAAAATATTAAATGGAGAAATGAGAATACCAATGTATTTATTACTAGAGAAATTATTTTTAAACTTATTATATTCAGTGGCCCCTTAGCTTTTAAGAAAATTTTGTTATAGGGGTGATGCATAACAGTTCTGTGTCATTCGAGGAAACATTTTTAAACATTTTGTCTGTTTGGACTCATTAATCACTGAAGACGCATCCTTAATGTCCATATGAAGATTCCCATACTGCATCACATATTCATACACAGCATACACGCAAACACATCCTTTGTTAGATGATATGCCTTGGTTGTGGTTGGAAAATATGGTAATCATTACTTTACTGGAGTACACAAGAGAAATATAAAACACAGTGCCTTCCCCTAAAGAGCTAAGAGTTTTGGAGCATTCACAATATTAACACATAGAGAACAATCAGAAAATAATATAAGGCAGAACATAAGAAACTGCTAAATTGAGCACAAGAACAATACAAGTTGTGGGAAGGGGATCACTGGCAGCTGCGTGCTGTGACCAAAACAACCAGCACGCTGTTGTGCACTTTGCCTGTCTGTCTCTCTGTATGTCTGTCTCTGTCTGTTGTTTATCTGTCTATCTATCGTCATCATCATCTAAATTAAACTTTTTAAATTGCATAATGCAAGTTCATTGTAGAAATTTAGAAATTACAGATAAGCAGAAATAAATCAATCCACCCTAATCCTACTGCCCACAGATAACCACAATTTGGGTACATATTTACTATATATTGTTGTTGCTTTTAAAATAGTAAATGTTAATTGGGCTTCCAATAAACCAACAAAAACTTCTCTAGCTTAAAAAGCAATCATTATCATTCGTTTACCCTGGCAGTATATCCCAAAGTATGTTCCACAGAGCTTTTATTGGTGTGATTGTTAAAAAAAAAAAAAAAAAAATTCCTCCAACAAGTATATGAAAAGATGCTCACCATCACTAATTATTAGGGAAATGCAAATCAAAACCACAATAGGATACCACCTCATACCTATTTGGATGGCTACTGTTAAAAGACAAAAAAAAAAAAGCAGTAAATAAGTGTTGGCATGAATGTGGCGAAGAAATTGGAACCCTTGTACACTGTTGCCATATAATACAGCAATTCCATTTCAGAGTGTATATCCAAAACAATTGAAAGCATGATCTCAAAGATATTTGTACACCCATGTTCATAGCAGCATTATTCGCAATAGGCAAAAGGTGGAAGCAACACAAGTATCTATTAATAGATGAGTGGATAAACAAAATGTGGTATCTACATGCAATGGAATATTATTCAGCCTACAAGCAAATCCAGTCACTTGCTATAGTATAGATGAATCTTAAAGATATTATGTTAAATGAAATAAGCCAGTCACAAAAGGATAAATACTGTATGATTTCACTTACATGAGGTACCTAGAGTAGTCAAATTCGGAGAGACAAAAAGTAAAATGGTGGTTGCTAGGGGCTGCAGGGAGGGGGAAATGGAATGTTGCTGTTTAATGGGTACAGAGTTTCAGTTTTGCAAGATGAAGAGTTCTGAAGAATGGTTGCACAACAATGTGAACTTACATAACACTACTGAACTATACATTTAAATACGGTTAAGATGGTAAATTTTATGTTATGTGTACTTCACCACAACTTAATTTTTTTCAAAAGTGTTCCATATTCTCATATTAAAAAACAATGGATTAAACAAAACTAATTTAGTTTGTTTACAGCAGGACTTCTCAGAACTATTAATATGTGACTGCATTGTGACTCACCAAAAAGAGATGTAGTATAATATGTTTTCTCAACTTGTCTGACCATAGATCTCTTTTTCTGATGTCTTTTGGAACTAGGCAAGTATATTCAGGAATACACCTTAGTAAATATTACTGTAAAGCGTTGGTGACTTAACATCTTACCTGTCCAGCAGACATTTTATTTCAAGAAGACACCTGAGGTGATCAATCTTTATCCCAAAGGAATGTGTTTCTAGAGATAGAATGTCAAGCCCTGCAAGTGTCTAAGAAGAAAAAGATTTGGGGGCACAGAGCCACCAAACACGTCTCAGATCTCTGCTCGCTGACAGCCAACTATTCTGCCTGCTTGCAAGGTCAGCCCTGCATTTTGGTAATTGAGAGAGGCAGCCATCAAAATTAGAAATTATTCTTAGGGGGGAACAATCTTCCTTATCTGATTATCAAGTTTCATGATTTCATTCCAGGACAGATAGATAGTAGGCATTTCCAAGCAGGAACTTTAACATGGTGCTGGAAACTTTGGATGGATGGAATTCAGGTCAAGGAAAAGATAATTCTCTAGGTTGAATATCTTCATGTGTAATTCAAAACGAGAGGTTGCTAGTAGGTTTAAATGTACTGTAGTTGAGTTAAAGGAGGATGTCATGATTAAAAGCCAAGAATTTCCTTTAGGAACAGGTGAAAAAACAGCTGACATTCCCAATTATTTTTCTAAGTGTTTAAAATGACTTTACCAGACCGAAAGCCTGTAAGCGTTTTATTAACATTTGATTAGCAATTATTCCTTACTGTGTTGAAACTGAAATTAGGATCAGGTTTCATTACATTTACATTCACACACACGCCCCAAATAACTCTTTTCACAAAGAATCATTCCAAAATAATTTCCCCTTTTCCTCTCCTTAGCAATCTCAAAAAATCATAGATGGTCAGAGCTAAAAAAGAGTTAGAGCTCATTGAGTCCAACTCCCTCCTTGTATATATTGGAAACTAAGGCCCAGAGAGGGGAAGAGATTTTCCCCCAAGGCCAGAGGAGTGGCAGAGCTGAGAACATGTGACTGCTTCTCTAGTGCTCTTTCCAATACACTATGCTCTCCCACTAGAAGAGGATCTGTGGGGGCCTAATATAGCTATGACTCCAGGTCAAATTTGTTTATAATTTATTAGACAAGCAAATAACAAGGGTTTTATTTGAATGCCAGAGTGCGATATCTCTTAAGTAATACAATTTGTAGGCTACACATGAAACTTAAAACCTGAAATAAATCAGTGTTCACAGCATGTAAGAATGTACACTCAACTATAAAGTGACATTTTGTTTTATGTGTAAATATATAGCAGTTAGATCAAATATATCCACTGGAATTACTTGGGGGCTTTGATTTGTGTGAATGCCCATAGGAAATTTATTCCGATTCTGAAAGGAATTGTTATTGTGAATTATCTGACTATATAGGAGCTCTGTATGATATACCCTATTTGTAAGTGATACACATGCTATGTAGCAAAATTAAAATCAGGAAATAGTTGACTTGATAGGAAACATTGGCTAGAGTATAATGAAGATAAAATGTTATGTTGCTTTAAAAAAGAGGACTTCTTGGTAATGTTCATATCCACTTGCTAATTAACATATCGGTGTATTTGCGTTTAAGACCACATGCCATTAACCAGTTTAAAAGCCATCAACAATCAACCAATTAGGATGACAGTTCTGAATTCAACCTAGTGGTTTATTTCATGGTTCTCCTCAGGGATTCTTAGTACATTAGAATAGTTAGAACTGGGACATTCTGTTTTTGATAGTTGCTCTGGAGACACCATCAACCAAATAAACAAGCACAATTGTTTATGAATGCAAATGCTGAGGTAGGTGCAGTCTAGTTATTTTAGGATAGCTAAACTTTATGTAACAGCCTCCAAATGGAAAGGTTATAAGCAACAACAACAAAAATATGGGTGGGTTTAAGGGTTGTTAAAATGTATAAACCAGCAATACCAGAAGTCAAACGGGTTAAGCCATATTTTACCTCTTTTCTGGACTCCAGGCTCCTGGTGTGATAGACTGATGTCAAAAAAGGTGCAGTGGTACAAACAGGAAGCCTAGTAGGTACCTGTTTGATGAAGAGAATTAATAGCTTGGTAAATGCAGTTCTTGCAGTAAGCATGCTTCTACAGCCATTGCTCACAGGGCACTATTCTTACTCAGAGCCCAGAGCGTCATTTTCTCCATTTTGCCATAGAGATATTACCCACATTTGTTTTTCTTATATATTTGGAATAGGTTTGTAATTTGATTTTTCTCTGTTTTTTTATAGTAGTGAGCTCCAAAATATTACATATGCTTATCCTAAGATACCTGTGGATTAGAACAGATAAAACTTTGAATTACCTAACCAGGTTTAGAAGTAGGCCTGTGTTGAATTTGTACTTATCAGACAGAAAGCCAGCACCATTAGTTTATAGGGAAGAGTGTTAGCTCTGTTCCAAAAAGCATTGGGTGGTAATATTTCTTTTGTAAGATGAAGCTGGAAATATGGAAATTTCAGAAACACAACAACCTCGTACGCCAAGTTTCCCACTTGGTATCCAGAGCTATTCACCCAGTCCCTATTACCATTAATAGTAGGAGTGAATTTAACTCCCCCAGGAAACCATAACCTTCCAATATATTAGCTGATGGTTTAAGAATCATTTTGATTTCTACCTCAATAATTTAGCCAAATGAGAACTATTTACTGAAATCTTCTTTCCAGCACTTCTTCATGTGCTAAAACTCTGCAGGGCCTCGTCACATCAGAACGAGCTACTTTGCTTCTCCTTGATGGCGCTTCTTGCATGACTTACTTTCCATGGTCTGAATAAGTACTGTCTTCTGGGCTTCTTGGTTTCTGATGAAAATTCAACTGTTAATCTTATTGAGTATTATTTGTATATGATGAGTTGCTTCTCTCACTGCTTTCATGATTCTCTCATTGTCTTTGACTTTCAATACAGAGCTGTGAGAAATAATAGGCTTGGATAATTATTTCACACAGAGCTAGAAAGTGAAGTTTCACAATGCAATACAGTGAATGAGTGTGTTTCTCTCAAAGCAAGGCAGCGTTTCTAAGTGCACAGGTTTGGCCTGTATAAAGGTGGTATTGTCTAAATGACAAAAGTGAAGGAACTCTTTTCCCAGTTGAGGTGATGGAAACAATTCTTATTTCTGCCTGGTATACCTAGAATGAGAAATAGAAGTCAAGCTGGGGTAGGGTGGAGCAGGGACATATTTTGGAAAGGAAAAGGACTTGGTTAGCAGTAACAGCAGCCTCCTGCAAATCCCTGTGCCCCTCCGAATTTTATATTATTAAAGCAGTTATATATTTGCTTTTCTTTAATTAAGGCATCTGCATAAGTATGAGTACCTAAGTGTGTGAATTTGTTGGGTACTCTGTTCCTAATGTTATGGGTAGTGCATTTATAACAAAAGGTCTCTGCACTGTCAACTCACAGATGGTGAAGCTGAAATTTAGTTCAGACTTGTAGAATCACTGCATATAACTTCACTGATTATATTGTATGTGTTCCTGCCTCTTTCTGGAAACATGAAAACACAAAGTGTCGACCTTCTGAAATGTCAGGGTCATCCATAAATATAGTTGCTATTTAAAGATGTATAAATTATAACCAGCTCAACAAATTTAATCTTTGGGACAGCAAGATATTTGAAGTTTTGATTTAGTTGAAATCCACCATAACTTAGGAATTCACCATTTGTTTTAACAAAACTGATCAATTGCTTAAATGTTTATAAGAGAGTAGGAAGCAAAAAAAAAGTATGTTTAATAGAATGCAAATGTGAGTATTTCAGTATGATTAGGCCTTTCTAAGATGTTTCCAACTGAAATTACTTGGGAATAGACAGGAAGAGATGACTGGGAGAAAATAAGGATGTACCTATACTTTAGCAGGTTGATTATACACCTAATCAGGAATGGATGAGACGAGGACTTTGGAAGGTTTTATTTCACTACTTTTCCACACCTTCTAGAGAGGAACTCCTTGGAGACTATATATTTCTTGTGGGCAGATTCTATGTTCTATTGCTTCCAATTACACATGCTAACCTGGAAGATTGGCGCCACATGCTCCCGGGGGCCATGTTGTCCTCTTCCCAATCTGTGATTTGACCAGGTTTGTCTAAGGATCCAGGAAGAAAAATTTCATTGCCGTCCTCCTGGACCTAAAGACATTTTGCTACCCTCAAGCCCCTTTGCCTTTCTCTTATCTTACCTGCCCTTAACTTATTCTCTTGTGATATCCCCAGGATTAGGCAGAAAGCTAGCTCATCTCATCCACTCCTGATTCAGGGGCTGAAAAGCTCTGCTAACTATTGTCTGTATAGGCTTGCTGTGCTCATCTGTAAAATGGATGGCTTGATCCATATGATCTCTCAGGTCCTTCCTAACTCCATTCCAAGTCTATGACCTCATTGCTCCAGTAATGCATTGAATATGATGGTAAGCACTTCTGGGTGCTTAATACATTTAATATTTCAGTTTCTCCTACTGGACACCATCCTCTGGGCAATAAGTTCTCCACTTTCCCACCATCTCCTTCCCTGATGCGTCTAGCTATGGCATGCACGTTCATTTCTTCAAAGATGAAAATTACCATAGCTGTATCCAGAAGTATGTTAAACAAACAGAATGGTCGGAATATGTGTATATTACCTAGTATATCAACAGGGGTTAAACATTGTGGGGGAGGGAAACATGTATTTACTTCACAAAATGTTGATTGTTAAATAACTACACAGAATCTCAGAGGATGGTGGAGAAGCCCATGTTAGAACTGGTCAAGACATTTTTACGTGAAATAGAAAGAAAGAGAGAGAGAGAGAGAGAGAGAGAGAGAGAGAGAGAGAGAGAGAGAGAGAGAGAAAGAGAGAAAGAGAGAAAGAGAGAAAGAGAGAAAGAGAGAAAGAAAGAAAGAAAGAAAGAAAGAAAGAAAGAAAGAAAGAAAGAAAGAAAGAAAGAAAGAAAGAAAAAGAAAGAGCTATAACTGTGTGTTGGTTGTAGCCTGTGATAAGCTGTCCTTTTTCCCTCCTACACTTATATTCTCCTATTCCTGCCACTCTATCACTCCCATCATCACCAAATCGTTCCGTGAGATAGGGAAGGAGTCCAGGTAAGACAACCAGCCAAGAACTTCAGTCCTAGGAGCAAACAAAATGGGCACACCCCATCCACCAAAGAGAGCCAACAGAAAATAATTCACCGTAATCCCTACCGACATGAACTTCACCAAAATAGCACAGGACCAAGCTCCGCCCAACACTGAGTACAAATGAGCTGGACTTGGTTACGTGACGCTCTCTCCAGCCCTTGTGGTTAAATTCCAATAAGCTGCTCAGGAGAAACAAAGGGCCCGTCTGAGGAACGGACTTCTAGGCAGCGCGAGTAGGAGAGATGCTTGATGAGGTTTGGAATTTAAGAATAAGAAGCAATGATGAGAGAAACTCACATGAGAATGGAAATGATTATATCTGTACTGGGCTCCAACTCTATGCTTATTTCACAGAAGTAAAAATGAAGATAAAAACATTAAGATATACTAGCAAATGGCAAGTATATAGATATACTAAATTAGTGAGTATTTTATTTAGGGGATAAGAGGTGAGTGTGAAGGATAGTTTCGCCAAATGCCAAGCAGATATTAGTTTGTAAGCGTATACAATCAACCCAGCAGAAAATTCTGCAACTGGAATTTCTGAAACTAGAATTGACTAAGCTAAAATTGGAAAAATGATCTCCAGTATCAATGATAAGTAGATGTACAGTGACTGTGAATTTTGTTAAAAGACCTTTTGACCAAATATGGAATTCCAACAAGGTAGTGAATATATTCAGTGTCAATGACCAAGCTTGAGTCGAACTACAGTGGTCAGTGATTTCCTTTAAAACAGTGAGTGTCCTAAATGGTTACCAGAAGGCAAGGCTCAAATTCCTTTGCTATTGGGGAATACCAGTGGTTCCATTTCACACTCCTTCATCCACTGTTTGACCACTCCATTCAAACCACTCAAGGTACAGAAAGGAAAACTACCATGATAAGGAAGTACTTAATCATCTGGTAGCTGCAGTATGTGACTAAGGTTGTCAGTAGCCCTCATAAAATTCCAATGTTCTAGTTGTGTTCTGTGACCAAAGCGTTACAAAACCTATACATGGTGGCTTTGGAAAGAGCTAATTGTTCTGGCATCTTTAATTCTGTATTTACCAAACAAAGCACTGTTTTTAGGATACATTCCAGTTTTTCATACTTAAAAGGGTTACCCACGCATATCTTTTTCTTTTTTTTTAATTTAAGTGTGTTTTTCCAGGACCCATCAGCTCCAAGTCAAGCAGTTGTTTCAATCTAGTTGTGGAGGACGCAGATCACAGTGGCCCATGTGGGGGCTTGAACCGGCAACCTTGTTGTTAAGAGCGCCGAGCTCTAACCAACTGAGCTAACGAGCTGCCCCACCCAAGCATATCTTACGTTAACGTTTACTAAAGGAATGAGGCTAAAAGGCATACAAGAGCACCAGCCTTTTGCTTCTTCTATTTCAATCTTTAAAAATATGAGATTATATATGAATATTATAATAATTTTACTCATGTTTCCTGTTTGCTGTAGGAACTCATTTCCCCCTTAGGATTCCATAGCCTAAAATGTGGAAAGGGAAAGGTTTAAAGCTCTCTCACCTCCAAGGAAATAGCAACTAGAAACTCAGAATCTAGTTTTTCATCAAGTCCCCGCTAATTTATTTGTACTAGATGTACCAGGTCATTTATTGTACTTCAGAATAATATAATACATCCTAAGTATCTGAAACATATTTAAAAATTCATATTTTTCAAATAGTAGACCAGAGAAAGAAAACTGTTTTCACTGAAAACCTACTTATCAATCCTGATCCAAACCCAGTCTTCAAAGGAAAGGAAGCTTTGCCAAGGGAACTAGAAGTATCTCACTGACCCTTGGTGGGCCAGAGGCCTTCTGGAAGAATAGTGAACGATCATCCTCCAGTCACTGAGGCTGACTCTCCAAGCCCTGTGCTTGATGACATGGCTACTGTGGTTCATACATAGAGGTTATTTTTAGAGGCAAGAATTCTTATTTCCCAAAAGTATAACCACAAGATGTCTATTTGGAATGAATCAGATTTATACACCAGGACAATAGTAAATGCTCAGATCGTGTCTCTGTAAACTCCGTTCCCTGAGGAAATGTGTGATATCTTGGTACACTCTTACTCTGGGACCATTGCCCTCTGTCAATGGCCCTCATCTAACTGAGGCAATTCCTTTGAAAACTGAGCGGTGCCATGGGGCTTCACAGATGTCTTCGAAGTAAGTTTTCCTTCCAGAAAAAGTTGTCTGTGTCCTTGTGGCTTTTCACAACTATTTAAAACTGACACAGGGCCAAAAGCCACTAATCTTCAACAGGTAGCAGCCGGGGTCAGATGCTCTCAGAGGGAAATTGGACTTTGTGTCCTGCAAGGGTAACTTGTTGTGGTTGCATTTTGTTGCCACCTGGCAAATCAGTCTGATCTGGCAGGCTTCTTGAGGCTAGGCCTGCCTTGACTCTAGCCTTATAACTGGAACTCTATTTTGTGAGGCTTTTGGCCCATTAAACTGAGATTTATTCTAGTAAGACTGGAGATCCTAAAAGGAGGTATTACAGATCCCAGAATTAACACACAAAGACTGACTAATCTAGCAGACTGAGTGCTCATTGAGGATTGCAGAAGGCTCACTGAGGGGGATCTCAGGAGCTCATTCAGCCACTCTGTGCATGGGTTGGCCACATCCCTTTGGGTTAGTTGGTTTATTTGCTTAAAAAGATCAATTTTCTGCCTTCCTCTTTGACTTTACCCCACTTTATCAGAGCAGAAGTCTCCCTCAATCAACCGGAGGGGAATATGGGACGTGCCTCTCAGGGGAGTCCTAATAAAGTGAATGCCGGCAGTCAGTCACTCAGGCTATCTGAACATCTGTCTAGCTGTCTAGCTTCAGTGTGTTCAGGGCTCCCAGGCAGGAATTAGCAATTACCATACCAGAGCAACTGCAATGACATATCAGACCAGGGTTGAAGAAATAGAGATTGATAGAAATGCAAAGTTGGTGAATAAACTGTTAATTCATTTTGTTAACCCATTGCTTCATTCATTTCTTTCAGTTATCAAGCATTTCCTGAGCACCTATTATGTATCAGGCACTGTGCAATCCCAGGGCCATGCCTGTTCCAAGTTAATACTGAAGTACATAAGCCTTCTTTCCCAGCCTCATTCCAAATCCTAACAACTTCACAGTAGTGACCCTTAAACAGTTTTCAGGTTAAAAATGGGCGTATTGCCTCACTTCTCTCTCAGTTCCAATTTTCTTACTTGTAAAATGAGGCTCGTAGTTCTTACCCTGCTGCCTCACAAGGGTCCTGGGTACATCAATGAGAGAAGAGATGTGGAAGTGCTTTCAATTATAAAAACAGTGAAATGTTGACAGTAATGGCACCATGATTAAGATTTATTGAGGATCTACAGAATGAGCCCTACTCAGACCATAAGTGAATGTTAACTGGTACCAAAAATTTAGAATTATCCCCTTCAGAGATTCAGATTTTATAAGTATATCGTCTTTACTGTATAATATTAACTTAACATTGTGTGAGCACTTACTGTGTGCCAGATGCTAACTAAGTTCAGTGCTTTACATAGATTACCTCACTTAATTCCCACAGTCATGCAATGTGGGAGATAAGTATGGATATTATACCCATTTTAATAGATAAGAGACAAGGCTCAGAGAGGTTAAAGAATAACTTGTTTATAGTAACAAGGCTAGTAAGTGATAGAGTCTATATTTGAACACAACTTTTCTGACTCCAGAGTATGAGCTTTTAACCACCATGCTATGCCTCCTCTTGGGAAAGACTAAAACCCTGTACAGTTGTAAGCTATTGGTAAAATTATTGTAATTTTTTTTTTTTTACTTTCAGTTAGTGAGTAGTTTTCTCAAACTGCAGAGAACCATTTCTACCACTGGAAGGGAGCCCCACCAAAATAGTTTTAATTTCATCCCAAGTTTGCTGCTTTCACATCCTGGTTTGTTTTGCTATCCAGACATTTATCTAATTGAGAGGATTTATTTTCACAAGTTTGAGCTCTATATTTGTTTTTACATAAAGTAAAAATCGGGAAGCTGGAAGTGGTAGAGAAAGCGTGTGCTGTGGATAAGAGGCAAACATGGAAGCAATGCCCAGTCAAGAGCATATCTGGGTGTGAGTGGCCTTATTGATACCGTATGGAAGCAGGTCCCTTTGCTCTTCATTAATAAACATCTCTGCATGCCTCCTTAATGCCCAGGTCCTCATCTTACTGGGAGCATTCAGAAGACTTTCTCAGATTCTTCTTTCTTGTGCCTCAGTGTTTGGCCATGGAGTGTTATTTCTTTTGCCTTACAAGGCATTTGTAATAAGCTCTTCATGTCTGCTACTGTGGCTTCTACTGCTCCCCCCTCTTCCTCCTCTTCTTCCTCTTTAAGATCATCATCATTGCACTCAGCAGTAGAATTAATATGCTCGAGAACTTACTACCTGGCGAAAAAATGTGCTAAGCACTTTACATACATTGTTCTATTTATTTGTTCATTTATCCATTTCATGAACATTTACCCTGTACCAAACACTGCTACATACTGATAATTGAAACAGACAGTTTATCCCTTCTGTTAGTCTAGTGGGGGGTGCATCAGGGACTGTACACTTATAAACTGTGAAACATTCTCTGAAAGAAGGATACATGACTATGAAAGTTGAATGGTGCTATTTAATTTAATTCTTCAGTAACCCTGTGAAGTTAATGAATACCATTATTCTCCATTTTACAGGTGAGGAAACTGAAGCTCAGAGAGTTTAAGCAACTTGCCCAAAGTGACACAGCTATTACGTATACAGAGTAGAGATTTAAATCCATAATGGTCAGATTCCAAAGCTCACACTCTTAACTCATACTTTATTGCCTTTCCAATGTGTAAACTGCATATATAGCTATTAATTCTAGCCCTATATGTTTGGGTTCTGGCTTCATCTCAAATGTGTAGAGTTGCAATTGTTTCCAATTAGTTGTGGCTGTGGTTTGGTGCATTCGTTCAAAGAAAGTCTGCACACAAAGTAGAGGTCACGTGCCCTAGGCCTTGTGGATGTGCACAATGTATAAATAATAATGGCATTCCAAAAAAGCTAGGATTCATTGGAGCCACCACATTTGTTTCCCATTAGTTTATGCTACTCAAATACAAACAGTAAAGCATGTGTTTACATTGCTGTGGACATGGAAAACTAGGCCCCAAAGCATTCCTTGCAGGTTGTATAAAGCTGAGCATCCAGATAGTTCAAAATCAGTTTTGTAAGCCCAACTTAATAGCTTTAAAATGTAATCTGGATTCCAGATATTTTTTTTAAATGTCTAGAGAGAGGTATGTGATTAGCCAAAAGAAAAAAACAGCTAAATCCTCAAAATATGTATCAAGCCCCATGTTTGCAGCATCTATGTTGTTACTTATCCTTTATTTTAAAAATGCTAAAGAGCTTAAAGTCAAGAAAACTCTTAGCTGTGCAGCAGCAGTAAAAGAATTTTTCATTCTGCTCTAACCAGATGTCTGAAGCTTTTCAAAACAAATCCATTTATGATGAGACAGGTTGGTTATCTAAAGCATGGCAGATCGCAAGGCTGGTGAAAACAAGCAGGAGGCGTCCAACGTCATTATCTCTCCCACCCAATAAATAACAGAAGGCTTTCCCGTCAAGGTATAGTTCATGGCTAGTATCTGAGAAAACTGAGATTGAACTGGAAATTTTCTCAGGTAAAGACCGTCAAGATGGCAAAAATGTGAAATGAAGGTCCCATTAGTTGATGTCTTTACCTAAGACAGCAGGTTTTTTTTTTTGAAAGTTCGGGACTTAGAAGCAGAAGACCTTATTTTTAATGACTTGTCTATCATTTACTCCATGACTTGTTCAAGTCATGTCCCCTCCTTGAGCCTTGGTGGCCTCCCTTGACGTGGGAAATGGGGATGGCAGTCTTCCCTGTTACACAAATTGGTGGGGAGGATTCAAGGGTTATGTGAGAGAACACATGTTAAGCCCTAGCACAGTGTGTGGCTGATAAGGTTCATCATATCTTTGCAATCAAGATAATTCCAAGAGGCACGTTATTTATACCATATAGACAGATCAAGAGTTGCTGCACTCACTGGTCTAATTTCAGAATAGTTGATCCCCCTAAGAACAACTAGTATGTCCTTTGATCTTTGTTCTTCTGTCAGCCAAGCATGAAAAGAGCTTTGGCCAAATCACATTGTCCCATGATGCAGAGCTCTTTTGTTATCTTGGTTATGGTTTTAAGAACATGAAACTGTTATATTCTAGAAAGCCTTTTTTTCCTCTTATACTATGGTTCTAATTTTCTTAAGTATTTATTCCAGGCTTTCTATTTCCTTTTATCATACAACTCTGAGTACCTGTTTCAAAGCTAACTTTAAATATTTCCTTTTCTAATCAAACAAAGTCAATAACCTTTACACAGGGTATTTTCATTAACTACAAAGACAGAAGGCCATGATGTCCGTACCTAAGTGAAAAGGAAATTGTCAAACTCTAACACACATAGGGCTAAGGTAACTCTTGTCCAAAAATGGTTTAAGAGGATTTCTAGGAAGTGGAGTAACACTGCAATAGCCTTTCTTATAGAGTGGTGTGGTTCGCTCATGATAAGATGGGGGCACAGATCTAGTTAAAAATGCAAATTTATGTGTTCCACCCCAGATCTACTAAATCAGAACCCCTGGGTAGGGCCAGGGAGCTTGAGTTTTTATCTATCATCTTAGGGAATTCTTATGGAAATTGGAGACTCACTCCCATGGTATATAAAAATGTACATACCCTTTGACCTAATAATCCTACTAATGGGAAACTAAAGAAATAATCCAAAATATGGAAAGAGTTATGTGAATGCTCCTGATACTCCATCTTTATAGAAACAAAAGAACTAGAAGTGATATACCAGGTGTGACCAAACAATACAGTGAATATTTAAGTTTTTAAAAAATTCATTACAGGTGGCCAGTTAGCTCAGTTGGTTAGAGTGTGGTATTGGTAGCACCAAGGTTTCCGTTTCAATCCCCGCATGGGCCACTGTGAGCTGTGCCCTCCTTAAAAAAAAAAAATAAATATTATTACAGTAAAAGACACATTGCCATTAATCCTCCTCAAAATACTCCCCCTCACTTGAAACACACTTATCCCATCGTTCTTGCCTTTCTGAAGCAGTTCTGGAATCCTCCTTCATGAGTGTCTTTAGTTGCACTGTCGTGGCTGCCTCAATGTCCTGAATCAATTCAAAACATTTTCCTGTCATGGTCAATTTGACTTTGGGGAAGAGCCGGAAGTCACACGGTGCCAGATCCGGTGAATAAGGTGGATGAGGACACGCCATAATGTTTTTAGTTGACAGAAATTGCTGTACCAGAAGTGATGTGTGACACGGAAGCTTTCCCTTGTGATCACAAAGTACTGTGAATGCTGCTGCCAAGTGCCATCCAACAGAAAGGCAGGGATCTTCAACACGGGAAGCAGCACGTTGAACCTTAGCAGTGTGTGACTAGTTCCAACTTGTTTGGTGCAGTCAGTTGGGTGTAAGCTACGGTTGAGAGAAGGTATGTTTTAAAGTGTGCCATAAATCATCCTCCATCATGACAACGCTCCGTGTCACACATCGCTTCTGGTATATACGGCAATTTCTGTCAAATAAAAACATTACAGTGTGACCTCACCCACCTATTCACCGGATCTGGCACCGTGCGACTTCTTTCTCTTCCCCAAAGTCAAAATGATTCAGGACATTGAGGCAACCATGATAGCACAACTAAAGACACGCATGAAAGAGGACTTGCAGAACGCTTCAGAAAGTGGCAAGAATGATGGGATAAGTGTGTTCAAAGCGAAGAGGAGTATTTTGAGGGGGATTAATGGCAATGTGTCTTTTACTGTAATAAAGTCTTTTAATTTAAATATTCACTGTATTGTTTGATCACACCATAAATATTCAATATTCAGAGAATGGTTAAGTAAATTTCACTAGATCCTTTAAGGGTGCTGTACTAAGTGTTTTATCACATTTAAAACTTTACACTGATCACACTTGTTCATTACAACAATTCTATGAGACAGGCATTATTTTCCTCATTTGACGGATGTGAATATTGAGGTTTAGGGAAATTAAGCAGCAAAGTTAATAGTGGAAAAAAAGTTAATAAGGGGATAAAATAGTATTCCAACTTCAGTCAGTCTGATTCTAAAATCCAAGCTCAACTATGTAAAAATATAGGCAAAAAAGAAAAAAACAAAACCTACTTTTGAAAATACAAATGTTGTTTGGGAATTGGGTTTTTCCCCCCTGGATTTCTCTTTGCTTTCACCTTTTTATATTATATTGACAAATATAATTAACATTAAATCATAAAATAATAATTGATTTAAGTAACTGTGATAGTCTTATGTGGCTCAAACAGAATTGCAAGGAGAAGAGTAGCTGTAGAAAAAGCTGGGCTGTGAAAGGCCTTGTGCACTTCCCACTAAGGAATGCCAAACAGTGCATGGCAGAAATGTCAGGTTTATACGATGACTATGGGGGTACGGGAGTGAAATAATCAGACCTGTGTTTTAATAAGATACTTTACATTGATAATCATTATTCTGAGCCTTGACTTTTAAAAAGCTAATAGGATAGTGTCCTTTGAAAATGGCAAACCATTAATCAAAAGCATTAGGCACCTAAAGTTACCTGATTTTGTGTGCAAGGCCCTCGTAACTTTCGTTTTATAAAGTGAGTGTTCAATCTGGAAGACATTGTAAAGAGTGAGAGAGGGAACAAAAAGGTCAATATTGTGAATTGTAATTAGGTGATTTGATTTTTGTGCCAAATTCCTGGCTGCACTAAATCCACAGTGTTTGCTAGCAATTTCTCATCTCTGACAGATTACCCTTCTTTCAACATTCTGGAGCGTCAGACTCTTCTTTAATACTTTTACATTAACAATAGCTTTCTAGATTTGGATTCGTTTTGTTAATGTGTGGGGGTTAGGCTCGTCCGCAGATGTCTGTGTAAAATGGTTTGAAAGTATACTATAATCCTTCTTCAATGCTGAAGTTGTCTCCAAAATGGGAGTAATTTAAGAACTAAAGAAGTTATCTCACTGACAGAGTTTTAAAGGTTTTTTTTTGTTTTTGTTAATTGCACTTAAAAAAAAATCTGAACTACGGGAGAATACTGAGGGCATTGTACATGAAGTTAGGAAATGGCCTCTCAAAGATTAGCTACAGGTCTTAGCCAGGATCGTCCAAAGGATTTAGCTATTCATTCACAAGTTCTTGTATAATTATTCTGTGCTTTGGCTTTCTCCTTTTTCATGAGTTTGTGGTAGTAGCTTTTAAAAAATTAAAGATGCCATGCCACTTTATTTTGTTTCAGTTCAATAGCACATTTATTGAGTGCCTACTATGTGCAAGACACTGCCTTAAATGCTATGGGGTTCAAAGATAAATAAGACACAGCCCCTGGGCAGCTCACAGTCTGGCAGTGGAGCAAAGTCACATAAATAATAAAGTACAAATAAATAATACCAGGTTGCACACATAATGTGCTATTTAGGAGATACAAATAAAGGGAGCAGTGGTGGAAGAGGGAAAGGGAGAATAATAATGGCCATCTGTGGTAGCCAGGCAGGCTTTATTAAGGAAGTAACATTTGAACTTGGCTTAAAACAATGGAGAACTTTCAATAGACAAATGAAAACAGCTCATATTAGGTGCTCAATTAATGTTTGCTGAGCAGGTTAATGAAAGGCACAGATGTGAGATGTGCTTGAGAAATAGCAAGTTCACTAATGTACATCTAACTACAAATTCCCCTATGTGAACAATTCTAATTCAGTAATCCATGACATATATGAAGGCTGTATTTTTTGAAAGTTAACCTAAAAATGCTTATGTCAAAAGCAATTTTTCCATAAGAAATAATAGTAAAGGAGGAGATTAGGGTGTTTTTAGTCAAACTGAAGTGATGTTATCCTCTAGATTAGCAGTACTCAAAGAATGTTTTATGGACCCTGGTAATCCATGAGACCCAGGGATCCACAAGCTCAGAATTACTTGCATCACAATACTGAGATGTTATTTGCCTTTTTCACTATGTTGATATTTGCACTAAAGGTGCAAAATCAATGGTGACTATGACTGTTGGTACCACAGTATGATTCAAGGCAGTGGCATCAAACTGTATTAGTAGTCATTCTATTCTTCAATGGTCTACACTTGCAGGGAAATAAAAAGACAGTTTTACTTAAGAATGTCATTGCTGAAGCAGTAAAAATGATTAATTTCTTAAAACTTAATCCTTGAGTATACTTTAAAAAATATTCTGCATAGCATTATGAAATGTGAACTTACCTGTAAGGTATTTCTGCTGCAAATTGTGTTAATGGACGTCTCAAGGAAAAGCACTTGTGGGATTATTTAAGCTATGGGCTAAACTAACCTCTTTTTTCATGAAACACCATTTTTATCTGAGATAATGAACGATAAACTATGGTTAAGCAATCTTGAGTATTTGCTAAACATTGTCTTTGAAGAAATGAAGAGAGCCTGTCAGAGAGCCTGTCGGTTAAAGGAAAAACTGACAGTATTTGTTGCCAATGATAAAATTTGAACTTTCATGAAAATATTAAAATTTTGGAAAACTTGTATCTGCTACTGTGAGCTTGAAAGCTTCCCAATACTTAAAGACTTTTCTAATGAGATTGTAGGCGGTGTTAATAAATATGATTTTTTGATATCATATAATGAAAAGTATTAACTTTTGGAAGACCTGCATAGCTCAGTGGACCAATATTTTCCTGGTGACGCACGAGTGATGATTCAAAATGTGTAAAAGGTCCATTGAAAGTTCAAAGCGTACCAATGGATATTAATGTAACAGAACATTGTGTTAAGGTTATTTATATGGTTCCATATTACACATTGCAACTAACCTTTTCCAGTTGTTGAGTTTTTATGTAGTATCAATGAAAAATATCCACAATAACCTGAAAAGGCTACTAAAATCTTTCTCTCTCTTCCCACGATATGTCTGTGAGAGGCTGAATTTTCTGCAAATGTTTCAACCAAACCAACATATAACAACAGATTGAATGAAGAAGCAGATATGATAAGCCAGCTATCATACTAAGCTGGACATTAAAGAGATTTGCAAAAATGTAAAAGAATGCCACCCTTCCTTCTAACTGTTTTCAGGGAAAATATATTTATTTTTCATTAAAAATGTTATTTATGTTAATACATCATGGTTTTATTATTGTTATGTTTAAATTAGCTGTGAAATATTTTTAAATTTCTCAGTTATAATTTCTGAGATGGTAAATTCTGATAGGTGTAACTTACATATACGAAAGTTCTCTGGGATTCCCAATAAGAGTATAAAGGGGTCCTGACACCAAAAAATTTGAGAACCACTAATCTAGTTTATCCTAGCCTATGTGTCTATATTATACATTTAGATGTGTAAGATAGACAGTAGAGGACAGGGGGAGGGTTAGCAAAACGATGCATTAGAGTGGCAAGGTAGAGATGGTGCCGGAGTGGGGGATGGTAGGTAGGTTGGCTTCTCTGACACCCTTAGAGGTTATTGGCCAGGAAAGAACTATTTTGGACTTTTCTTTCTTTGCTTAAAAAATAAAACCCACAGAGTCGCATTTCTCTGTGGTATGGAGTTTGCTCCAATTGATCTTGGTGTAACAGCTAAATCACAAGTAGAGAACGTAAAGGTATACTTTTCAGTGACAATGAGCACAGACAACGGAAACCGTAGAATCCCAGATGTGCCTATGTATACAGCATCTTTTTTTCTGGGTATCTCTTCCACAATCGCCAAAATCTCCGTTTTGGTATATCTAGCATCTTTTTTGGAGGTTATTTAAAAATAGGTGGTGGACCTGAGATTTAGGACTAAAAATGGGTGGTGGGGCAGAAGCTAGAGCAGAAATAGAGAGTATTGGAACATAGCCTTGGGGAGAGATGGTGAGGAAAATTAAAATGGAGTCTGAGAACCACCCTTAGAGACCACTTGTGCTGTGAGCTGGGCTTCTGGGTCAGTGGAGAGACTTGTGGGAGGTGGGAGTCCCCATAAAATAAGAAAGGCATTGACTATGTGACTGGAAAGGCAGACACTGGGGAGCAAAACAAACATGCCTCTAGGTAGGCATATTACCTACAAAAAAGCAAAATAAATTTCAAAGCATCTTATTGAAATCATGGAAGAGAGAGATGTTGTTTAACTTTTTCTAGTGATCAAGTCATGGTACATGGCAATTAATTATAAGGATCATTTAAAATGTATATAAAAGTCACTGCTATTCTCTTCATTTAGTGGCAATCATTTGTTGTTTTAATTTAGTAAATGTAAATATAATAGGGGGCTTCCATAAGGAACTTTTTGCTGATCTTGGTGTCCTCTCAGCCTATAAATGTGCTTTGCCTATCATGTCTTAAGGTCATCTGAGTTGTCCCACCAAGAAGGATTTCAGGAACTTAAATACCATGGTATGGATACATTCTGGCTACTGCATGGGGTAGGTAGAGTGAATGAGTAGCAAATCATGTAAAATGCTATGGAAAGGACCAGAAGTATGAAACTAAAGAGCATAAGCAGTTTATACCGATTTAAATTTGAAAATGATTTTTAAAAACTTCTGTGTAACTCGTTCAACGTTTTTCAATGTCTCCTGTTAATAACGCTATTTTAAACCTACCCGAGAAATCTGAAGAGCTGCTGCATTCCTGGTTGTTGTCTTTCAGCTCCTGAGAACCATGTCTGTGCCCAAAGGTAGAGTTCTGGAGAAAAACCTTGATGAGGAAGGGCTTGAAAGTGGAGACTGTGGCGACGATGAAGATGAGTGCATAGGAGGGGGCTCTGGTGATGGAATGATGAAAGTGAAGAATCAGCTCCACTTCCTGGCAGGTAACTGATTAGTGCCGACTCAGATCCTAGCTGAAATGGTTGGTGATGCTTGGGAATTAAAAACCAGTTGAATCTGCTCTCCATAACTCCCTTAAAATCCCTGCAACACACAATGCCATGAACTTTTCAAGAAAAGACTATATACTCTAGAAAACTAAAGTTTTCAGGAAGCCTTTTCTAAATCTCTGGGCCTGGCTAGATTAAAAGGGTAACTTCCTGTTTTTCATTGTCTAAAATGTACTGACCTAATCAGTTGGCTGTTTCCCCCTGGAAATGTCCGTGGTTCTTTTCAGTTATAAAAAGAAATGCAACCTTGGGAATCTACTGAAAACCAATAATGGGGCAACTTTCTGAGGAAGAGACATTAGCAGACCCTCTCTTCTTAGACCATCATACTTGTTTTGTTTTCTAACAAGTAGTCTAACATAGATAGGCTATGACACATAACTGCAGAGCTACATGAAAACAGCAATAGAGAGAAAATCAAGTAGAGCTGCTAGGGTCAAGAAGGCAAAACAACAGCAACAAAAAATCCCCTCATGTTTGTACTGATTTTCCCAGTTTACAAAGCACTTTCCTATGGATAGGTGTTCTTCTATCCATTTTACAGGTAAGAAAACGGGGGCTCAGAGAAGAAATAAGATTTATCTAAATGGAAGAACTAGAAGTCTAACTTGGGTCTGGAGACTTCCAGTGCCATGCATACTCTTCCCTCTTTAGGGCACAGACTTCTCCTTGAAACCCTATCACCCATGGCCTCTGAGACCCTACATGCTAGTTCTCCTTCAGCCTCTTCCCTTCACTAGTTCTCCCTAATCCTACCCTGAAACTGGAGATTATCCAGAGGTCTCTTTTAAGCCTGTCTTTTCTCTCTTTCCAAAGAAAACAGATCTCATCTACTCCGGCTCTTTCAATTTTTTAAATGATTTCTTTAAGTTCTTTTTTATTATTATTCTGGCAAAAAAAGAAAACATCTAACGTGAAACTTGTCCTCTTAACAAACTTTTAAGTGTACGGTGCAATATTGTTAATTATATGCAAATTTACAGCAGATCTCTAGAACTTTTTCATTTTGTATGACTGAAACTCTATGCCTATTGAATAGCAACTCTCCTTTTTCACCTTCCCTCAATCCCTGGTGTCACCATTTTACTTTCTGCTTCTATGAGGTTGGCTACTCTAGGTACTTCATATAAGTAGAATCTTGTGGTATTTGCCCTTCTGCGAGTGACATATTTCACTGAGCATAATGTCCTCAAGTGTCATCCTTGTTGTAGCATGTGATAGGATCTCCTTTTTTAAGGCTGAATAATATTCCATTTTATGTGTGCACCACAATTTTCTTTTATCCATTTATCCACTGATGGGCATTTAAGTTGTTTCTACCTCTTGGCTATTGTGGATAATGCTGCAGTGAACATTCTTTAACTATTATATCACTATGAGGACAACTGCTCCCCATAGTCTTAACTGCTCTGCTGAGCTATCATCCCACATTTCCAGCTACTTACTAGTCATTTCTACCTGGCTTTCCCACCACTACCCCCAACTCCATGTGTCATAAATCGAACTTATCAATAGACCATCCCAAACTGGCTACTCCCTTTAGTATCTTTATGTTTTTAACGCCACTACCATTCTCCTGGTCACTGAGGCTTAAAACTGAAGTCATCTTTGACTCTTTCTTCTTCCTTGCCTTTCATATACACTTGGGCCCAAAATCCCTGTATATTATTTGTAATTTTTTCTGCTTCTGTCACTGCTTTCTATTCCCCCCTTCCACCTTCCAGCACATGCTATTTCAATCACATCTTAAGTGTTCTCCAGGCTTCCAAGCTCAGGCAAGAGTATTGAGAGCTTTAGGCTAGCAGATTAGAGCACAAAGAATCGCAGACCCAAACAGCAGATTCTACCACATTCATCTTGCACTGCTGCCAGGTTAATAATTCTGGAGCATCTACTTCTCCCTAGCTCAGCTGCCTTCATCCTGTCTCTAGTACCTAGAGGATAAGGCTTAGACTCCTTAGCAGAGTTCTGAGGGCATACTGGTCTAGCCTAAACTACCCTTCTGGCTTCATTTCCCACCACTAGTCCACAGAAACCATCCACGTTGGCAAAACAACCATACTCATGTCCCCATAAGTCCCATAAACATACTGTTCTTGTTTCTGTCTTCACACCATTGCTCACTTTATTCCTATGGCGATACCCCTCTTTTATTCCTTCTTAAATTATGCCCATCCCTCAAAGTGCATTTCAGGTATGATGCAGTGGGGAAAAAAAATAGGTTTGGGGGTAGAGCAAAGTTGTATTTAATTTCTGGCTCTATTTTTTATGGACTAGCATGACCTAGGACAAGCTTTTTTGCCTCCTCTCTAAATCACTAGTACTTCTTCATCAATCAAGTGGGGTCACTACCCCTACTTCATAGGCTATAGAAGGATTACAGGAGGAAAATTTGTAAAGCATCTAGCCCAGTAACTAGCACATACTAGGTGTTCCATAATTGTTAGTTTCCTTCTATGAAATCTTTCACTACCATCTCAGTCTATAGTTATCTTCACCCTCTGAATTACTAAGACAAATTCTGCCAGTGCTTTCAAAAAATGGTCTGCAGTGGCTCCCAAGTTCCATTCCTAGGGTGCAACATGATCATTCAGAGCCTGGCATCCTATAAGAAGAACACTGAATAAACGTAAGAAGTGAAATAATAGGCGCTAATGTTTATTGGTCACTTACCATGCTCCAAGCACTGGGCCAGCACTTTACATGTATCGTCTCATATCATTTTCACAACACCTCCATGAACTAGGGGTTATTTTTATTCCCACTTTGCAGACGAGAAAATTTATGCTGGAAGAGATCCAGTAATTTGCTTAAGGTACTTTAAGAGCAGAGTCAGGATTCAGAGCTAGGCAGTAGGATTTTAAAGGCCACTCTTTGAACAGCTCTACTATAATTCTTCTTTCTCTGCTCATCAATACAATCATAGAAGATTGAAATCTGCTTTGCATTTTGCTGCCCAGAAAAAGGTTTTGGTCATCAAAAGATTGTTCTGATGATTCACCAAGATATTAAGTGGTCCTGGCACTGATCCATGGGCCACACCACTGTTCATACTTCTCCAAAAATGTTCCTGCATATCCCTCCTCTTGCTTTCCTGCCTATAAGCCACTTCCTTATCACTGCAAAATACTATTCCACAATTCTATGGTGACTTAATTTTTTAAATAGTTTTTGGTGTGGGACTTTGTCAAGGGCCTTTTCAAAATCTAAATAGATTACATCCACTGGTTTCCCTTTGTCCACATGCACATTTAGCCTCACAAAGAATTCTAGTCAATTAGTTAGGCATGACTAAACCTAAGTGCTTTATAAACTGTAAAACACTACACAAATGGTGGTTAATATAATTTACAGGAAAAATGATGCCTTACTCCCAATAGGTTACACTTGCCTAAGATGTTCAGTGATCCTACCAACCTGGATTTTTTTAGGTTCCCTTTGAAATGCTTCTCATGGACAGGAGACTCGTTGGCAATCTTCCAGGCTCCTGACACACTAACTACTTGGAACAACAGGCTATATACTTTAGTCAGCTATTATACAATTTTACCCCAAATCTGGGTAAATGCCATCTGGTCCTGGTGATTCATCAACATCCATTTAGTCAAGCAGACTTGGAACACTGTGTTCGTTTATCATCATCTCATTTAGAACTTACACATTCCTTCCTCCGAAAGACCGTTTGAGAAGGAAAAACAAGGCTCCGAGTATGTTCTGACTCTTTTCTATCTCCCTTTTGTCCCTGAACAGACCTTTTGCACTATGACCAGCAAGTGGTCCTACTGGCCCGCTTTCCTGGCTCAGTTCTTCCCTTCTTTTGATGCACTGGGTAAAGTGCAGGGCACCTAGTTTCTATTCCTGGCTTTGCTTCTAATCCCATGCGTCCTAGGTAGGGCAAACCCCTTCCTCTTTTTCAGAAGTCAGTTTTTCCATTTGTAAAATAAAGAGAATGCCCAAACAATTCTTGCAGGCCATTCGAGGGCCAGCAGTCTGTGATGGTGTTCATTTATTTGGCTTTAGTCCCTGGCGAGGTACTTATCGGAGTCTTTCGGGAACATCTTTTGCGTTTTCTTCTGACCTTGCAGGTTCCCTGCTTTCTTCTCCTGAGCTAGTTCCATTTTTTGAAAGATCTCATTTTCTGTACAGCAGGATGCTAATAAGAAGTTTTGAGTAGTTTCTACACTTTCTGGGCTAGCTTCACTTTTAAATCTCTTTATTTCAAAGCACCCCACTGCTTTCTCTATAATTATTATGTCTCAATTTAACACAGAATTCTCAGTGTCTGCCCCTTCTTTCTGATTATTGCATTTCATTGTTGGTGAGATGACCATGACATCTTATAGCTTACAGCTTAACCTGTTCCTTTCACTTCTCGGTACCAAAGTTACAGTGTTTCCCTTTTGGTGGGTTACTTCTTCTCTCTCAGCCAGTTTTACAGGGTTGTGGCAATTAAATAAAATAATCCTTGCAAAGCATTTTGCAAGGTAACTGGCACCGAGCAGGCCCTCAAAACACGATTATCTACTATTAAAGCTACTGGTCTGTTGCTGCCGCCGCTGCTGCTGCTGACCTATGGGAGCTCAAAGAATCTGCAGATGTAGATTAAAAATGCCTTTTTTGTTTGTTTAAGACCCATGAAAGGCAATTAAAACCAGGTAACAAACATTCAGCAATACCCCTTTACCCCTTCTTTCTCTAAGTGGGGCCCATGGACCAGCAGCATCTGTGTCGCCTGTGAGTGTGTTGGAAATGCAGAATCTCACATGCCATTCCAAACCTATGGAGCCAGAAGGTCCCTAGATGATCTGTTGGCAGCCCTTACCACCTTCTAGTTGACTGTACTTGTAGCATTTAGTCTTAATACTTACAAGATCTAAGAAGCTACCGTCCCACGGTGAGCTAAGTATTTTAGGAAACATAAAAGAGGTCCAATGCCCAGTCATCAATGTGATAGATTAGGACATTGGAGTTCCAGTCGTAGCACATTTATTAACAGTGGGAACTTGAGCTGCTCTGAGCCTCGGTTTCTCCATCTATAAAAATGGGGGAATCATACTTGCCTACCTCCCTGAGTTATTGTGAAAACCAAATGTGATACTGAACTTGAAAGTGCTTTGTTACCTGTTAACGCTCGCCAATATTGATAACAACCCGAAGACTATTATGGTTATTCCAAAATCTCTGGAAGCTCTTTGGCTTTCTTGTATCCCTTGTTCGGCATGTATTTTCTGGAAAGATTGAATTTAGCCCATGAGTTATAAGACATTTTTACACTGAACACCCATTTTCAGACTCCCTTCCAAAGACAAATCATCCATGATGGACTTCAAGTGCAATAAGTTGACTGTTTTGTTGCTGGGCTACTGTCAGCATTGTTTCTTGTTATTGGCCTTGTCGAAGCTCTTATTTGTGAGCTGTTTGGGAAGCTGGCTACTCCCAGTGCTTTAGCTGGGGCTCATCCCTGAGAAGCTTTGCAAGCTCTGGCCAGGTGTCCCTGGCTAAAACATGATGACTAAGCACCTTAAGCATCTGCTCCCTCTCTGCCAAGGCCCCACTCTCCTACGCAGGAACACACATGGGAGAACGCATGCTCACATGTGCATGCACCCATGTAGGTGCGCACATATCCACACTTGCTGTTGGGAACACAACTGAAACATTTGCTCACAAAACAACTCCCAACAAGAAACAACTATCTTAGGGACGTCTTGTTACCACTCCCTCACACCTTATCCTCCCTGGACCTTCCCTTGCTCCAGCTTGCATTATTTTTTGTGAACAGCCAGAAAGAACATTCTTGTTAGCCTAATGTCTTTATAACTGTGAGTCAGGGGGGAAAAAGATAATATTAGCTCTAGCTGGGCCAAAGACAGGGCAAAGTGACCCTGGGTATTGTAAAAGCCTATTTCTTTGGATGAGGAAAGTGGAAACAAACTGTACAAGATAAAAACATTACTTCTTGCTTTCTTGCTACATGAGAGTGAGAAGGGCTTCAATTGGTTGGTGGTGGGCTGAGGAAGAGAGTTCATGAAACACATCTTCAGCTTACGACTTGAACCAATATTAAAACCAAATGGCTGTTTCTTGTCTATATTAAACAAATGTTTCTTGTGTGGAAAGGTTTGCCCTCAAGAAACTTTCAGTCTCTCCATGTCAGTATGGGGACTGAAAAGAGCAAACTTACCACTTGTTCTTTGAGGGTGAAGTTGAAACCTAGGCGTAGACAGGTCCCTTTTGCTATTCTTCTCTCATCTCCAGGTGTTGTGAGGGAAAGCCGCTGTGTGCTTCCTCCCTCAACACTCACCTCTTTCCAGCAGTGTTGGAGTGAAGCCATAAAACTTCACAGCTGTGGGCCCCATGAGTCTCTGCACCCAATATTCCCTGTCTCCAGTTACTTTATAATCTGAAGGCAAAAGAGCGATAGCTTCAAAAAAAAAAAAGAAAAAACAGCCATTAGAAAATATGTTTAAGCCAATGATTTTTATTATCTTTTTTTTTTTTCAGTGGATCAGGTATAACCTTATATTTCTACTCTTAACAAGGCTGTGCACATAGGGAAGGTAATGGACACTTCAATGGCTTAACTGTTCTTCTAAATTGTTAAGTCAAACTTTCATAAATGTGGGCCAGTAGTTACATATATTCATAAATTCATTAATGTGTTGGTTTGATGAAAAGGGTAAAAGCAATGAAGGAACTTTATGTTTGACCTCTTATCATGGGTGATGTTGCAAAATTTACATGAGGACAAATCATATTGTCTGTTGAAGAATAAGTAAAAAGTTTGTAGAGGAATGAAATGTCCGGGGGTTTTTTAATGGGAAAGTTGTTCAGTCCAGTTTAGAGCTCAAAATACATGTTGATACAGTAATATATCTGTTTATATTGCCCTGTTGGTAACAAGTCCAAGGATAGATTAAGGAAGTTTCCCCAAAATGTATTCTATTGTCTGAACAACCCATTCTTACTTTCTTTGCACTCTTTGAAAACCCACTAGTCAGGTCTTTGCAACTTATGTTGCAAGTTGCTTCCCACTAAGTAATCCACTGCTGAAACTCTCAGGCAAGATCTTGTAGTGACTCCTTCCTTGATTTTTTCTTGGGATATCAGTCCCTCAAACATGTGACCCCAGTGTAAGATACCCCATGTCATCCATACTGAGAGGTAGATCCCGTCTGATGGGTGAACAGGATACACTCCTACCCTTAGGCTGCTGAAACTTCAGATATAAATAGAAGGAAGGGCAGTTCATCTAAACAGTGAAACAAACTGAATCTCAGTTCTGTTTACCACTTCCCAGCATTGTGGCCTTGGACAAAGTCACTCAGCTCCTCTGAGCCTCATATTGCTCATATGCAAAAATAATGATAAAATATTTCCTGACCTGCTCACTTCATAAGTTGTTGAATGAAAGACAGGTGACAATAGATATAAAAGTGCTTTATAAATTATAAAGCAGTTATCCATGTAGGGTAATATTATTAATATTGTTTAATACCGTTGGGTTATAAATTAGTTTTAGTCTCCAAAAGCCTGTCGCTGAAATTATGAATGAAGTCCCCAATGTTCTGGCCAACAATTTTCATTATAATGTGCTCCTTCTTCTCCATCCCCAAGGTGGTATTTTCAGCTATTCATTAACTTGTTTTTAGCCCAGTGAGAAGGTATTTTAAAAATGACAAATATGTCTGCCAACTTGTGCAAATAACCACAGTCATAACAGTAGTCACCTACATCTTGAAAGAATCACAGCTAGTTGTGTTTTGTTTGCTTTGGTACTAGTGGAGCAGTGGGGGCAGGGGTGGACAGCGATTTGGGGAGGGTCAAGAAAGGGCCGCTGATTTCTTCCCATTCTATCTTGTTCTTAGCTACAAACAATCTGCTTTTATGCCTTGATCTTTTCTTTTAGAGATCAAATGCTGTAGGGAAGCTAAAGGAAGCAAAGCTCACTATAATAACACTTTTCACCCAGATACAGACCAGGTGGTTCTTGCTAATAGATTGACAAGGCAGCCAATCCCACCTCACCCCAGAGCTTTGTGCAGTTCCCGTGGCTCACAAAGAAGGATTAAGATGCAAGCTTTAACAGTGATATTACCTGTCGATAGAAGAGGTGTACCCAAAATGGGGCCTTTCCCATGCAGTAGTGTTGACTAGGGAATTACTACAGGTAAGCTGGTGATAGATGAAAGTATGGAAAGGTAAAAAGTTTCTATAAAGTTACCATGAGCCAGATACTTTAGGCAGTTTGTTTCTTATTAGTTGGGAGGAGATGTTCTAGGGTTCATTTTTCTAGATCTACTGCCCTATGATGCTTCCTGTCGGAGCCATTAGGCCCTGAGACTTTTATCAGGGGTAATGCTATAAATAGTTATATGTGCTGACGGGCCTTACACATAACACCAAGAATTAGGGATGTTAGGAAGAGTGTGAGTGATTAATGGCCATTGTATAAAATTTTATAATCAGTATTCAAATTAAAAGGAAACTGTTGAATGTGTGAATATAGCTAAATGGTGCAATTGATTTTCTCTAGATGAAGCCATGTTGGCCAGTTTAATGAAAGCCTCAATTAAATTGTGCTAATCGAGTATGAATAGAAAGGAATGTGAGGGAAGGATTCAATATTCAGCTGGTGCAAAAGTAGAAGAAGCAACAGGAAGGTGGCAAGTCCAAAGTCTCTAGCTGAGCCACCAAATAGAAGTGAAGCAGTCCCTGTAGGATACCATCCCCAAGGGACATGGAAGAGCCAGCTTGTATGCCATCGAATGAGAAGTGCTGTGCTGCAAGAAGAAATGGCATAGCAGAAAGAGAGAAAGATGTGGTGTCTAATTAAACCTGTGCAGCGGCCCTAAGTTCCCCTGATGAACAGTGGTCTCTTGAGGAAGCCAAATCAGAAGAGTCCAATGTAACAAGGAATCATGAGCCTGCAGAGAAAGACAGAAGCTGAAAGTAATGGGTGTGGACAATCCTAGTGACCACGGATAGAGATCAGATATGAAGCTAGGATGAGGTCCTGCTCTGAGAGGAGGAGGGACCCAGAGCCATTGGATGCCTTGCAATCACTACCTTCCACAGGCCCGAGAAGCTACATACACACATGCACATATGTGCACACATGTGTTATCATGTCTCTTTCCAATTTAGACAATGCTGTCCTTTAATTTTTCTTAACATGGCAAAAAGAACAGAGGGGCAGCCGTCATCTTTTTTTCCCCTCATTTGCCTGTGTCAGGTCCAAAGAGATTTCCAATTCACTTTGGTAGGAATGAAATTACTGGCAAGTAATTTTTGTTTGATTGGTCTTTTTGAAAGGAAAACTTGCTATAGAGCCTGCCTACCTATACGTCTGGCTAAGAGATATTTAATGATCTGGCAAAATGATCCACGGTACTTATGGTTTTTAAAGTTTCCAAATATACTTGCTGATTTTTAAAACTTGACTTTTGACTTTGTTTTTTGTAATCCTAATGGGTATGGCTGAGGGTAAATAAACCTTTAAGGTGAGAACAGAAGCACCAATGCAGATAGAATCTCTTCATTTGTAGCTCATTGATGGACTTAACCAATGATATAATTACCAAATAAATGAAAATGAAGTAGAGGCTACTCTACAAATTCTGTTGGCTGAGAACAGTCAATGTTAGAGCAGGGGTCAATCTCATTAGCACCTTCAAGATGAGTTTCAGAGTAAAGCACGTTCCTTGACTAACGATAGGAAGCAAGTCTTTGTCACTTTATATATACACTTAGCAGCTATCAGTCTCCAAAGTCTGCTTCCCGCTCTGGCCTTGCCCTGTACTTGTCTCTTAGTAGATATTCAGTAAATATTTCAGTTCCTCATGTGTCGTATTTACTTTTCAGCATTTGCTTGTTTTTGCTGCCTAATTGGTAGGTTTCAACTTCACTGCTTCTTTTTTTTTCATTGGGTAATATTGGGGAACTGTGTGTTTTCAGGCCTTTCAGCTCCAATTCAAGTCGTTTTCTTTTTTTTTGATTATTTGGGTGACAACTGTTAGTGAAATTACATAATTTCAGGTGTACAATTCTGTATTACATCATCTATAAATCCCATTGTGTGTTCACAACCCAGAGTCAGTTCTCCTTCCATCACCATATATTTGATCCCCCTTACCCTCTGGTAACCACTAAACTATTGTCTGAGTCTATGAGTTTTTGTTTCTCATTTGTTTGTCTTGTTCTTTTGTTGTTTTGGGTTTATATACCACATATCAGTGAAATCATAGGGTTCTCTGCTTTTTCTGTCTGACTTATTTTGCTTAGCATTATACTCTCAACATCCATCCATGTTGTCACAAATGTTCCTATATCATCTTTTCTTACCACCAAATAGTATTCCATTGTGTATATATACCACAACTTCTTTATCCATTCATCTATCGAAGGACGTTTTGGTTGTTTCCATGTCTTGGCCACCGTAAACCAAGCTGCAATGAACATTGGAGCACAAGTGTCTTGATGGATAAATGTTTTCAGATATTTTAGGTAGATACCCAGGAGAGCGATTGCTGGGTCATATGGTAATTCTATTCGTAATTTTTTGAGGAAACTCCACACTGCCTTCCATAACGGCTGCACCAGTCTGCATTCCCACCAACAGTGTATGAGGGTTCCTTTTTCTCCACAGCCTCTCCAACACTTGTTACTATTTGTCTTGTTGATGCTAGCCATTCTGACTGGGGTGAGGTGATATCTCATTGTGGTTTTCATTTGCATTTCTCTGATTATTAGTGATGTTGAGCATTTTTTCATATGTCTATTTGCCATTTGTATGTCCTCTTTGGAGAAATGTCTCTTCAGGTTCTCTGCCCATTTTTCTATTGGGTGGTTTGTTTTTTTGTTGTTGAGCTTCATGAGTTCCTTGTATATTTTGGATATTAGCCCCTTATTGGAGGCACTGTTTGCAAAAATCTTCTCCCATTCAGTTGGTTGCCTCTTTATTTTGTTGATGGTTTCTTTTGCTGTGCAGAAGCTTTTAAGTTTCATATAGTCGCATTTGTCTATTTTAGCTTTTACTTCCCTTGCCTTTGGAGTCAAATTCATAAAATGCTCTTTGAACCCAAGGTCCATAAGTTTAGTACCTATGTTTTCTTCTATGCAGTTTATTGTGTCAAGTCTTATGCTTAAGTCTTTGGTACATTTTGAATTAATTTTGGTACATGGTGACAGATAACAGTCCAGTTTCATTCTTTTGCATGTGGCTATCCAATTCTGCCAGCACCATTTATTGAAGAGGCTGTCTTTCCTCATTGTATGTTTTTAGCTTCTTTGTCAAAAATTATCTGTCCATATTTATGTGGTTTTATTTCTGGGTTCTCAATTCTATTCCATTGGTCTATGTGTCTGTTTTTCTGCCAATACCATGCTGTTTTGATTATTGTAGCCCTGAGGTACAAGCTAAAGTCAGGGAGTGCGATACCTTCAGTATTGTTCTTTTTTGTTAAGATTGCTTTGGATATTCGGGGCCTTTTGTGGTTCCAAATAAATCTGATGATATTTTGTTCTATTTCTTTAAAAAATGCCATTGGGATTTTCATGGGGATTGCATTAAATCTGTATATTGCTTTGGGTAATATGGCCATTTTAACTATGTTGATTCTTCCAATCCATGAGCACGGAATGTCTTTCCATTTCTTTGTGTCTTCTTCAATTTCTTTCAAAAATGTCTTATAGTTTTCAACATATAGGTTCTTCACATACTTGGTTAAGTTTATTCCTAGGTATTTTATTCTTTTTGCTGCAAATGCAAAGGGAATTGTTTTTTGTATTTCTTTTTCTGAGATTTCATTGTTAGTATATAGGAATGCAATGGACTTTTGTATGTTGATTTTGTAGCCAGCAACTTTACTGTATTCGTTGATTGTTTCTAATAATTTTTTGATTGAGTCTTTAGGTTTTTCTATATATAGCATCATGTCATCTGCAAAGAGTGATAATTTAACTTCTTCATTCCCAATATGATGCCTTTTATTTCTTTATCTTGCCTGATTGCTCTGGCAAGGATGTCCAACACTGTGTTGAAAAGCAGAAGTGATAGGGGACAGCCCTGTCGTGTTCCTGAACGTAGAGCAAAGGGCTTCAGTTTTTCACCATTAATTATGAGATTAGCTGAGGGCTTGTCATATATGGCCTTTATTATGTTCAGGTATTTTCCTTCTATACCTATTTTATTAAGTGTTTTAATCATAAATAGATGTTGTATCTTGTCAAATGATTTCTCTGCATCAATTGATATAATCATATGATTTTTTGTCCTTTATTTTGTTTATGTGATGTATCACATTGATGGATTTGCGAATGTTGAACCATCCTTGTGCCCCGGGGATGAACCCCACTTGGTCGTGATGAATAATCTTTTTAATGCATTGTTGTATTCGATTTGCTAGAATTGTTTAGGATTTAGCATCTGTATTCATCAGAGATATTGGTCTGTAGTTTTCTTTTTTTGTGTTGTCCTTACCAGGTTTTGGTATCAGGGTAATGTTGGCCTCATAAAATGAGTTAGGGAGTACTGTCTCTTCTTCAATTTTTTGGAAGAGTTTGAGCAGGATTGGTAGTAGATCCCATTTAAAGGTTTGGTAGAATTCACTAGTGAAGCCATCTGGTCCCCAGACTTTTGGTTTTGGGAAGGTTTTGGATGACTGATTCAATTTCGTTACTAGTGAAAGGTCTGTTTAGATTTTCCAGTTCTTCATGGTTCAGCCTTGGAAGGCTATATCTTTCTAACAGCTTGTCCATTTCTTCTAGGTTATTGAATTTGGTGGCGTATTGTCTTTCATAGTATTCTTGGATGATCCTTTGTATTTCTGTGGTGTCCGTGATAACTTCCTTTTCCATTTCCGATTTTGTTAATTAGTGTCTTCTCTCTTTTTATCTTAGTGAGTCTAGCCAACGGTTTGTGAATTTCGTTAATCTTTTCAAAGAACTAGCTCTTTGTCACATTAATTTTTTCTATTGTTTTTTTTTTTTGTTCTCTATTTCATTTAGTTCTGCTCTGATTTTTGTTGTTTCCATTCTACTGCTGACCTTGGGTTTCATTTGTTCTTCTTTTCTAATTCTTTAAGGTGTAACATTAGGTTATTTATTTGGGATTTTTCTTGTTTCTTGAGATAAGCCTATAATGATTTAAATTTCCCTCTTAAAACTGCTTTCGCTTCATCCCAAAAATTTTGGTAGGGTGTATTTTCATTGTCATTTGTTTCTATGTATCTTTTGATCTCTTCTCTAATTTCTTCTTTGACCCCATCGTGCTTTAAAAGTATGTTGTTTAATCTCCATGTATTTGTGTTTTTTCTTGCGCTTTTTTTTTGCAGTTTATATCCAATTTCAAAGCCTTGTGATCAGAGAATATGCTTGGTATAATTTCAATCTTGTTAAATTTGCTGAGGCTGATTGTATGTCCCAATATATGGTCTATCCTTGAGAATGTTCCATGTACACTAGAAAAGAATAATAGTGTGATGTTTTAGGATGAAGTGCTCTATTTATGTCAATTATGTCCATTTCATCTAATGTGTCATTTAGGGCTGCTATTTCATTATTTATTTTCTGTTTGGATGATCTATCCAATAGCTGTGAATTATGTATTTAAGTCCCCTAGTATAATTGTGTTTTGGGAATTTCTGTCTTTAGTTCCGTTAGTAGTTGTTTGGTATATTTCGGTTCTTCCTGTTTGAGGGCATAAATATTGATGACTGTTATGTCTCCTTGTTGTATAGTTCCCTTTACCATTATGAAATGTCCATCTTTGTCTCTTGTTATCTTTTTCACCCTGAAGTCTGTTTCATCTGATATAATTATGGCTACACCTGATTTTCTGTGGGTACCATTTGCTTGGAGTGTCAATTTCCACCCTTTCACTTTGAGTCTATGCTAGTCCTTGTAGCTGAGATGTGTCTCTTGGAGACAGCATATGGTTGGGTTTAGTTTTTTGATCCAATCTGCTACTCTGTGCCTTTTTATTGGTGAGTTCAGTCCATTGACATTTAGGGTGATTATTGATATGTGAGGATTTCCTGTCATTCTATCTTTAGTTTTCTGGTAAGGCTGTGTCTCCATTGTTTCTTTGCCTTTTTGTCATTGTCTATTACTGCTACTGTTCTGCTTCTAGCACCGGGCAGGTGGGGGCAGGGCGAGCTCTGGGAGGGTAGGGAGAGGGCAGCTAGTCTCAGTGCCTAAGGCTTCCGTTTTCTGCTCGGCAGTCAGTGCTTAAACCACTGTTTTCAGCCTTCTTCCCTCAGTCTTTGCTCCGAGGTCTGCCGTGAGCATTGGCTTCAGCCGTATTATATGCTGTCCCCTCAGCCCTGTGGGCCGTAAGCGGAGCCCTAGCAGTCTGAGTTCTTCCCTCTCCCGCAGCTGCAGTAGTTCCAGGATGCAGCGCGCTCAGAGCACTGAGCTAGGTCTGCGTCCTGTACCCGTGCGGCCCTGTCTTCACACTTCTCCCTTCCCTGCTCCCCCGCTCACGCGATTCTCCCACCTTTAGGTGCATTCAGTAGTGGGCCTGTTCGTCTTGCCTGTGTGCTGTGCAGGGAGTCCTTTGTGGAGTTATTGTTGTTTGATTAGTTGTAAATTCCAGGGGAGCTTTACAGAGGCTCACGTCACGCCGCCATTTTGATGACCCATTGTTTTCAATCTAGTTGTGGAGGGCACCGCTCACTGGCCCATGTAGGACTCGATCGAGTGAACTTGGTGTTATGAGCACCAACTGAGCCAACCGGCTGCCTCAACCTCACTGCTTCTTTAATTAGCCTCCTCAAAGTATCTTTCAACTGCTAGCAAGTGAAATTGTGAGCAAACGGATATGAAATCCCTGCTCCAGTTAATACAGGAGTAGGGGCTCCTGTGAGGGGGGAAAGCACACTGTTCAAGACATTGTGCGTCTTGAAGAGAGTAAGCAGTATGGTGGAGAATCTGCAAACAGGATCAGTGGAAGAATAATAAAAAGATGCAGCAATGTTCAGTCTCCACAAGAGAAGAATTAGGGAGATGTGAATGTTGTCTTCCAATATTTAGAGGTTTTACATATGGAAGATGAGTATAGATCAAAAAACTATGCATGAGATTTAAAAGGAGATATATTTTGACTGTCAAAAGGATATACTTTCTAATCCTTTGAGCTCTTCCTCAGTGGAATGGATTGCTGTAGGAAACAATCGGCTTCCTAACTCTGGAGGTATTTGACTAGAGATTAAATAACCATATATTCAGAAAGATTAGCTGGGTCGGGTGGAATGGGGTATCAGAGAGGAGATAGATACCTACATGGGCTTCTGACTTTCATGGTCCTGAATACCTCTGAGGTGCTATGATTTTATGATGTATGCATGTAAGTAGAGCAAAAGAGAACCAAGATGGTGAAGCAAACCAATGAGGCAATTTTTCAAGCTGGAGAAGGAAAGAGGAGTGAAGAAAAGACACTATCTCTGGTTGAATTTGAGCACATGTCACCAATTATGATTTCCTGAAACTATTTTCCTAAGCAACTGGATTCTTAGGAATGGCAGAGACTTTTCCAGGGAGCAATTCTTTTCAACATCCTGTCTGTCAGTCATAGTCTCTAGACTTGTTTTACTACTATGAGAACCCAGTTCTCATTTCTCCTTGATTATTTCCAGACTTGTGGCCTTCCTGCCACAATGTTAGAAAGGCGAACTGAGATTTAGCCCTTCATCCAGCTACAAGTGGTTTGCCCTAATGGCTGAATGATCAATGTCAACGTTGTCCAATCCACACTCATCTGCTGCAGCACTCTCTCCCTTCCGACCCTGGCCTCACAGAATAGACCAGTGCATCTCAAGTTATCTGTGGTGAAGGACCTGGGGGATGGTGGTTTGTTCTTCCCAAATCTGCCATAGACCAATTAATTGCTACAAAAGAAATGACAAAACCATCTACAACATACGAGCCACAATTTTTTTTATTGCTAAGA
The DNA here is from genome assembly GCF_964194185.1 of Rhinolophus hipposideros. Classification (NCBI taxonomy): domain Eukaryota; kingdom Metazoa; phylum Chordata; class Mammalia; order Chiroptera; family Rhinolophidae; genus Rhinolophus; species Rhinolophus hipposideros. Next base: position 23,131,231 of record NC_138046.1, read on the forward strand.
GTGTAAATATTTTTATTAGTTGAAGGTGTACAAAACAGTGCAATAGTTAGACATTTCACCCCTCACAAAGTGATAACCCCCGTACCCCAATCTGTTGCCCCTCTGACATCGTATATGTCTATTACAATTCCACTGACTCTATTCCCTATGTTATACTCCACATCCTGTGACTATATATATTAAATTATAGTTGATATGTAATATTATTCAGCTTCAGCTTCAGGTGTACAGTGCAGTGGTCAGGCATCTACACTGTCCATGAAGTGGTCTCCCTAATAAGTTATGTGCCCATCTGACACCCTACAAAATCTTTACAACATTATTGATTCTATTCCCCAAATTGTCTTTCATTACCCTGTGCAAGCCACTGTTTTTAATTGTGACACTCAATGCACCTAAAAATCTCCCTGTCAAATTGCTGTAAAAATTTCTAAGTGCTTACTCGCTATTTTTGTACTCTTCTGTTTGTAGACTGGTAATAAATAGCAGAACAGCATACCCCACTTTGAGTAGGGAAGAGTAGCATGTTCTCTCTATGTCTGCCTGTATCTTTCCTTACCCTTGGACCCAGTGGTGTAATGGACTCAAAAGCAGCAGTCTACATGGGGGTGAGGGCAGTGGTGTACTTGCTTACAAGAGCCAAGTGTTAAATTTCAGAATTTTCATGCACCAGTTGTTAAACATAGCCATTATTAAAAATTAAATTCCATAGATTTACAATTAAATACATTCTATTAAAAACAAAGATAACATTCAAAACTCATCACATCCTAATTATTGCATTATGTTTATTATTACCTATGCTCTTGAGGTAATTTGTGTCTATTGTGTGTGTGTGTGTGTGGAAGTACTAAGTGTGCTTCCCAGCTTTCTATGTAGTGTTGTCATATTGGTAGCTTGAAATTGACCATGATGAAAATATTTACAGTACAGAAATCAGCAAAAATCTCAAATGAGGGCTTGATTTATTGTTCGGTTGATGGGAAAAATATTGATAGTGCAAATTAAACTTTAAATTGTTTCATTTCTGTAGCTGTTATGTTGTCAATAGCACAAAACATTGAGGAACTCTTCTTCCAGTATCTTAAACCTATTAACCAATTTAACAGACATATCACTCACTCCCATCAGTGACCAAGGAGTGAAGTTGCAACATGCCTGTTGGTTATTTAATTTTTGCCTTGTTCCTTAATGTAAACCAATATATCAACCAGTGTTCTTGCAGGAACTATACTTGCTCATTAATCACAACCCTGGTTTTGGCTATAGATGCAAGTCTGGCTAAAATCAATGAACACATTCTGCGAGAATCAATTGACTTATGGAATATACAATAAAAAGCATTGTACATTTTTATTATTTGCAAATTGTGTGCTCCACATCTTTTATTCCAGCAAAATTTAAAATAAACTGATAAACATTTTTTTGAGAGTCAGTTGTTAAACGTTTACCAGCGTAGCACAGTTTGAGGGGACACTTTGGAGGATTTATTTTACTTCCTTCATCCTTAAAAGTTCTAGGCTTAAGTCAATACCTCTTTTCACCACAAGTAAAAGAAAATTCCTCTCTCCCAAAGTTATGCTGGCAAATTAAGGAGCTCCTCAGTTTCAGTTACTCTGAAATCTGGGATTCAGAATCCTAGACTTGGAAACTTCTTTAACTTGGAAACTCTTAGCCAGATCCATAAACTTTTTTTTTTTCTCAAAGCCCCTTATTCCCTGTTGAGGTTGATGGGCTCCCACTGAAATCTCTCTGCTAACCAATGGAAATCTCAATCAGCCACATCCCAAACATGGACGAGAGTCCTGCAGGCCAGTTCATGGGGCACCGAGGTGAGGACCACTTTTTTTAGAGTTCAGTCTCCCTGTATCAGACCGCATGAAGACAAATGAATACCGTGTGCTGGTATTAGCCCTGGTTTCAGAGAGTTAGAATAGAACTCCTAATATCAGGTTACATTTTGCTCGCTTGGTAATCATTTTTTTAACCACCAACCATATGGGCAGAGGTTGGAAGGAAAGCTAAATTTGGAACACACCCCCACTCTCCTTTTAAACATTTCTTTTTTGTTTGTGCAAGGAGGCAACATATTACTCATACGGCACCAATTGCTAGAGGACGAAGGAATGTGATTCTCCCAAAATGTGGTCGGATAAGGGAATTGGAGACTTTCTATATAAGTAGGCAGCAATGTAGTAAGAATGTCTGTACTCTGCTTCTGCAAGTTTCTGAACCTGTCTGGGACACACAGCACTGGAAGACTAAGTAATGAAAAGGAACCCAGGGATTCTGTGTCTGTGGCTTCATAAGTTCTTTATCATCTTAAGTCAACATCTAGACATAGCACCTTTCTGCACTAATATCTTTCTGACTCAGGCTTCTTGTAGCATGGAGCTATGAATTTCTCTCCATTTAGTTTTTGTCTATTCTAACTTTCTTTCTCCCCACACACCACTTCATAGGGAATTATAGTTGGAGAAGTAAAGACGGATTTGTTTTTGGCAATGGTAATGATTTGGGTAATGTCTGTGGGAATCTTGTATATTTCAGTTCTAAGTCTTTCCAATCCTGAACACGCAAGTCATACTTTAGCCTAAAACAGTATTTTTATCACCTCAAAAGAATTTAGAAGCAGGTTCAGTTTAAGGAGAGTGGGAACGTGTTCTTCAGTCTTGTCTTCCACTCACCTCTACCCCATTGTATGCTCCAACTACTTTGAATTTCTCACTGTTCCGGAACTTGCTGTTTCTGCTCTTTAAGGCCTGTCTGCGGCTTTATAAATTCCTGTATTTGTAGTATACACAAGGTACTTAGCCCAGGGCCTGCACCTTGGACGATTCCAATAAATGGGAGCTGTTAATACTGTGCACATGCTGGTCCCTTAGCTCATAATGGTTTCCCTTTCTCTACCCTTAAAACTCAGCTTAGATGTACCTTTCCTCTCCGTGAAGCCTTGCCCTAGGCAGAGTGCTTTGTTAATACCCATTCTAGTATTTATCAGCTTGAGGTCAGGTAATTCCCAGTGCCTGACACATACTCAGTGTTCAGTAAGTGTTTGTTTCATGGCCCTCGCCATACAAAAACGAATAAACATGGTACCTGCCCAAATAAAGCCCCAGTCTAGTTGGGAGCAGTGCGGGGATAGGGGACACAGACACCTAACTAGGTAATTATAATATGGTTAAAGCACTGATTGCAATATGCACAGGGAGTTGTGGAACCACAAAGGAAAAGCTTCACATCTAGACTGAGGTGGTCAGATACGGATCTGAGTCTTGAACAATGTATAGGAATCAGGTGAAAGGGGAAGAGCATTGCAAGCAGGAAGGATAGTGGGAGAAAAGAAATGAATGTGAGAGAGAAGAAGCACAGTGGTTCTGGGAACAATATTCGGTTTGGTGTGGCTAGAACAGAGACAGGCAAGAGGTGATGCTGGAAGATTAGTTAGGGGTCAGATCATGAGAGCCTTCCATGCCTTGTTAAGGAGCTCAGCCTTGATCCTATAGCAGGGTCTATAAATTTACAACATATGGGTCATCAGCCTCCCCAACCCCCACAACTCTCATGGCAGACATTGATAATCAATCACAGCACCCCATTCCACTGGGCCCAGATGTGACCTCGTAATCCTTCTCAACATAGCACTGCAGGGAACACCACCACAAGATGGGAGGCGGCACTGTGGTCTGCAGGTGTAAGATTTTGTGTCGTATATATGGAGATTGGGAGTGTAAGAAAGTGCAAGTTATGGGGAAGTTACAACATGTTCAGAATTGCATTTTGGAAATCTTCATGAAGAAGAAATCTTTAAGAAGAATCGGGGGTGGGTGATGAGGGTAAAGGGGATCAAATATATGGTGATGGAAGGAGAACTGACTCTGGGTGGTGAACACACAATGGGATTTATAGACGATGTAATATAGAATTGTACACCTGAAATCTATGTAAATTTACTAACAATTGTCACCCCAATAAAATTAATTAAAAAAAAAAAAAGAAGAAGAATCGGGGGAACCTGTTTGTTTAGATGGGCACGATGAGGAAGAAAGGGTCATCCAGGATAAGGTCAGTGTTTCCACCTTGGGCAATTGGGCAGATGCCAGTGCCATTCAGAGGGAGAGCATGAAGGGGGTAATAATAGGTTTGGCATGATAATATAGCCCACTTTTTTGAGTGCTTATTATGTGTCAGGCACTGTTTTAAATATTTTAAATGAAACAATTCATTTTATCTTCCCAACAACCCTGTGGGGTGGGTACCATTATTATTTCTGTTTTGCAGATAAAGAAGCAGCACAGAAAGGTATAAAATATTGAAGAGCTGACAAAATCAAGGGCACTCAGGGAGAACATTAGGACAAGAAAAGCTGAAAACATGTCACTGAGTCATTTGGATGAATATGGATAGAGTCAACCAGGTCACCAAGCAACCATGCTAGGGTTTATCAGTTCATCTTTAATGTTTTGGAAACCAAAGGATTTATCATTCTTGGAAGAGGCCCACTGCAATGTGCATAAATCCATCCTGCCTTCACCACATCTGTTCTACTCACAGGGGCAAACATCAGTAGGAATATGAATTAAAACAAGCCTATCCAAATGATGACCTAAATGATTTCCAAATGAATCTCCAAACATAAAGCACATCTAGCATTTGTAAAATTAAAAGGCCAAGGTTAGAAGGGTGTTGAATTTTAAGAGACTACATTACGTTAAATTGTGCTGTTTTTTCCAACAATTAACCTTTTCTTATTGCAATCATTATACTATGTATATGTGTGTATAAATGTTTATATGTGCTCCATTTGTTTATTAACTTCATATTTTCCAAAGCACTTTCTCATCTCCTGTTTGAGTGTTCCAATTAGGAATCCAATTCTTTTAAGGAACATGCTATTTCAGTGGCTAATAGACATGTTTTTATTTTCATCTTAGCTTCATGTCTGGCTCTCTTGCTATCTGGGCCGTGTCAGTGGCAGTGGCAGGCATCACCAGGAGTCAGGCACCTTAGCGAGGAGGTTACAAATATCTCTGTCCTTCGGCCTGAGCATGCAGCTCAGCTTTGGAGTCAAGGTGCAGTAGGACTATTGGCACCAATTTTCAGACCTCAAAGCCTGGTTGCTATTAAGCCTGAACTCACACCATGAGACCATGGATTTGTTAATGATCCCGCAGTGTCCTCTGAAGTTTTCGTAGCTATAAATGTGCGTCTTTTTGCCTTAACATGCCATTCTCATTACCACCTCTTTACCTTTGCTCAGACCATTACATCTGCTGGTGATGCCCTCTGTTTTCCACTCGTAATGCCTCCCAACACTTCAAGAGCCACCTTCTTCATAAAACTCATTCTAGATGGCCTCAGCCTTCCATGACACCCCTTTCTTTGCCAAACTCCTTATATCCACCATTCTGTTCATGACAACAACCACCACCAGCTAGCAGATTGTGATTTATAAATAACTTTCAAACTCATCATCTGATTAAATCCTCTTTGTAACACTGAAAGGTACGCTTTAATATTAGCTTTTGTAAAGGAGAAAACTGAGGCTCAGAGAGATAGATAACTTTGCCCAAGGTCAGTGAGTACTGAGAGGCTGGGATTGGAGCCCAGATCTTTCTGATAAACCAAACACATTTCCACAACCAGCACATGTAGCCAATAAATATCTGTTGAGGATGGTGATAACAATCTTCTTGTGCCGGTAAATAGCCATTAACTTTTTCCACGGAGTTGATGCTCAGAACCACTGTACCCTCAGCAGGAGTAGTTCAGAGCCTCTCCAGCCTTTTGGGGTTAGGTAGCGTAGGGAGGAGCCCAGTCCAATTGAGTTGGACTATTCTGAACCCCTGGAAGAATTCTCTCTTTCCCCCCCCCCTCTTTATATCTGTTCCCCATGAATCACAGTTCCTCTGGCTCCCTGAGCCTGGGCCCAAAAAGAAGGGAGTAAAGAGCACATGGTATGCAAGAAACTCACTCTGCGTGTTTGGGAGATCAGGGTTCGCTCCTCTGTGCTCCACTTGAGAGCTATAATTATTGATCCACAGTGCATTCTTGTGCTCCATGACCATCTGGCCTAAGTACATCCTAGGCTATCATTTGCTGGGGCAGCAGTTTGTTTGGACAACTTATCCTCAAGGTAGTTTTGGAACCCTGCATAATCTTGGTTCTGGGAGACTGAGCACACAGCCAGACTGAAGGCCCCATGTGCCATTCTTGGGCCCAGTGCCCCAGCTAAAATAATACATTTAAAATTATTCATTATCCCTTCAGCACAACTCTGAATTTTAAATTGCATACTCATGAGCGAGCCTGGCTTTTTGTAGGTCTTTGGTATGTTAGAGAATTGCATGTTATAGAGATTCATAATGAATGTGGCAGTGAATCTCATCCTAGAAATAATAATAACAGCAACAACAGTAGTAGTAGTAGAAGTAGTAGTAGTAGTAGCAGTAGTAGTCAGAAACATGACACTTACTAATCTCTCCATGCTGGCGACAGTCGTCTTAGTCTTTACAACACCCTATGAAAGGTTGGTAATGTTATAAACCCCATTTTACAGATGAGGAAAATGAAGGTCAGAGAGATTAAGTAAATATCTCAAACTCACAGAACTAACAAATGATTGAGCCAAGATTAAAACACATGCCTTTTTGGCTCCAAAGGCCATGAAACTATTAATACTAACCTCTGCTCTGCCACCTCCCTTTCCGCTTCATGGTACTCTTGTCTATGCCATATAAGGCTTCAGTCGGCAGCCCACAGAGATCCACAGGCACTGCCTCAGCCAGTGTTGAAGTCAACAAAATGGTAATGACCAGCATTCAGCTCGAAGGGCCTGAGACTTGTTCTAACCATGCTGTGCTCCACTGGCCAACCCTTGAGACTCATTACTCTTGGTTCTCCCTACAAAGAATGAAGAGATAAGAATACAAATAGAATAAATGGGGTAATATGACTAAATTAATTTGGTTGTCTTAGACTTTTATAAAAATATAAACAAATCTGGTCTAATATTGACTCCTCTTTTCCCTAGACCCAGACCTATTCACAAAATTCAGTCAGCTTTGCTGATGAGCCAAAGATGGAGATGTTCCATAAAGGAGAGAGGGGTTTTAAAAATCTACAACCTTAGCTATAAGGTATAAATTTGTTCATAGAGAAGTTTAGTAAGAAATGACCAGCAGGTCCAAAATAACTTGATGAACCAGTAGTTATCTTTGGTTCATATGATGTGTCCAATGAGAATTGATAAGCTTCCCTTTATAAAGAATGTTGCTTTTATTAATATGGGTCTCTATGGGATCTCATTTAATTTTTTTTCATTTTATTAATTTATTGGGGTGACACTGGTTAATAAGATTGTATATGTTTCAAGTGTGCAATTTTATAATATGTCATCTGTATATTGCATAGTGTGTTCACCACCCAAAGTGAAGTCTGCTTCTGTCACCATTATTTGACCCATCTTTACCCTCTTCTACCTCCCCCCACAATATGGCTTTATGAACTGGTCATTTTTTAAGTAACAGCTTTATTAAGATATAATTAACATAACTGTGTAATTCAACCATTCGAAGTGTAGAATTCAATGGTTTTTAGTATAGTCACAAAGTTGTGCAGCTATCACCACAATCAATTTTAGAACATGTTTATATCCCAAAAACAAAACCCATGACCCTTAGTCATTGTTTCCCATCCGCCCAAACCATGCCCCCAATTCAAGGTAAACAATAATCTACTTTCTGTCTCTATGGATTTGCCTATTCTTGAAATTTCATATACATGGAATCATACTGTATGTGGTACTGTGTGACTGGCTTCTTTCCCTCAACAGGACATTTTCAAGATTCATTCATGTTGAAGCAGGTATCAGTAGTTCATTTCTTTTGATTGTCAAATAATATTCCATTGTATGAATAGAACACATTTTACTTAACCATTAATCAGTTGATGGAAATTTGAGTTGTTCCCACTTTTTTGGCTATTATAAATAATGCTGCTATGAACAAGATATTGTGTGGACATTTTTTGTTGCTCTTGGATATACAACTAGGAGTGGAATTGCTAGACCATAAGGTAACTCTATGTTTAATATTTTGAGAAATGCCAGACTGTTTTTCAAACGGGCTACACTATTTTACGTTATCACCAGCTGTATGTGAGTGTTCCAATTTCCCCATATCCTCTCCAGCATTTATTATCACCTGCCTTTTTTATTATAGCTGTCCTAGTGGATGTGATATGGTATCTCCTTGTGGTTTGGATTGCATTTCCCTGATAACTAACGATGTTGAGAATCTTTTCCTGAGCGTATTGGCCGTTCGTGTATCTTCTTTAGAGAAATGTCTATTCAGATCCTCTGCCTGTTTTTAATTGAGTTATTTTCTTTATTGTTGAGTTGTAATTGTTCTTTATGTATTCTGGATACAGTATATCAGATATATGACTTGGAAATCTGTTCTCCCATTCTTGAGTTGTCTTTTCACTTTCTTGATGGTATCCTTTGAAGCACAAAAGTTTTTAATTTTGATAATGTCCAGTTTATCTGTTTTTTCCTTTTGTCATTTGTGCTTTTTGTGTTATATCTAAGAAACCATTGCCTAATCCAAGATCAGGGAGATGTACACCTATGTCTTCTTCTAGGACTTTTATAAGTTAATGTTTGCATATGGTGTGAGCTAAGGATCCAAATTCATTCTTCTACATGGGCATGTCCAGTTATCCCACTACCATTTTTTGAAAAAACTATTCTTTCTCCATTGAATGGTCTTGGTACCCTTGCCCAAAATCAATTGATTGCAAATATGAGATTTTATTTCTATACTCTCAATTCTATTCCATTAATATATACTTACGCCAGTTCTGCACTATTGATTACTCCAGGTATGTAATAAGTTTTTAAACAGGGAAGGTATGAGGCCTCCAACTTTGTTCTCCTGTTTAAAGATTGTTTTGGCTAGTGTGGGCCTCTTGAATTTCCATATGAATTTTAGGATCAGCTTGTCAATTTCTGCAAATTGAAGATCAATTTGGAGGTGTTGATAACTTCATAATATTAAGTCCTTCAATCCATGAGCATGGGGTGACTTTCCATTTACAGTAAGTTCTCACTTAACGTTGTTGATAGGTTCTACAACTTTAAGTGAAACAGCAAATAATGAAACCAGTTTTACCAGAGGCTAATCAATATAAACAAGAGTTAAGTTCCTATGGCATCTCAGCAATGTTATAACAAAACGACACTGAATGAAACAACGTTATTCGAGGACCTGCTGTATTAGGTCTTCTTCAATTTCTCCCAGCAATGTTTCATACTATTCACAGTATAGGTTTTGCATTTCTCTTATAAAATTTATTCCTATGTAGTTCATCTTTTCGGTATTACTGTAAGTGGGATTGTTTTCCTAATTTAATTTTCAGATTGTTCACTGCAAGTATATAGAAATACAATTTATTTTTGTATTTGATCTCATATTCTTATACCTTGTTGAACTCATTTATCCATTCTAATAGTTTTGTTTTTTGTTTTTTGGGTTTTTTTACTAATTTCCTCAGAATTTTATACGTGCAAGATCTTTTTGACTCAAATAGAGACAATTTCACTTGTTGCTTTCCAATCTGGATTCCTTTTATTTCTTTTTCTGGCCTCATTGTACTGACTGTAACCTCTAGTACAATGTTAAATAGAAGAGTCAAGAGCTGACATCGTTCTTGTTCCTGATATCATGGGGAAAGCTTTCATGCAGTCACCCTCAAGTATGATGTTAACTCTGGGCCTTGTGGATGCCCTTTATCAGTTTGTGGAAATTCCCTTCTATTCCTAGACTGTTAAGTATTTTCTTCATGAAAGGATGTGGAATTTTGTCAAACACTTTTACTGTATCTAATGGGGTTCTAGTCTATTAATAGGGTATATTACATTGTTTGCATTTTGTATGTTTAACCAACCTAGTATCCCTGGGACAAATCCCCCTTGGTTATAGCATATAGTCCTTTTCACAGGTTGCTGGATTTGCTTTGCTTATATTTTGCCGATAACTTGAACTTATGTTTTTAAGGGATGCTGGTCTATAGTTGATTTTTTTTTCTTTGATAGTTTTGCCTCGCTTTGGTATCATGGTAACACTGGCCTCCTAGAATAAGTTGGAAGTGTTTCCTGCTCTTCTAGTTTTTGGAAAAGTTGTGAAGGTTTTTAGTTAACATTTGGTAGAATGAAGCCATCTGGGCTTGGGCTTTGTCTGTTCAGATTTTCTATTTCTTCTTAAGCCAGTTTTGGTACTTTGTATATTTCTATGAATTTTTGCGTTTCTTCTAGGTTATCTAACTTGTTGGCTTACATTTGTTCATAATATTCCCTTTATAATCTTTTTTGTCCCCTGTAAGGTCAGTTATAATGTTCCTCTTTCATTTCTGATTTTAGTAATTTAGATCTCTCTGTTTTTCTTGTTCAGTGTAGCTAAGTGTTGGCCAATTTCATTGATCTTTTAAAGAACCAACTTTTGGTTTTGTTAATTTCTTCTATTGTTTTAGTTCTTTATTTTATTAATTTTACCTCTAATCTCTATCATTTCCTTCCTTCTGGTTACTCTGGGTTTAACTTGCTGGGTTGTGTTTGTTTGTTAGTTTGTTTGTTTGCCATATCTTTAAGTGGAAGATTGGGTTATTGATTTGAAATCTTTCTTCTTATTTAATGTAGGTGATGATAGCTATAAATTTCCCTCTAAGCACTGCTTTCCCTGAATCCCAAAACTTTTCGTATGTTATACCTTTGTTTTCATTTATCTCAAAGTATTTTCTTATTTCCCTTATGATTTCTTCTTTGATCCATGTTTATTTAGGATTGTGTTGTACAATTTCCATATGTTGGTGAATTTCCCAAATAATTTTCTGCTCTTGATTTCTCATTTCACTCCATTGTGACTGGAGAACATACTTTGGTTGAGTTTCATCTTTTGAAATTTACTGAAGCTTATTTTATGGCCAAGTGTATACTCTATACTGGAAAATGTTCCATGTACACTTGAAAAGGATGTATATTCTGCTGTGAATTGATCCATTTTATCTGCAGTGTTGAGATAAAGATATAAAGTATTTTCTCAGCTTCTACTTCATATTTTAAAATAAGATTCCATCAATAATCTTTCCTCTGAAAAAGGCATGTGATTCACAACCATTTGATTTTAGGAATTGAAAACAGACCTGCAGGATGTCTTCTCCTTTCCATTTCCATTCTTCCGCCCTTTAGAACCACAGAAACATTACTGTGTTATCCCACAAGGATCTTTTCCCTTTCCTGGCTTTTCTGAAGTAACCTACAGCTTTCAGTCCTTCTTCTACCCCTACCAGGCTGAGGCCACTGATAAAGCCACCACAGAAGAGAGAGGGTTTTGAATATATGATATGGGGTTTGTTAGCCTGTTACTGATGCCACAGGGACCCAGTAAGTAAGAAACCTCCATCTGACTAGTGTTCTCAGTCTCCTTGGTAACCAAATCAGATCAATTATAGAAAATATCTATCAGGACACCTGAAAAAGGTAGCAAATTAAATGCATAGAGCAGGATGTCTGAGTATGAGTGGCTAGGTGGAGTCAAATGTAGTGCTTAAATTGTCTGTTGGTGTCATTTATGCCATTTTTAAAAATTGGCTATACCTCAAAAAATAAGTTCTGGAACTAATTTCCTATTGTAAATGGTGTTCAATATTACCTTTTGTGAGCAAAACTGTTCTCACTTGTAGGTTTATATGGCAATTCAAATAAACATCAAAGAAATAAAATATTATGATTAACCAAGGTGTGAGTTTCAAGACAAAAAGGAAAAACAAACTTTGATCTCTTTTTATGATTCTAAATTATCATGTTACTTATGCCATACACATATGTATAAGTTTATAAAGCTATTCAATAATAAAATCAGAGACTTTCACAGTAGGTAAGTTTAAGGTTGAAACACAGGAGAACCATTTTTTATGAGGTTTTTGAGTTCTTTATGTGAATGCTCTTAAAAATCCAACCACAGAATATACTGTCTCTAATAAAATTGGGTACACTGGCAACAGCAATAGAAAGATGGCCAAGGACCAACATGGAATGGTGGATCACTTTAGGCATTTAGTCATGGGGCCAAGACCAGGCTCTATGACCTAGACTGTGTATCTAATTATTTTTCAGTAAATCAAGCTAGTGAAGGCAGTGAACCTCATGCTGAGAAAAGACAGAAGCTCAAACTCAATGGAGCCTAATTCTACTGGGAGCTTGGAAAATGGATGCCTTTAAAAAAATTCTTTTGTTCAACTTAGGATGAGTCATCCACAGATGTGCCCATTTCATATTATATTTGTTAATACCTCTTTTTGAAAATGCTCTTTTTTGATACAAATGTGTTAAAGCTGATGTTTCTAGCGTAACCAAAATTTATGTAATCGAGAAATAACTTCCATCTGCTAATACTCATTATGCATTATGGAGACGGCTCTTAAGAGCTACGGTCTGTATCTAATAGGGACACTACAGGACTAGGTGTTTGTGACCACATGTGTCTCACATTTAAGCGTAAAATGAATACCAACATTCATTCAGCACTGAGTGATTTGAAATACAACATTTAATTCCCAAAAGCTAGTTTGTTCCGAAAAATATAAAATCTCTCTGGTTGGAGAAGAATCTATGGAATGACGCTTCAGAGGCATTATAAGTGAAATTGTATCTTTACTTCAATTAAATCTCCCATAGACAATGATGATAATGGATAAGGTTCACGGCAGTGGACTCTCTTACGAGGAAAAGCAGCTCTTGTCCCCAGCTTCTAAGAGCTGGGATCATGATTTCTGAATTACACACACACACACACACACACACACACACACACACACACACACACACACAAAACACTAGAATCCCATAGTTTGTCCTGAAATCTTCCTAGTGTTTGGCTGGAGACAGAAAAAGAGCAGGGACATAAGCAGCTTTTGGATTGTGACTCCAAGGGTAAAAGCTCATCTGCATTGGACACCTGCTTTAGGCTTCTTTGTTCATTTCTTCATTTGTTACTCATTTTTTTCATGGATCTCTATTTTCATCCTACTCAGCCTTCCCTTGCTTCTTCTCACAGTCCAGCCAAACTGTTTCCCAGGCATTTTCCATTTTTGCATGCCTCTGTTCCTCTATAGGTGCTATTCATTTTCTATCCAGAATATTTATGTCTCTCCTTCCACTTACTTTTTCCTTAAGCTCCACATATCCAAACCTACCCATGATCTCTAGCCCCAACTTAAATGTTCCTTCCTCCATAAAGTCTTCTCTGATCTGAAAACACTCCCTCAATCCAGAGGTGATCATTTCCTCCTCTAAATTTCCTGTTTCTGTGTAACTGTTGGGATAGTATAATATACTTACAAATTTTGTAGCTTTGAACAATTCTTCTCTGAATCTCAGGCCCTAAATTTATAAAATGGAGATAACACTTGCCTCATATAAGGATTACGTGAGATTATGTATGCTAACAACCCACATACTAGTTTCTCTATCAGTTGTAGTTGTCCTGGAGGATAGGGACCATGTCTTGTTCAACTTTGTACTCTCGGCACTTAGCATTGTGCCTAGCCCAGAGTGGGTACTATGTGAATGTTTGTGGAACAAATAGGTACCACTTTAGTAATGGGCACATCGTGGAGAGAAGGGGCCACGCTTTCCAGCCAGCTGGGAGGTGATCCATTGTGTCTGTCAGTTGCCTTCCAGTAGCTTCTTTGTTAGCCTACAAAAAGCTGCCCTTTGTGGATGGTAGCAGTTTTCTCTCTTCCTAAGTTGGGGATCCGGTTGAGAAATGCAAATTGGGTGTTTGGTGCTTCATTCTAGCCTGGTTATTCTCTGAGCATCTGTTCTCCTATGTAGGGCCTGGAGCTCATCTTTAGCTAAGGACTGATATAATTCAGAATATTGCACTGTTAGGTTTTTAAACCAATTTCAACTGGTTTGGTAGTTTATTTATCCTTGGCCAATAAGACTTCTTTTTTCTCTCAAAATCTCTTTGAAAGGTTTCATAAAGTTTTGAGTACATTCAAAAGATCATGAAATGTTTTATGTGTAAATAAATGAGAAATGTTTTAGTTTCTCCTAAAATGTCCCTCTGGTAAAGTCAAGAAGAAAACGTGTGTAAATCGGCCCTAAGTTTTACTTGATGAATTTGGGCCTCTCTGCCATCCTGTTTTGGCAGATACATGGAGTATGTTGAATTCCAAGTTGACGTTTAATTAAACTGTATTTCTATATTTCCTTAAGAAAAGCACTCTTGGGGGATGGGGAAAAAATCTTCAGTGCCAGAGACACTGGTCAATAACTTTTAACCACATTTTCAGAAGATAAAGGCAAGGATAAATCCAAACCTGAATCAGGGAACTCAAATGGAAGAAAAGCAGCCAACTGGAAGAGCTCTACTATGAACCATAGGCTTGACTGCCAAAGAGAATGAGTTTGGTCCTTCACAGTCAAAATGTGCAGCTCTTTACTGTGCTCTCAGATTTCGAGGAGGCTGCTTAGTGGGGAGTGATTTGACCACACCCATAATACATTTGGCCATAATTTTTAAGTATTCAGGGCATTTAGTCTGTTGTTGTTTCTCTTTTCTTAGAGCCATGATAAGGGTCTAGTGGGTAAGACAGACCGGATATGCAATACTGTGCCATAGGTACCTACCCATGTTCCTCACTCACGAGCATTCTAGCACGGAGGAAGGGACAGGGTTGACCTGGGAAATTTAGCATTCAATCCATGGCCTCGTACACAGCAGGGACTCAAACAGTATTTGAACAAATGGAAAGTCCTTACCCGACAAGAATACCTTCCTTACAGCTTCCTTCTGGCATCAGTGTAGGAGAAATGTTGAGAAAATATCAGCCTTTCCCCTGCCTTTCTGACTCTTGAGACAATTCTTGCTTGGTTGTCACCGAAGGTAGAAAGGAGGTAGAAGGAAAGGTGAAGATGTCCGTTTTAATTTTGTTCTCTCTTCCCTGTCTCCCATTGGGAGCTACTGACATCTGGACAACCTTTAAGGCTTTTTGTTTTTGTTACTTGTTCATCACTTTGACCATTCTCTTCCCCTGGCCTAGAAGCCATGCTTGAGCTCCATCACAGCGTACAGCAGTATTAGCCTCCGTGGCCTCTGTGTATCTATTGGTGAGAGGTGAGGTAAAGCAGAGGGCATGAGACCCTCTCTGTAGGAGGAAGAGACCCAAGATCATGTTTTGGCCTAGAGTCTGCTCACCTTCCCCCAGCACAAACCGGTTGGTGAGTACTATATTTGCATAGGACACCCTCAGCTCTCCATGTATATTATATTCAAATTGGTACTCCGTATGATCTTAGGAGATCTCCCAGGCTTAGCTGCAATACAGCAAAATATTTTGGAAGGATGGGGAAGCAAGTAGTGGCCGCTGTACATGTTTGACTTCCACATCACCACCATGTGGGCAGAGATGACATTTTTAATTCCAAAAAAAAAAAAAAGCCAAAACAAGCCACAGTGCCCTGTACTATGAACAGAAGTAAGTACCCGCCTGTAGGTCAGGCTTCATATTGTTGCCAGTACAGGGTTCATGAGTCCCGGGCTTCAAAAGGCCAATATTCAATATATCAATTTGTCGTGAAGAAAGGTTTATTGAATGAAAAGGTGCCGACCTAGAAGATGGGAGTTCCTAATCGTTCCTCAAATCCATCTTAAGAGCCCCTCAAATTCAAGCATCCTATATGTTCAGAGAAGGGATTTGAAAGGACAGGGCAAGAGGTGGGTGAGGGCTCTAGACAGCCAAGTGCCAAGGGAGAGTGCAAAATCTCCAAATCTCTTTATTCCAGGTGAGTCCCTTGACCCTGCTCATATGAGTGTGGCCCCAAGGCCCCTATAAATCTTTGATAAACGGCCATTGTTCTGTACATACTTCCCACCTCCTCAGAAAAGGCTGTTCCACAAAATACCCCAGCAAAAGACTCAAATGTCAAGCAGATTTCTTCTAATTTATTAGCATATCTATAGCAGGAGATATTAGCCTGAGTCAGAGAGAGACAGAACATTTCACTCTGTTACAATGTGTCCTCTCCAGAGGAGGGCCACCTGCTAGAGTCTGGAGGTGAATAATAGTTCCTGAGTGGCGCATCTGAATCCATCACTCCCTCCCGCAGCACCTGCACTCTAGAGAACAGGTCCACCCATCTTGCTAGAAGAGACAGTGCCATCCAAATAGATGGCAATCTTCAAATGGATCAATCAGGCCAACAGTGCATATTGGAAGGTGTCATGATGGAGCCTGGCAAGCTCTACATGTAAAGCTCAGTTGTGCTTAAAAGGAAGCTCTATGGCCAGTCCAGTTTTGAACCTGACTGCTTTATATGGAAAAATTAAAGAGTCATTCTTCCACTTTTGATCAACAAATATTTATTGAGATCCCACTAAATACCAAGCTTTATGTGAGGAACTTTACATGAATGCTCTCAGCAGCTTTGTGGTAATTATTCTCACTTTAGAGATCACAAAACTGGGGCTAAAAGAAGTAAAGTGACTTATTCAAAGTCTTACTGCTGGCAAGAGGCAGAGCTTGGATTTGCATTCAGATATGTCTCTTCCTCAAGCTCTCCCTCTTCTTTTCTATGGCATCCGAGGAATTCTTTTTCCTTCTGCAAATTATTTCATGGCTCAGATCTACCAAAAAGCATAGATCTTTTAAAGGCTCCATAGTTACAAAAGTCTCTTGAGACTGGGTCTCTTGTTAGTGGTGGCCTTCAACAGTTCCCAAATTTCTCCCTAGTTAATTGTATGCAGATAATATAAGTGGGGAGGCCCTATTAATGGTGCAGAAAACTTCCTTCATTTCTATTAACTTGGGAGACGGCATGAGGAATGAAGAGAAGGTGCTCACAGAAAGAGAATTCAATTCAGCCAGTTATTTCAGCTCAACTCACAAATTTTTACTGAGCACCTCCTTTGCACCTAACATAGCGTTAGGCACAATGAGGATAAAGAAGCTATGTGTAACAGTGCCTGCTCTCTAAGGGGAAAGAAGGTACAAAAGAACCAAAGAGTTTGGACTTAATCCTGTGAACAGTGGTGAGGCACTGGTGACTTGAGCAGAGATGTGACATCTGCTCCAAAGGTATGCTTTTATTCATTCCTGCAAGTCTACTGTGGGGGTGAGGAGTGGAGCATGGGGTGGAGCTGGGAAGAAGAGCATGGAGTGGTGGGTGTTGGAAAAGCCTGGCTCTACTATACTGGGGTATTATAGATGTGACAATTTCTGCATCTTTGCCTAGCACCTCTCATACATGTGAAATCCCACAGTTTAATGGAAAGGATATAAACCATCTGTGGCAACATATTTGTTTAAAAAGGAGACATCAGCATGAAAACTTAGCAACTTTGAACCAGTTGAAAGAAGAGCATCTGCCTGATATTTTCATAGTAGTTATAATGATTGTTCATCTTCCATTCCTTTTGTGCTTTGTGTTACTAACATATTTGTATTGGTTCTGCCAACAGAATTCTTGAGAGAAAAAATAATTTGTAAATTGTTACTTTAGAGGGATTAAAATCTGTGCAAGAATTAAAGTTCCCTATAATCTTTGGCCCATTGGCATGCACAATTGAAGTACATAAAATTTTGAAAGGCCTTTTACATCTTTAGGGCCTGGGGCGGGGGGTGGTCAGGAATCTCCCATCCCTGTTTACCTATTCATGGAGTGCTTACATTTTGGGGCACCTCGTATGTGTCAGAAACCGTGCCAGATGCTTTCACATCCCCTCACAGCAACCCTGCTTTCCAGGTGAGGAAACTATGGCTCAGAGAAGTTCTGTAACTCGCCCCACATCAGAGTTGGTATGTAGTAGAGCCAATATTCACAACTCTGTTTTCTGGCTTCCCATCCAGGACTTTTACCACTACACCACACTCCTTCTGGGATCTATTTTGTACCCCTAGGGTGTACACAGTATGAATCATTGGAAAGGGATGAGATTCTCTGATTTGCTCATGACTATCCATTGCCACTTAAACAAAGCACTCGGTCCTATAGCAATAGGGTTTGAGACTGTTATATTTTGATGAGGGAGAGAGACATATTGAGAGAATTGGGTATTGATGGAGCAGTGCTAGCCCAGGAAGGTTACCCTGATCAGCTACAAGATAGCATGAAGTCAACAAATCTTTTGAGAGGATAAGGAAGGACTACAATGCAAATGAGATTAAGAAGGGAACAAAGATACACTTGTCTTCTTTTCAGTTTTGTCCCAGGTAGAAGCACAACAATCATGGCTGTCAGGTTTCTTGATAGCTACAGATCCCTATCACTTCTGTGGATTCATCTCTCCTAAGAAGCTGATGGACTGGTAGCAGATTTCAAGGTTGATAAATGGGTCCAAACCAAACTAACAATGGCAGGTCACTCTAGGGTGGGCCAAATCCCAGACTTGATCCTAGGATCCCTTTAAGCTCCTTTACTCCTCTACCAGGTTATGAATGCACAATTTGGAATTGGCCTAACCTCTCCAGCATATTCTTCTCCAAAGTACTTCTAGAAGCAGCCTGAGAGTAGGAAATGAAGCCTGGTGAAATGGTTGGCCAGAGCCCCACCCATACCTTATCAGAGAACCAGGACAGAGGAGCACCGCATCTTTAAAAATGGTCTGGGTATGCACAGTGGAAATGGGAAGTAGGGTTGAGCCTGGCTAAATGAAATACTCACTGATGTCTGGGCCCAGGCTCCTGGCTATAGAGGCATAAAATTCAGGGAAACCTTGTCAGAAAATGAAGAGCCAAGTAGACTGAATTGCCTCGAAATGAAAACAGCAAGTCTTTGAACTTTATTTCAAAAATTCTTGATGTGCTAGCTTGTTGATTTTCATCAGTAATAAAGGTATGAGGAAGGACAACTTGATTTATATCTGAAAATCTAGGATGTGGCATTTCAAAATAGTTCCTGGAACCTTCTATAAGAAAACATTTAATATCTTTTAACTGTTACCTGTAATGCTCTCTTTATTTTCTCATTTGAGCAAAAATTGTAAATTGGATTATTTCTAATGTTTCTAATGCTAAGTACAACTAACTGCATATTCAAACTCAATCTAACTATCTCGACACAAATCCGTTGGATCGGCATTCTAAAAAAGAAAGTTGAATTGAACAAAACAATTCTTTTATCTTGTTTCCATAGCATTAGATAGCCAGCTTGCCTTTTTTCCCCCCAAGTGTTTTGAAATCTTGTAGCCCAGCTTCATTTGTTGGTTCCTAAATAAAGTTTAAATATGCCCAAACTCAGCCTTGCATAATTCTCCCCTACTACTTCTATGCAGAGACAGAAACATATAGAGGGTGCCAAGAAAATGTATACACACTTTAAGAAAGGAAAAAACTTTCGTATTAAAATTGTAATATTCAATATATACCGGTAACAAAAGATGAATACAAGTCACATTTGACTTCCGCAGTTATTATACAAGAGGAGCTCAAAGTGGTTACCATCAGTGTAATTTTAATACAGTTGTTTCCTTTCTTAAAATGTGTATACATTTTTTTGGCACCCTCTGTATTTTCAGATGTCCTTTTTCTTTCCCCCCTGTTCCTGAACATTTCCCTCTCTTTGTTCCACGATCTGGGACATAGGTGTTATCTCACTTAATTTCTCCTACTGTCCTGTGAAAGCAGTGGTATCATCCCACTTTGCAGATTCCCAAATCAAACCTCAGATTTAAAGGACTGTGGTCACATAGCTAGTAAGTGATGGACCTGGGAGAATAGGCTTAGGCACCTGGAGTACTCAGTCTCTCACACTGCCCTTCCAGATCTTAACATTTCCACTGTGGTTCTGTGTCAGTGATCACCACTTCTAAGTAATCCTATGGAAACAGACTAGTGTCTGATCAAAATGGACCTACCCATTCAAATTCCACCTAAGTCCTACTTTATTTCATGAAGTATATCGCAGATGGAGGCTGAGGCACAGACATTAAGTAATTATTCTTAATCTTGGGGAAAATCAAGACTAGAACCTAACACCTCTGACGGGAACTGAACCAGGCTGCCTACTTGCTTTAATCCTGCTTGGGAAGGTTCTCATGACTCCTTCGCTTTTTTGATTTCACACAACTATTCCAAGATGCCCAAAAGGTTTTTGGGCTCTATTTTCATTCTTTTGAGTTATCCTAAAGTTGAAACAGAAAGTCTGTATGTGGGTGCATGTGTATATTTTAGAGCTATGTGCTTTATGTCCTGTGGCTTGAAAGCCTTCTATGTTATGCTTTTATAAATGTTTTCATAGTCACCCAAATGCTTCAGTTCACACTTGTGTCATCAAATGTAAACTAAATTTCCCAGTGGAACATGCCCTTGTTCTGGAACAAAGCCAAAAATAGTCAAAAGAAGATACTTGAAGTTTGTTTCCCAAAATATCTGTGTTGATAAATTATCAGGTGTTCAATTAGAACTACAGAACTGATTTTTAATTCCTATTGAAATCATTGCAATAGCTCAAAATTCTATCACTTGTGCACTTTACATGCCTTCCCCATAATTAACATAAAGAAATTAATGTCTTACAAGCTTCAATATTTGATGCCCTATGAGTCCTGGAGGTATTTAAAGGGAGAAGAAATGTAAATAGAATGAAATTCTTAAGCAAGATTACTGATATGACAGGACTAAAGAGCTTGGGAGTGTGTGAAAAGTGCCTCTTTTCTTCCCTTTAATAAGTCCATTACTTGCACTTGGGCATATTTTAAGGTCCTTTTCATGCTGAATCTAGAGTTGGGCATGCTTTGCATTTCAAGCTTTGTCTATGAATCAGTAGAAGCCAAAGTTATTTCTGCTTTAAAATAACAGGAGCCAGGGACAGCTAATCTCTTTTCATTCTGAGTTCCTTACATTATTTTACTGGACAAAGTTTGTGTTGGCTACAAAACAGGCCATTCATAACATCTATGAGAAGGAATTTAGGTAAGAATGAAGAGAGATTGTAGGATGTATAAAGACTCCCTCTCCTGAGGCCATTAAGAAATTCCAAATTGGCACTGTTTTGAATAGTGACATTGCATTAGCCTTGCTAATTTCAGTAATTCAAGCTGGTAGCCTCTGTTTACCAATCTACTGATGAAACCTTCCCATAACTATAGTACCAACATGCTTCTTACTCTAGGTGAGTTGATATTCTAAAATAGGCAATGAGGGGGAAGGTCATGAGGGAAGTTGGAGGGTGATCACAGCCAGCTCGGCAGTCCCTCTCAGTCAGAAACTCTTTGGGAAAGTAGTGTATGTCTTTACTCCTTCAATAATATCCTACATTATTGAAGTAAGTTTACTTTTCTTTTTTAAAGCAGGAATGAGAATATGAGACACAGGATTTGTCACTCACTTGTCTTACTGCATCTGACCTCTTTCATTATCTCTGTCGAGCTTTTAATTGTCTTCATTTCAATAATCAGGACTGGTACAGTAACCCATCCAAATCCGTTTGGTTTTAAGTGGGAATACATTTGCTCTTCAGTTCATAAAATGTGCAAATACACTGACAGATAGTTAATGGCAAAACTCCAGGGTGAAAAAAACACTCCTTTTTAAAGGAGTATGCATTTAAAAGACCTTCTCCTAAATCTTTCCTGACTAAACTGGTATCTCACATCATGTTAGAAAAATGTACAGAAGGAAATCTTCAGAGCTTCACAAGATGAGAAAGTAGATTGCCGAGTGTTTGAAAGGGTTTAGGGTTTCATTTGAAGAGCAGCTGCACCCCACTGCGCCTGTGCTCGGATACACCAAACACCAGCAAGACGGTGCATTGGAAATCTCTCTGAGTGCAGTGATAGTGAACCTGCTGGTAACAGGGCATGGCTGGCAATCCACACCTTCTGCACATCTGGCCCTGTGTTATTGACTTGGGTTTCCTGTCAGTCACTGAAGGAGACCAAAGCACATCCCTGAACACTTTGGATCGCCAAACAGTAAAGGGGAGAGAGAGACATAAAAAGAGGGGTGAGAGCAATATGTAGCATGAGAGCACTGTTTCTTCAGAGGAAGGACTAATATTCATGGCTTTCTCAAATAAGTAATGTGCTTGGGGAACACATTAAGGTTACAAATTATATTTACATACAAAGTCTGACAATTAAGTTTGGGAACTTACTGCAACAATGTTGCTAAACTTTTTTGATAGCAGAGGGATTATTCATTATTAATTTGTACCACTGGATAGTTTACCAAGTTTACTATTTGGAAGTGCTGAAAAGGCTGCGTGAAAAAGTTAGACGACCTGAACTTTTCATCAACAATCCATGGCTCTTGCATCACGACAATGCACCAGCTCACACTGCACTGTCTGTGAGGGAGATTTTAGCCAGTAAACGAATAACTGTATTAGAACATCCTCCCTACTCACCTGATCTGGCCCCCAATGACTTCTTTCTTTACCTGAAGAGAAAGGAAATTTTGAAAGGAAGACGTTTGGATGACATTCAGGACATCAAGGGTAATACAACGACAGGTCTGACGGCCATTCCAGAAAAAGAGTTCCAAAATTGCTTTGAAGGGTGGACTAGGCGCTGGCATTGTTGCATAGCTTCCCAAGGGGAGTACTTCGAAGGTGACTGTAGTGATATTCAGCAATGAGGTATGTAGCACTTTTTCTAGGATGAATTCGCGAACTTAATTGTCACATCTCTTTTTTTTTTAATTAAAGCTTATTGGGTGACAGTTGTTAGTAAAGTTACATAGGTTTCAAGTGCACAATTCTGTAATACATCATCTATATATCACATTGTGTGTTCACTACCCAGAGTCAGTTCTGCTTCCATCACCTTATATTTGACAGACCTCGTATCTTATCTCATTTGAGAAGTATTAAGACTTTGGTTCTAAATAACAAAGTATTCTCTTCCCCAGGTTGCCCTTCTCAGAACCCTCAACAGGATCTGTCGTTGCTCAGAATTCCTGTAGCACTTGGTTAGTGCTTCTTTTGTGACATAATCTAACTTGGATACAGTTATTTTTAGACTCGTCTCATCTTCCTGACAGAATAGAGAGCTCCTGGAGGCCAACGACTGAGTTTTCCTATCTATGTATCCACCACAGCGCCTGGCACAGTGTCTAGCAAACAGCAGGTGCCCAATTCATTTTTATTGCTGCCCCACCTGGCACCTATACTGTGTGTCCTACTCCTGCTGGATGGAGAGCTCCATGAGGGCAAGCTCCATGTTTTCTCCTGTGTCCGCAGTGCCTGGCCTGCCTGGTTTCCAGTACAGCAGGACCTCAAGTAACATTTCATTCCATGTGGTTTTGTTATAACCTTGATAAGATTCTGTAGGAACCTGATTCTTGTTTATACAAATTAACCTATGGTAAAATGGTTTTTGTTATACATCATTTTGTTTAATCTCAGAACCTATCAATGACGTTAAGTGAGGCCATCAATAAATGTCGCTAGGACTCAACAAGTGTTTAATTAATTAATTGCATTGTACTGACCATACTTAACATAAACCTTTCCATTCACCTGTGGCTACCACATCCACCATCCACTTCCAGGAGTTATCTGTGATAATACATTTATTTTATTTTTTAATTTTTTGTGATAGTACGTTTAAACCAAAATGTTTTAGAAGGACTCAGGTTATGATAACAAAGATAAGAATCCAGAATTTGCTACATGTTAACCCTATTTTCCCCCCAAAATTACTCTGGAAATGGCAAGGGTTAGAAGAGGTTTTAGGGAAAGAAGCTATAGAGGAAAGACCTGAAACTAATATAAAATAATATTGAATGTCAACTATAATTTAAAAAGAAAGAGTCACGGGGATATAAAGTACAGCATAGGGAATGTAGTCAATAATATTGTAATAACTATGTATAGTGTCAGATGGGTAATAAACTTACTGGGGTTATCACTTTGTGAGGTATATAAATGTCTAATCACTATGCTGTTTTGTACACCTGAAACTAATAAAAAAAGTATATTGTTTGAAAAAAGAGCAGTGCAAGGTAAAGAAGGCAGGGTGAGAGAGACTGGTAGGTGAAGAATGCTGCCTAAGTCTGTTATCAGGACCCCGCAACCTCTAAATGATGCCTGCTTGACTGACTGGCCGGCTGGGGCATGAGAAAGGTGAAACCAAAAAAAAAAAAAAAATCAAGTTGAAAAGGAGGCCTCCTAAACTTGGTTTTAGGCTTAATACTATAAGGAAAAAAGATTTGAGGATTACTTACCTTGTTGTTAGTCAAAAGGGGGCTTCAGATTTCTCCCCTGGGTGACCTAAACTGTAATCTGTCTCTATAGCTCTCTGTTAATACTTCTTCCATTTGTGAGGAAATTATAGTTACTGGAGAAGCTCGACTTACTTCCTTTAATCTCTTGGCAGAGAAATTAAAAACACAACAGAAATTGCTGTCTGACTGGAATTCTGCATGACATAGGGAGAACTTATTGGGACAAATCAATTAAAGAAAACAATCTCTGTTGTAAAAGAATGCATCTTTAATGGTGGTAATCCCTTTAGTAAATTGCTTTCTCTGATGACACTGCATACCTAATTACAGTTTGCTCATTTTGATTTTCACTTTACATTGTTGCTTATGCAGTTGTGGACTTGCAGGCTGAGCAGTGAACTTATTACTGGCATTAAAAATTCTCGGTCAAGTGAGTCTCAGGACCAAATGTCACCACTTTTGGAAATGAATCAAAGGTCACCAGATAATTATATTTTCTTCAGCACTTCCTCAAAAGACGTATTTTCCATGCTCTTAATGATTTGGATTCTCTTCTCTGAGAAGTAGTCTCAACATCCTCCAAAATAAAATTGTGAAAATAAAAATGAAAACCAATAGTCAAAGGAGTACAACTAAGGACCACAGTGACAGCTTCCGTACTAGGATTTGCTCCACAATCCAATCAATGTAGTTTAGCTTAATCCTGATCTTCTTGAAAGCGCTCTATTGCCCAATCATATTCATCAGTGAGTCACTGATTTCCAAGTCCTCTACTATGGCAATTGTGCCCAGACAGATTTCTCACAGTTTGGAAATGCATAGTTTGTTTTAAATGAACGTTAAGGCTTTTGTTTGTTTATTTATTTTAAATGGCTGTTGCATTAAGATGACAACATTATAAGATGATTTTTTCCCAAGGATTCCTTGATATTCTCCTATTTCCTTGATACCTTCTGCATCATCTTTTCAAAAAAACATCTCCTTTCTCTCCCAATCTTCTCCGACCAATCCTTCCCACTTTCTGTCCTACCGTCCTGCAACTTAACCTCCCATGCAGCCTCCATTCCTACATGCCAGGGTTATCCTAGGAATATAACTTATAGAAATACAACACGTGTCCAGAGATGTATGTTCACTGCAGCATTCTTTGTGCTAGGGAAAAAACAGAAACAAACTAAATGTCTATTGTGTTTCCCCTAAAATAAGACTAGCCATGCAATCACCTCTAATGCGTCTTTTGGAGCAAAAATTAATATAATATAATGTAATGTAGTATAATTAATATAATACCGGCTCTTACATTAAGTTTTGCTCCAAAAGACAAGTTAGAACTGATTGTCAGGCTAGGTCTTACTTTCAGGGCAACAGGGTATGAGAGGGGAAATGGCTGCTTTATTCATCCTATGGAATTTCTTGCAAGGATTAAAAGGACTGTTCTACATGTATTAACATGATAATATTTCCAAAACATTGAAGTATATGCATATGTATAGAAAATATACCAGTAGTTACCCCTGGGGAGTTGTGCTAAAGGGAAGGTTGAAGAGCAGGCTTTCTTATTTTGTACTCTCTATACTAAGGAATTGTTTGACTCTTTAGCTTCAAGAATGTATTCATGTGTTGAGTAGTTAAATTAACAAAACAAAAAGACTCGAAAGTGTGTGGAGGATGGTATGCAGGAGGACAAGGCAGAGAGGCTGTAACAGTCCTCCAGGTGAGACGTGAGAACATAATCTAAATAGGAGCAGTAGCCGTGAGAACATAATCTAAATAGGAGCAGTAGCCTTGAGAACATAATCTAAATAGGAGCAGTAGCCTTGAGAACATAATCTAAATAGGAGCAGTAGCCAGCAATGGCAATGGAAAGGAGAATTCACCAGACAGTAAGGAAACAGAATTTACAGGGTACGATAATTATTTCAGCCTCAAGAATGAAAAAGGAGGAGGAAGCTAAGGTGATTTGCAGGTTTCTGGCTTGGGCAAGTAGATGACTAGGTAGAAGCATTCACTTCTGGGCAAATTGGGAAATCCTCAGTGATAGAACCAAGAGCATAGATGAGAGCATTCGAGAAGACTTGTTAAGGGGCAGCCGGTTAGCTCAGTTGGTTAGAGCGCGGTGCTCTTAATAACAAGGTTGCCGGTTCGAACGCCACATGGGCCAGTGATCTGTCCTACACAACAAAATTGAAACAATTATTTGACTTGGAGCACATTTAAAAAATAAATTAAAAGGTTTAATAATAATAATTCTTTGAAAAAGGAAAAGAAGACTTGTAAAGTGAGAAGAGTGGAAGGCCAAGGGACAGATGAGAGAACGCCCATCACACCCATCTTTAAACAAAACAAAGGAAATAGAATGCGGATGATCAGAGAGGCAGAGGAGGGACCCAGGAGAAATGTGTGCCAGAAAATAAGTTTTAAGGCAAAGAGTAGCCAATAGTAATGGCAGAGAGCTCAATATGAAAAAGTAAGAATCCATTGAAGGATTACGCTATAAAAGGGCATGAGGCATCTTATTAGCTAGTGAGCTGATACAAGTGTTCTAATGTATTGATGATGGTTGCACACCTTGCTCAATTTACTAAACATCACTGAATAGTGCACTTGAAATTTGCTTGAAATGGGTGAATTTTATGGTATTTAAATTATACCTCAATAAAGTTCTTTAAAAATTAAATTATTGTTATTATTATTATTATTATTATTATTATTATCATCATCATCATTATTTAGAATATATATCCAGAAGTTTAGGGTGCCAAGCTGTAAAACCCCGGTTTTCATCTATTTTGGTTTTTAATGATTACATTTTAATGTGTTTAAATATAGCTTCCTTATTGGCCCTGCAAGGCCTTTTCACTCTGAAATCTCATCCATTTCTTTTTCAATTATAGTTGACATTCAATATTATTTTATGTTAGTTTCAGGTATACAGCATAGTGGTTAGACATTTATATAATTTATGCAGTGATTCCCCATGATTAGTCTAGTACCCACCTGGCACTATACATAGTTATTGTAACATTATTGACTGTATTCCCTATGCTGTACTTTTTTGTAACTATCAATATGTACTTCTTAATCCCGCCACCTTTTTCACCCAGCACCCCAACCCCACTCCCATCAGGTAGCCATGAGTTTGTTCTCTGTATCTAGGAGTATGTTTCTGTTTTGTGTTTTTGTTTATTTTGTTCTTCAGATTTCACATATAAGTGAGATCATATCGTATTTATCTTTCTCTATCTGACATTTCATTCAGTATAATACCCTCTAGCTCCATCCATGTTGTCACAAATGGTAAGATTTCATTTTTATGGCTGAGTAATATTCCATTTTATATATGTACCACAATTTCTTTATACAATCATCTATCCATGGGTACTTCGGTTCCTTCCATATCTTAGTTATTGTAATTAATGCTTCAGTGAACATAAGGGTGCATATATCGTTTTGAGTTAGTGTTTTGGATTTCTTTGGATAAACAGCCAGAAGTGGAATTGCTGGGTCATAAGTTAGTTCTATTTTTAATTTTTTGCAGAACCTCAAAACAGTTTTCCATAGTGGCTGCACCAATTTGCAGTCCAACCAACACTGCACAAGTGTTCCCTTTTCTCTACATCCTCGCCAATACTTGTTTTTTGATTTATTGATGATGGCCATTCTGACAGGTATGAGGTGATATCACACTGTGGTTTTAATTTGTATTTCTCTGATGATTAGTGACATTGACCGTCTTTTCATATGTCTATTGGCCATGTGTATGTCCTTTTTGGAGAAATATCTATTTAGGCCCTCTGCCCATCTTTAATTGGATTGTTTATTTTTTTGGTGTTGAGTTGTATGAGTTTTTTATATATATATGTAAAGTTTGAATATTAACTCCTTATCAGATGTATCATTGGCAAATATATTCAGTGGATTGCCTTTTCATTTTGTTGTTCATTTCCTTTGCTATGCAAAAACTTTTTAGTTCGATGTAGTCCCATTTGTTTACTTTTTATTTTGTTTCCCTTGCTTGAAAAGAGAAATAGATCCGAAAAAATATTACTAGGGGCAATGTTGTTAAGTTTGCTGCTTATGTCTTTTTTCCAAAGAGTTTTATGGTTTCCAGTCTTACAATTGAGTTTATTTTTGTATATGGAATAAGACGGTGGTCCAGTTTCATTTTTTTGCATGTATCTGTCCAGTTTTCCCAATACCATTTATTGAATAGATTGTCCTTATGCCACTGTATGCTCTTGTCTCCTTTGTCATAGATTAAATAACCACGTAAGTGTAGGTTTATTTCTGGGCTCTCTATTCTGTTCCATTGATCTACGTGTCTGTTTTTATGCCAATACTATGCTGTTTTAAAAAATACTTTTATTAAAAATATAGCTAACATGCAATATTATATTAGTTTCAGGTGTATACCACAATTATTCAACATTTACATATCTAAAGTAGTGACCACCATCATAAGTCCAGCAACCATGTGACAATGCTGTCACAATATTGTTGACTATATGCCCTACACTATATATTAGATCCTGGAAATTTGGACCTCTTATTCCCCTTCACCACCACCCCCTTTTTAATTTTTCAATTACAGTTGACATTTAATATTATTTTATATTAATTTCAGGTGTACAAGACATTTATATAATTTAAGAAGTGACCCCCTGACTAGTCTGGTACTCACCTGACACTATACATAGTTAATACCATATTATTGACTATATTCCCTATGCTGTACTGTACATGCCAATGACCATTTTGTAACTACCAATTTGTATTTCTTACTCCCCTCACCTTTCTCACCTTGCCCCCAACCCCCCTCCTATCCATCTCCCTGATAAATCTAGTACCCATCTGACACCATATGTAGTTATTGACTATATTTCTTATGCTATACCCTACATCCCTACATCCCTGTGTCTCCTTTGTAACAAACAATTTGTACTTCTTAATCCCTTCCCTTTTTCACCCACCCCCTCAACCACCCTCCCATCTGGCAACGATCAAAATGTTCTCTGTATCTATGAGTTTGTTTCTGTTTTGCTTGTTTGTTCATTTTGTTCTTTAGATTCCACATATAAGTGAAATCACATTGCATCTGTCTTTCTCTGTCTGACATACTCCGCTCAGCACAATACCCTCCAGGTCCATCCATGCCTCCTCAGATGGCAAGAAACCATTCCCTCCCATAGCCGAGGAATATTCCATTGTATATATGTACCACCTCCTCTTTATCCATTCTTCCTTCATCAGATACCCAGGTTTCCTCCACATCTTGGCCATTGTAAACAATGCTGCAGGGAACAAATGGATGCACATGTCCCCACGAAGTAGCGTGTTGGGTTTCTTGGGATAAATACCCAGATGTGTGATTACTGGGTCCTTCTTTGTATGTTGTTATAACCTTTGTTTTAAAGTCTATTTTGTCTGCTATAAGTATTGCTCCCCCAGATTTTGGTTTTTTTCATTTGAATTTTCATGAAATATTTTTTCCATCCTTTTACTTTCAGTCTGTTTGCGTCTTTTGATCTGAAGTGAGTCTCTTGTAGGCAGCATATGTAAGCGTCTTGTTTTCTTATCTATTCAGCCACCCTATCTTTGGATTAGAGTGTTTAATCCTTTTACAATTAAAGTAGTTGTTGATAGATATGATGTTATTGTCATTTTATTATGCATATTTTTAATCTTTTTTGTTTGTTCTTTTTGTTGTAAAGAAGTCCCTCTAAGATTCCTTGTAATAATGGTTTGATTGTGATGAACTCCTTTAACTTTTCTTTGCCTGGGAAGCTGTTTATCTGTCCTTGGATTTTAAATGATAGCCATTTGGGGTAGGGTACTCTTGGTTATAGGTTCTAGCTTTTCGTCATTTTGAGTATCTCATGCTAATTCCTACTGGCCTGCGATTTTCTACAGAAATCAGCTGACAATTTTATGGGAGCCCCCTTATAAGTAACTAGTTGCCTTTCTCTTGCTGCATTGAAGATTCTCTCTTTGACTTTAACCTTTGCCATTTTAATTATAATGTGTCTTGGTGTGGGCCTGTTTGGGTTCATCTTGTTTGGATCTCAATGCATTTCCTGGGCTTGTGTGTCCACTTCCTTCACCAGGTTTGGAAAGTCTCAGTCATTATTCCTTCAAATAGGTTCTCAATACCTTGATTTCTTTCTTCTCCTTCTAGTACCCTTATGATGTGAATGTTGTTACACTTGATGTTTTCCCAGAGGTCTCTTAAACTCTCCCCATTTTTTTGGATTCTCTTTTCTTTTTACTGTTCTGATTGTGTGCTTTCTGCTACCCTATGTTCCAAATCACTGATTCAATCCTCTGCTTCATCTAGTCTGCTGGTGATTCTTTCTAGTGCATTCTTCGTTTCAGTTATTGTATTCTTCACTTCTGTTTTTTATTTTTGTTTTTAATGATTCTATGTCCTTTCTTATGCTTGCTATCTCTTTGTTGAAATTCTCACTAAGTTTCTTGAGCATCCTTATAACCATTGTTTTAAACTCTGTATCTGGTAGGTTTCTTGCCACCATTTTTATTAGTTACTTTTCTGGAGTTTTCTCCTGTTCTTTCAGTTGGGATGTATTTCTTTGTTTCCTCATTTTGGCTGCTTCTCTGTGTCTGTTTCTATGTATTACATACATCTGCTATGCCTCCCAATTTGGGTCAGGTGGCCTTATGTAGTAGGTGCACTGTGGGTCCCTGACACAATCTCCCTGGTCACTTGCTCTTGGTGGTCCAGGTGTGTCCCTTGTGTGGGTTGTGTGTACCCTCCTGTTATAGTTGAGTCTTGATTGGCATGTCAGTGGGTAGGATTGACCCTCTGGCTGATTGGATGTGGGGTTTGGCCCCCATCCACAGCTTATGGGCTGTTGTGCAGGGAGCTTACTCCATTGAGTGGGATTTGCCCCAGTGGGCTCTGGTGCCCGTTAAGACCACCCCTTGTGTGTGATGCTTGTGGAGCTAATTGGGTGGTGCTCTGTTGTGCTCTGAAGCTGACCTCCAGGTATGTTGGTTCTAGGGACTCTTGGAAGGGGTTCCAATGCATGTTCAGGTCACCCACTGCCTGGGACTGGCTGTGGACTACAAAGCAATCCACAGTTGGTTGCTGCCTGTGCTAAACTTGGAGGTGTGTGGGAGAGACCACACTGTGAACCGAGGATGGCTGCCATCAGTCCCGGGCATGGGGTAGCTCTGCAGAAAGCCAGAACACCCCAAGACCTGCTGCTCCTGCCAGCTCCATAAGGTTCTTCTGCTGATAAAGCTTCATGTGGTATACAAGTTGGGTGAAGTGGGGTCTCAGGGAGTCAGCATAGTGGGATGAGTTGTGTTCACCAGATTAATGTAACTCCTGGTTTGGTGTCCATGCTGAGCCTGGATATACTCAGAAAAATTCTCAGAGCACACCAAGACTCGCTGCCTCCCACCTGCAGCACACAGACCCCAAAAAATTGTCCAAGAAAGAATGCAATGTGGGCGGGGACTGGCTGCTTGCCAAGAAAATGCCTCTAATGTTCAGCAAGGTGGGTGGGGCAGGGTGCCAGGGAGTCATCAGTGTGGAGCAAGTAGAGGTTTCCAGACCAATTCAGATTTGCCTATGGGGGGAGGGCTTAACACAGGAAAGATGGCACCTGCCTTCCAGCTGCTTGAAAGAAGGACCCCTTACAGGGAAAATGGCAATTGCCCCTCCAGTCCTTGTCCTGAAGCCACACAACTCAGTCTTTCCCCATATCTCTCACATCCCCCGAGTTACTCTCCTTCTATTGGAGCCCAGGGTGAATGCTTGCGAGTGAGTCTGTGAGCAGGCCCTTTAAGAGAATGTCTGGGTTTCCTGCAACCTCCTATCCCACTGGACAGTCAGAATCTCCATTGTTTTTCGCAGCCAGTTGTAAGGACTCCTCTTCCCAGCACCAGTACTCTAGGCTGGCAAGCCTGGTGTGGGGCTGGGATCCCTTGTTCCTCCAGGGAGAACCTCCACAGCTGATATATCTCTCGCAATTCTCAAGTGCCACATGGATGTTTGGGGCCAGCCCAGTCCACATCTCCTCCCCTCCTACCAGCCTCAATGTGGCTTCATCTTTATATCCTTAGTTATAAAACTTCTGTTCACCTAGACTGCAGATAGTTCTCCAGGTTGATTTTTCTATAATTTAGTTGTAATTTTAATATATTCATGGGATTAGGCAAGCACAGCAGTTATCTCCTCTGCCATCTTGGATCTCCCCCAGTCCTCCCCCAGTACTATGCTGTTTTGATTACTATAGCCATGTAGTCTAGTTTTATTTCAGATAATGTGATACTTCCAACTCTGTTCTTCTTTATCAAGATTGCTCTGGCTATTTGTGGTCTTTTGTGGTTATGTATAAATTTTAGGATTATTTGTTCTAGTTCTGTGTAAAATTTGATAGGGATTGCATTGAATCTATAGATTGTTTTGGGTAGTATGGACATTTTACTGATGTTAATTCTTCCTATTCATTAGCATGGTACATATTTCCATTTATTGGTATCTTCAACTTCTTTCTTTAAAGTCTTATAATTTTCCAGGTGCAGGTCTTTTACCTCCTTGATTAAATTTATTCCTGGGTATTTTATTTGTTTTTGTTGTTGTTATTTTTTTTTTGATGTATTTATAAATGGAATTATTTTCTTTCTGATATTTCATTATTGGTGTATAAAAATGCAATGAATTTCTGAATGTTAATTTTATATCCTGCTACTTTACTGAATTCATTTATCAGATCTAATAGTTTTTTGGTAGAATCATTGGGGTTCTCTGTATATAATATCATGTCATGTACAAATAATGACAGTTTTACTTCTTCCTTTACAACTCGAATGCCTTTTATTTCTTTTTTGTGTGTCTGATTGCTGTGGCTAAAGACTTCCAATACTATGTAGAATAAAAGTGGTTAGAGTGGACATCTTTGTCTTATTCCTTATTTTAAGGATAATGTTTTTCAGTTTTCCCCCTTTGAGTGTGATGTTAGCTGTGAGTTTGTCATATATGACATTTATTATGTTGAGATATGTTTCCTCTGTTCCCACTTTATTGAGAATCTTTATCATAAATGGATGCTGGAGTTTGCCAAATGCGTTTTCTGCATCTATTGATGTGATCATACGATTTTTGTCTTTTACTTTGTTTCTGTGGTGTATCACATTAATTGATTTGCAGATGCTGAACCAACCTTGCATCCCAGGAATAAATCCCACTTGATCATGATGTATGATCTTTTTAATGTATTGTTGAATTCAGTTTGCTGATGTTTTGTTGAGGATTTTGCATCTATGTTCATCAGGGACATGGGTCTATAATTTTTTTTTTTTTGTAATGTCTTTGTCTGTTTTTGGAATCAGGGTAATGGTAGCCTTATAAATTGAGCTTGGGAGTCTTCCCTCCTCTTGAATTTTTTGGAATAGTTTGAGAAGAATAAGTGTTAATTGTTCTTTGAATGTTTGATAAAATTCGCCTGTGAAGCCATCTGATCCAAGACTTTTGTTTCTTGGGAGTTTTTTTTTTTATTACTGATCAATTTTGTTAGTAGTAATTTATCGGTTCAGATTTTCTGTTTCCTCTTGTTCAGTCTTGGAAGATTGTATGCTTCTAGGAATTTATCCATTTCTCCAGATTGTCCAATTTGTTGGCATGTAATTGCTCATAGTATTTTCTAATAATTTTTGGTATTTCTGTGGTGTCTGTTGTCACTACGCTTTCTTTTCTGATTTTATTTATTTAGGTCCTCTCTCTTTTTTCTTTTCTTTTTCTTGGAGGGGGACAGAATGGGAACAGGACTTTATTTGGGAACAGTGTGTACTTCCAGGACTTTTTTCCAAGTCAAGTTGTTGTCTTTTCATTCTTAGCCGTGGAGGGCGCAGCCCAGCTCCAGGTCTAGTTGCCGTTGTTAGTTGCAGAAGGTGCAGCCCACCATCCCTTGCAGGAGTCGAGGAGTCGAACTAGCAAACTTGTGGTTGAGAGCCCGCGCTCCAACCAACTGAGCCATCTGGCATTGGCCCATGTGGGAATCGAACCAGCTGCCCTCGGCGTTAGGAGCACGGAGCTCCAACCGCCTGAGCTACCGGGCCGGCCCTCTCTCTTTTATTCTTGATGAGTCTGGTTAAAGGTTTATCAATTTTGTTTATCTTTTCAAAAAACCAACTCTTGGTTTCATTGATCTTTTGTATTGTTTTCTCCGACTCTATTTCGTTTTGTTCCACTCTGATCTTTATTATTTCTTTCCTTCTACTCACTTTGGGCATTGTTTGCTATTCTTTTTCCAGTTCCTTTAAGTGTAAGGTTAGGTTATTTATTTGAGATTTTTCTTGTTTCTTGAAGTAGGCCAGTATTCTTATGAATTTCCTTCTTAGGACTACTTTTGCTGTGTCCCATAGAGTTTGGGTTGTTGTATTTTTGTTTTCATTTCTCTCAAGGTATCTTCTGATTTCTTCCTTGATCTTATTGTTAATCCATTCATTGTTTAGTAGCATGCTATTTAGCCTCCATGTTTTTCAGTTCTTTTTCTTGTAATTGATTCCTAGTTTCATACCATTGTGGTCGACGAAGATGTTTGGTATGATTTCAATCTTCTTAAATTTATTAAGACTTGTTTTGTGGCCTAACATGTGGTCTATCTTGGAAAATGTTCCATGTGCACTGGAAAAGAATGTATATTCTGCTGCTTTGAGGTGAAATGTTCTAAAAATATCAATTAAATCTATCTGTATTAGTGTGTCATTTAAGGCCGCTGTTTCCTTGTTGATTTTCTGTCTGGAAGATCTGTCCATTGATGCCAATCATCATTATTTTCTGATACCTCTATTATGCTTATAGTGTGATGTCTTGTTCTTCTTAATCATTTCCCTTCTTAGTTTGACTTGACCAATAGCAAGATAGATTTTTCCTGGTTAATGGGCATGTTTGATGTATTCGGTAGACAGGTAAAAACAATACGGAAAACTCCTGCCCCTTCTTTGTTAGAAGGAACCAGGGCTGGTCTTGACCCTACTTAATGAAAGTGTTCATTTCTTGCCAATTGCATCTTATTTTCTTTTTTGTTCAATATCTTCCTGCTGGTTTTTATACTCCTCCTTAGTGATCTGACTGCCACTCTTTGTAGTAGAATTTTCCTTTTTTACCTCTTTATAGCCATGGGTTTGGGCCACTTGGCATTTTTTTGTACCTTTCCTGGCCTCCCTTTGGACTTACTTTGTTCTAATGTCCACAGAGCTATTTGTATGAGGATCATACAGCTCTTTCTCCTCAGTTGCCTTCTCCTTGGTTCCTTCCAACTTAATGTCCTAATCATTTTTCCCAAATGAATTTTCTCTATCTGATGCCTCTTTTTTTCTTTCCACCTGTATCCTGAATGATACCATTATGTGCCTGAATTGAGCAAGATGCCTATCACCTGTGAATTACTGCTAATTGTTTCCTGTTGGTAGGATAAAATTCAATGCAAACAAATCCTGCTTTGGTTGCTCCACTTTCTATTTAGGCAGTGTCTTGTATGAGCATACATACTATATATACATTTCATACTGCCTGATAAACAGTCACATGATTTTTGAGACTTAGCCCCTACCTTTTGCAAGCTGGAGAGATTATGAAGTTCTTTCTCCCCACCTTAGGCAAGTCAGTAGTTACTCACTTAAGATTATGTCTTGCTTGATAACTCCTTGGCTAACTCGAAGCCCTCCTTTCTAAGCTGGTCATGGTCTGCAAAAGACACTGATCCCTTTCTTTGAGAGAGTATCCAAAGTAGTCTCTTTAGATTCCTCTCCAGACAGTGTCTGTGTCAAAGGGAGGAATGCAAAGGTCACTTGAACCCTCTCCCATAACCCTTCATCCCTGCCATTAGACCTCTAAAGTCTTGAATGAAATCCTAGAATCTCAGGGTTGGAAGGGTCACCAGAAGCTGTTTACCTACACTCTTATTCTATGTTTGAATCCCTTCACCAATATCTCTACCAAATGGCTGTCCAAGCTCTCATGGATCACCTCTGGAGAATGGTCTCACTGCCCAGGGGCAGCCTACACAATTTTCAGATTGCCCTAATTATTAGAAAAGTTTTAAATTTTCTTTTAAGTCCATATAATTTCCTCTTAGGAGAAAGACGAGGCCATCAAACAGCACTAACTAAAATGGCATGGCTATGGAGCAAGAAAAATCTGAGCTAGTGAAAGAGAGAAGGGGAATTGAACAAAGGGGGCTTCAGCAGGTTCAGGAGATAGGGTAGTGCCAGCAAAAGATGTCTGTGGAGCTAGAGAGGCAAGTGAGGGAATCTGAGCTGAGAAGCAAGAAAGGTGCTGAGAGGTAAACAGTAAGGGAATGGAAATACTGGTGGAAGATTAAGGAAGGAGATACTAGAACCCCTTCTAAAATAAATGGAACCCAGGTTAGAGGTTTAAAGCAAAATGGAGGGAAGAACGGAAGCATTTTTAAGATTTAAAATCTGTCGGAGGATTCCAGCCTTGCCCTTTGCCTAAGGATATGGAAAAGAACCCTGTGGAGACGAGAGAATGTTTAGTACAGCAACGACTAGACACAAGAGAATAATTGGACACAGGAAATGAGTTTAAAGAGCACTAGAAAGAGAAAAAGAAGTGAATAGAGAAATGGAAAGGGGGGGAATGAAAACAGAACTTTTAGGTTAAGGAATTGTATTTATTCCTGTGCCAACACATAATTGTATTTTCCTGGCAGTCATCCCATGGACCTCTGCAAGGGGAACAGGGTGCCGGCATATGTTACCGCAGGGATTGAAGCCTTATTGCTTTGTACTATTATAGCCAAGCAAGGGACTTCATTAACAAATTTGATGCCATAGAGACAGGCACTGAAATTTCAATCACCAGCAGCCCCTGCACTTGGGAATCAATGATGATGTAAAGGTCAGGGTGTAGCCCAGGGATGGGTAGATTGTGAGGCAAAGGCAGGGGTCCAAGGTAGGGGAACCCAATCATGAAGGTTCCAAGTGAGAAATAAATGGAACCTGCTCACCAGAAAAACCTGTTTCCTGCCCAGGATGGCACACAGAATGCTGGCATGTGTCAGCTCCTTCCATAGCAAGGCATAAAGTTCCAGTCAGCAAAAGTAAATTAAAAAATAACCTTTGTAGATTCCATCCACAATGAGTGCAGTGAACTGATGCTGTGGGTAATGAGAAATGGTTGTTGTCAGAAGGGCTTTGGAATATAAAGGTCAGGGTTTGAGCCCTGCCGTTTGCTTCCTAAGCCACCTCTCCATTGGCCCTGTCATTGTCTTGTCTTCCTCATAGCTCATCAGGACCCCTTCATCTAAAGTAATCATCAGTTAATGAGGATAGACTCCTTGGGAAGGGTGTCTGCTAAAGAGGTAGCCATTCACCCGCACACTCTCAGTGGACTGGGGATATGTGTTCATTCGTGCCATCATTGATTCATGCATTCATTCAGTCGGTCAACAAGCATGTATTTAAGTGTCTGTGCTAGCCAAACAAGTACTGCGTGGGAGCTACAGAGAGGAATAAGACTCATTTCTTACTTTGATAGGCTGGTAGTCGAGTTGAGGAGAGGAACATAGCAATGACTAACTCAACTTTGAGGCAGATTGAAATTAGTGCTATAAAAAAGTACAATCTAATAAATAGTCAGAGAGGGAGGTGTTGATTTTGTCTGGGGGAAGCTTTCCTGGAAGAGGTAAAGAGGTATTATGTAAGATGAGGAGAGACAGAGAGACAGAGATTGAAGGCCAAGGGAACAGCATGAAGAAAAACATGAGAACTTAAAAGTACTTGCCATTATCAGCAAATGATGAATGGGATGGTATGACTACAATATATGGCACTTGGAGAAATATCTGAGCAGTTGAAACCGGAAAGCAAGACAAGATGAAATGGAGAAGCTTGTGAATGCCATGTTAAGGAATTAGGACTTTATCTCACATATAGTAGAGAGCCATCAAAGGATTCTGAGGAAGAGAGAAATGTCAATATGTGATTTAGGAAGAGGGTTGTCTTGTTCCTTCTGTCACAGAATAGAACATTTCTTCTTCCTGGACAGCAGTGGACCATTGGAGAGGAATGAGTATCTTATCTAGCTGAGGCATTGAGGACTATGGCGGAAGTGGAATAGGAAAGGCTGAAGGAAAGAGGAGAAATGGTTGGCATCTAAAAACAGAGGAGATGGTGCCTATGTGAATGTGAGAGTGGGGACTTACCAACAGTCCAGATCTGAAGATGGGAAGGTAGGAAGATAGACCAGGATGACAATGTGTTCTTCCAAGTAAATTGATGGGAAAATAGTCTCAATTCCCCAAATCTTATTGATAATGAGGGGGGCATTTCACAATTAGAGAGTTTTTAAGGAATAAATTCAGATGGAACAACTTAGGGAGATCTTTCGTCTTTCATTTATGAGAATACCTCCCTGCTGTTGATTTCTGGCCTGCAATGTTCCCACATCAAGGCTGCGTGTTTTCAAGGACATAGCCATTTTGACCGATTGGCTGTTGTACTAGTGATTTTCCTTGCTGCTGGTCATTGCCAGGACATTGTAAGCATTTTAGTTCTCAGGTACATTTTTTTTTTTTTGTAAGATCCACCATGGCTGATTAAAAAGGCAAGATTACCTGACTTTGGGTTTTTCCATCCAAGTATATATAAAGTCTTGCCCCAAATTCTATCAAAGAACTTTTCATTGAGCATCTTGGAGCCTGGGCTCTGAGGGACTCTAAGGCCACTCCCTCACTCTCCTGACCCCTTACCAGCAATTGGATTTGGTTACAGGTGACATTTTGTGTTTTCCTTCTGTATCCTCAAAGTCCAATGATATGTACATCTGTAGCTGAATTATGCCTGAAATTTATATTATAAACAGAGCTCTATGAATCTAAACCATTAATTTTTTTTAAGTAATGAGGACAGTGTATTCTTTGATCAATTTTTTTTAACACAGTTTCAGCTTAGCATCATTTGTGTAAGTCACAAAAGTAAATATAAGTTTCCTGAGGTTGTATAAAATTTTCTCTTTAAATAGTTGGCCTCAGATAAAAATCCTTGACAAAAATTGCCCGTGTTCTCCATTCCTAATTGAGGAGCTGCATCTGCCATTCTAGGGTAGTGCTTAAATGTCCAAAAGAATTAACTTGACTTCCAAAGCACCCAAAGAGTACGATTTGGGAGTGGAGCTTTGGTATCAGGTATATTCACACATACCCCTGTACAAATTAAAATACCAGAGTAGCATTGCACTCTCCTTAAGAACTGAGGTGTGCCCCAGATGACATTTTCTTTTGGTTTCTATAGATGTTTTTAAATCATGTTGAAATATATATAACGTCAAATTTGCTATTTTAGAAATTGAGTGTACAATTCAGTGGCATAATTGCATTCATGGTGTTATATAACCATTACCAACATTTCCATAATTTGCCTATTTCTATTTCATATAAACGGAATCATATACCATGTGGTACTTTGTGGCTGGCTTCTTTAACTTAGCAGCATGTTTTCAAGGTTCATGCACCTTGTTGCATGTGTTAGTACTTCATTCCTTTTTGGGGACGAATGATATTCATTGCATGTATATACCACATTTTGTTTGTGCATTCATCCATTGATGGACACTTGGGTTGCTTTCACCTTTTGCCTATTATGAATAATGTACTATAAACATTGGTGTAACAGTATCTGAGTCTCTAGTACAAGTTGTTTATGCATGAAAGATAATAAATAGCATTTCCAAAGTCCGTCTTAGGTTGCAACTCTGGAGGCAGCTTCTAACCAAGTTTGGTTGTACAGACTAGTTAGGTGTGTAGCACTGGTAGCAATGCCACAATACTTCAGGCACAGGCAGGGTGACATGCTTCATTTCACTCACACTCAAACTTCTCCAAAGACTAATCAGTATTCAGTGAACCCACATTAGCTCCCTCCTGTCTCTCCTCAAATCAGTACTATCTGGTTTTCATCCAAACACCCTCCTGAAACTTCTCACAAAAGGCTCCAATAACCTTCTTATTGACATTTTCAGTAGCTTCTTTTCAGTCCTTACTTTTTGTGACATCTCTATAACATTTGACCATGCTAACCCTCCCCTATATAAAATGTTCTCTTCCTTTGCCTTCTCTAAGCCTGTTCTCTTCATCTTCTTGCCTGACCCTAGCTGAACAGTGTGTCTGTCACCAGTTCCTCCTATTCCACTGACTCTCAAGCCCATTGCTTCCCATGGGAATGAGGTAAGCTCTCCTGTGGGAAGTAAAGGCTTTGATGAGCTGTGATTCCTGTGGAGCTGTCAGGCATCTTCATGTGAGAAGGATCTGTAGACATGAGAGTAATAGTTACGGCTCTCCTGTGGAAGGTGGTATTAATCCTGGGGCTGAGGGAGGAGGACCAGCACCTACACCACCACTCATTACTGTCAGGGTTTCCAGGATGGAGTTATTCTGTGTCTAGGAATATGACTTTACTCGTGATGTCCCTAAGTAAGTATAATAGTGGTCCATATTCTAATATGATTCTACAGTAAAATGATTTATTTTTCAAAGAGATTAAGTGATATTTTTGTTTGTTCCTTTCTTAATGGCTGAATGCAATAGTGAAGCATAGTTAGTGGTTGAACCCCTGGAAATAATGTTGTATTAGAAAACTAAGCAGTCTGAGCCCCAGTTAAGGGAATTTGCTATGGCGTTCCCCTCTAGGCAAGGAAGGTGTCATAGAAAAGGCTACCTTAAGTCATTAATAAGGAATTTGTGAGAGCATCCAGTTTGGTAGTTTACAAAGCCCAGGTGACCCACGATGCTAAACAGTGCTTTTAAGGCCTTTCTACCTCCTAAGTACCCCATACGTCAGTAAAGAGTAAGAGTGAACACCTGCTCCTAAGGATCTTGGATATAACCTGAAGGACCTAGTAGACGTGAAATATTTTATGAAGTCTTAAAGGAGTTTGCAAATAGTACATTCATCCTCCGTCATACGGCTTTGCATGTTTTACTATAAATTAGTGTGCTCCCCCACCCCAAAATCCCTAGGAAGAAGCATGCTATAGCTTTGTGTACCCACAGTCCATTGCAGTATAACCTGAAGATACATATAGCCCAGACTGAGAAGCAGAGGCCTATAATAAGAGAGGTCAGGCCTACAATAATGGGAAAATCCATTGTATTCTTTCAACATTCCGAAGGATGTTTGCAGACTGGAATTAGCTGTAAGCAATGAACTGGGCATCTCACTGCCCCAGCCCTCTTCCAGGAGAGGCCATTGAATTATTCCCAGGATTTACATCATTTAGTAGGCAAAATTGGCAGCTCACTTGTTTGTCAAGAAGGCGCTTTGTAGAATGAGCCCATTCTAAAAGGAGTCCCATTAGACCAATTAAAATCCAGAGGCCTCAACTGTGCCAGTTCCCCCTGTCTGATCTATGAAGAAGAAAATCTAAACTCCCAGAGACCCAAGGTTCATTAGTAAAGTCACTTTGTCCTCTTTCAAGTCCAAATAGTCATTTCACACCTGAAAGTTCACAAAGGCGGGGGTGAGGGAGCTGATGTGGCAGGAGAGGGGATTGTGTTAAGGGGAGGGCAAGGAAACCAAGATCTGTTTGTGATTCAGAAGTGAAAGGCGGAGCCCAAGGGCTTCTGTGGGACTGGGCAGCAGAGTGAGCAGCAGTGCAATGAACATGATCTCTCCAGAGATTTCCCCGGTTTCAGCCTCTGGGGTCTGCCAAGCAGTGTACTGAAGGTTTCGCATATTCATGTCTTGGGGGCCAACTGTACACAGCAAATGCGAAACACAGGAATAGTGGTATTGCTCTGTTGCTATATTAGGGCCAGATTGAAGCCATCTGCTGGTGCAAGCTTGGCAAGGAAGAAACCCTATGTTTGGCTCAACAGCAGCATTCTCTCCCCTGGTATTTTGATAGCAGCTCTTCTTTCAGGCTGCCCTGTGAAGTCTGCCTGCTGGTGAGGGTGAGGCCCCTAGAGCAATGTGTTGCCCTCCTTGATGCCATCAGAAAGCACAAGCATTTGCTTCCTATTATATGCTCAAGACCCCAGTGGCTTTGTAAGGGCCCAAAGGCTTGTCTTACTGGCTGACAGATCTTCCTTGGCTGCCTGTGCGTGCCTGCTTGATGTACCCCAGGTCCAGCCACATCTCCCCCAAAGCTTTGTGTGTACTGGCTTTGGTGGAAGGTATTAGGCCACGTTTTAAAGAAAACAAAAACAGTCCAGCATGGATCTATTTGTTGCCAGGGCCTCTTATCCAAAATTAGAACAGCTGAAGAAGAAAGGATTCAGAGTTTGGTAACTGATGAAGATCACCAGAAAAAGTCACATCCCAAGAGAAGCAACTGATTGAACTTACTTTTTGATGGAAGCTCTGCTGGGGGCAGCCACCTTGGGCAGAGAAATGATCAGCCTGCAGCAAACTGTGTCCCTCACCAGACCCCAAGAGCCTTAGAATCAGAGATAAATAAAACTAGAAGGAAATTTAGAGTCCATGCAGTCCAACATCCTGATTTAGCAGATGGGGTGACAGAGGCCCAGAGGACAGGGAAATGACTTGCCAGAGGTGACATAGTAAGTCAGGGGCTGAGCCAGTCCTGTCACGCAGAGCTCCAGCCTTGCAGGATGGTACAGCCACTTTAGGAACTGCACCAGAAGATTGAATAAGGGTGGAGGGCTCCCCACTGAGTACCTTGCCCAACGGAAAAAGCAGAAAAATGTTCACAACTTGCAGACCTTAATGACTGATGATTATTTTAAAAGGTTTATCTAATCTGCAACACAGAGGACATGAGGACAAAATGAGAGTCAGGGCTGGCTGAGTGTGTAATTAGTACACATTCTTGGGTCTACCCTCTGGGTGTAGTTAAACTGATTACAAATAGAAACAGATTTTTGGATTTAGCATGAAAATCTCCTTGCTGGCCCAAAAGGTTCTCACTGACAGTCAATTGCAAGATAGAAACAATTTACGTGCATTTTACAATATGTACCTAATACAACAAAGATATGTTCTGGAAAATCACTGATAAACATTAAATATGAATGATTTAAAAGAAAATAGTTTGTGGTGATTCCCATAGTACATCTGGTTTGTAGTAAACTGAGATAGATTTAGCTTCTTTGTAAGTTTTTAAAAATTTTTATGTTTGCTACTGGCTGAACCCCAGATACTGTTCCCATAGGCTTCTTTTTTCCAAGAGAAGATGTCTGACAAGTCTCTCCCACTTAGGGCTGTCTTCCAAACTGTTAACAATGATCTCTCTAAACAACACAAATCAGATTATGTGGTTTCCTTACTTAAAAACTTTCAATGGCTCCTTATTGCCCACAATAAAGTCTTAGCATTCCTAATCTGTCATGATATGGCTGATGGATGCAACACAGGCACACACACACACACACACACACACACACACACACACAAACACCCCTACCTCACAGCAATGTACACTCTATGCTCCCTCCTACCATAGAAGCTACTTGTTCCCACTGAGTATACCCTACCTACTATTCCTGATATTGGTGATTTTGCTCAAGCTGAACCCTCTGCCTAATATGAATAACCATTTCATCAGCCCTTCTGTAGTTCCACCCATCCTTCACGGTGTAGATTATAGCCCAATTGTTGCAAAAAGTCTTCCCAGATCCTTCTATTTGGAATTTTTATGTCTCCCTTCTATCCCCATGATGTTTTGTCCGTGCCTTTATCTGAGCCCTTTCTACTTTCTGCCAAGTATCTAATTGGTTTTCTGTTGGTCTGTTTCCCTTGCTAGAGTGCTAGAGTGTGGGATTCCTGAAGGCAAACACTAAATCTTTCTCCAACCTTCTAGCTTAATGCTTGGGTCATAGTAAGCTACCATTAAGTTTGTTGAATTAAATTAGATTAGAGTTCCACTGTTCAGGAGTGTCCATATTTATCTTTGACCAAAACCGTATTTCCTCTATATCCCATAATGCTCCCTTGTCCTGCCAAAATGTCCCCTTCATCTCTAATTTCCATGATGGTGGCCCAGGCCCAATCCCAGTTTTTGCTGGGATTCTCGTCAATATAAGCCCCAGGGGCCTGGCTATGGGGTTGGGTGAAAACGTTTGCTACTGCTGAATGGCGAACCTCAGGAAACCTGTAGCCACAGCTTGGGAAGCACAGGAAGGTATTATTCTGAACATTCCTGGGGGCCCTTTGGAGGTAAAAGACTTTGTGCCTGGAGTGTCTAATGGCCCTGGGCAGCATTACTGATTTCTTCAGGGAAATGGAACTAATATAATACCCATTCTGAATCCCCAAACCCAGCGCTCTTTTCAGTATTTCACTAACCTTAATAAGGCTACTTAATAAAATATGTGATTAGTTTTATGTAGAAACACTGATCTTTCTCATGCTTTTTAGATGTTCTCTTTGGTAGCATGTATTTCACTAATTGAATTTTGTGTTTTGCTTTTCGTTTTTGTTTGTTTGTTTTTTGGTGTGTGTTTTATTTTGGGGATTTTTTTGTGGGGTTTTTTGTGTCTTTCTTTTTTTTTAGAATCCATTACTACTTAATCACTGCGGTCTATTTGTTCTACAGAATTTTTCATGAG
The DNA here is from genome assembly GCF_964194185.1 of Rhinolophus hipposideros. Classification (NCBI taxonomy): domain Eukaryota; kingdom Metazoa; phylum Chordata; class Mammalia; order Chiroptera; family Rhinolophidae; genus Rhinolophus; species Rhinolophus hipposideros. The sequence goes on from NC_138046.1 coordinate 23,176,014, forward strand.
CTGGTGTAGCTTCATAGGAGGTTCAGAATCCAGCCTGCATTCAAGTAGCAGCTCTGTGACTTACCGGCTATATTAGCATGGGCAAAAAAAGTAACCTGAGCTTGAGCTCCCTCATCTGTAAAATGGGAATTATAATACGTACCTCATAACATTGTTGAGAAGGTTAAATTAAATGAAATAACATAAATAGCTTAGCAGAGTGCCTGGCTCACAATGAAGACTCAGTAATTGGTAGCCATTTTTATCATTTTAAAATACAGGGTCCTAGAGATAAAAATAACAAAAGGGGTCTTCAGTGGCAAAAAAAGAATTGGAAACTACTGGATTTAACATAACTTCTGAGTTTACCATAACTGCTATAGTACACAAAACTGTTTAGTGTTCGCAGATTATTTGAAGAGCAAGATAAATAGTGTAGGTACTGAGTGGTAACATTAATAGATGTTATTTCATCTTGATGTTGGGCAAGGGGAATATACAGAAAAGGAATCTGAAAGTGATGCTGAGTGCACTCATTCAGGTCAATCCTAAAAATATGCCTCTTCATTTAAGTTCAGAAGTTGCTGTGAGACTTAAGGCTGGGCTTTCAACAGATACAGCCATATGTGTTCTCAACTTTGGTGAAATTCGATCGTGACCTAAGCCTGTGTTATCCTTGCCGACTGACAGCTGACCTCGGCCTTCTCTGTGCGCTCTGCATAGTTCACCTTTCAGAGAAAGAGGTCTGATTTCCAAGCAGAGCATTGCTCTTTGTTCTTTTTCTCTTTTTATTTTCTTTGTATGTATTTATTTTGGTGAGAGAATCTAGATTACAGTCTGCTGAGTCGCTTTTCCCTGGGTAAGAAGGTTCCCTGGAAATTTTCATTTGAATGCTTATTGGCACTCAAGAAGAAACAATTTCTCAGCTTTAGAAGAGCAAAATGTAGTCAAATTCATATATATTAAAAGTTATGACATAATTTCTTTATACAGCAATGAAAAATAACTATAATTAATAACACAATTAAAAATATTTATATTGAATAAGCTAAGCAAAGGATTCAATAAAATATATATGTTCAAATTAACATGAAAAATATCAATACCCATTAGAAAGAAAAGCCAAGGATATGCATTGAGAAATACAATTAGTGAACTAAAACAGAAAAAGTTGATCTGTACCAGTAATCAAATACATGCAAATTAAAGAAACGTTAAGATATGGTACACTGAATACAATATCCTTTTTCAATTGAGGCTCAGTAAATTTGGCTCTCTCATCATGGCTGGTGGTATCATAAACTGCAGTAGCCGTTTGGAAAATAGTATTGCAGCCTGTGTAATCAGACGCCCTAGCTTTGATCACCTTGACCTTGCTCCCTGCTCTAACCTACGGCAGCCTTAGAGCAGCCCCGGTCCTGGGCCCTGCTCTGTATGCATCCTGGACCAGCTGAGTCCTCACACTTTCTTCTTGTGACTTACTGAGTGTTTCATCCCTGTAAGAGGAGCTCTTCCTTCCTCTGCCTTCCTTGGCTCTGTAGAATCCCAGTCATTTCCTCTGTGCCTGTTGCTATGCAGCTCCGTGTCCCTAAGGGATCTTTCTGGCTGCACTGGCTACAGGACAGTTGGCTGGTGAGGTCGTTCACATCACATCACCTTCACAAACTATTGAAATAGAAACATTGGTGACTGAGTCTAGAAAAGTCAAGGGAGTAGATTTGAGCTCTAAATCTGGAAAAACAAATCTGAAAGAAATTGAGCCCTGGGCCAGGGCCAACCATCTTAAATTTCCTAACAAACCACTATCTACTTAGATTTGCCTTCTGAGAGACTTTCTCATTAGGCCAACCCCAACATTCCAATTTCTTTTCAGAATCATGAACAGATCATAAACCGTAGGCAGTCAAAGAAAGAAGACCCTTACCCATTAGCCTCTCCTTAGTCCTAATTTGTTTCGTAGCAGTTTAAATCCTATGTGTTAAATCAATTTTACTTTCTTGTGCATTTTTTAAAAGAGGGGATAAAATAAGAAATATTGGGGGATGGGCAGGCCCAGTGGCTCAGGCGGTTAGAGCTTTGTGCTCCTAATTCCGAAGGCTGCCGGTTCGATTCCCACATGGGCCAGTAGGCGCTCAACCACAAGGTTGCCAGTTCAGTTCCTTGAGTCTTTCAAGGGATGGTGGGCTCCGCCCCCTGAAACTAAGATTGAACACGGCCCCTTGAGCTGAGCTGCCGCTGAGCTCCCAGATGGCTTGGTTGGAGTGCATCCTCTCAACCACAAGGTTGCCGGTTCGACTCCCGCAAGGGATGGTGGGCTGCGCCCCCTGCAACTAGGAACGGCAACTGGACCTGGAGCTGAGCTGCGCCCTGCACAACTAAGACTGATAGGACAACAACTTGACATGGGAAAAAGTCCTGGAAGTACACACTATTCCCCAATAAAGTCCTGTTCCCCTTCCCCAATTAAAAAAAATATATTGGGGGAAATAAAACACCTTTCAATGGCAAACTACCCTGTCTTCCACTCTAAAGCAAGGTTCCCAGGAGGAGAGCTATATGGGGTGAAGGGCCCAGGAAAGGTGTTCTGGGAGTACATAACATCCCCTCTCCCATCAACACACACATGCACGCGCACACACACACACACACACACAGAAGCAGACACGTGGAGTCACCCACACCGCACCTTACATTTTGATACCAGTGAGATCTGGGGAAAATGACCCTCAAGCAGAGCTTTTCCATGGAGGAGATGTTGCAAAGGGCCAATGTGCACCCTGAGGTGTGGGTGGAACCACAGTGGAGAGGAAAGCAGCCAGCTTACTCCCCATTGGTATGATCTCTGGAACAAGCACCTCTAGCCATCTCCTGGCAGCTTTCCTTTCCACAAAAGGAAGAAATAAAAGCTCGGCCATCCCAGCAGTCCAGATAAGTGCTTGAGCCATGAGTAATGTCTACCTGATGCCATTGGTAATCCTGTATTTAAGATTGTTCTTCTTTGCTTTTGGCAGAACTGGCTTATGATCTGGATGTGGATGACGCTCCTGGAAGCAAGCAACATGCGACTCAGAAGGACAATGAGATAGCTGCCTCCCACAACCTTGGGAATGGCCATTCCCCCTTGAAGGTTCTGACCAGCTTGGCCATCTATGTGGTGTGCTTTTTCTTCCTGGTGCACTGACTTCCTGGTGCTCAGCACCTGTGCTGTCCTCCAGCACCCTGTGGTCTTCCTCGATAAAGGGAACCACCTTCTTATTTTTTCTATTTTTTTATCTTATATGCCTCCTCCAGCCATTAAGTAGAAGACTAACCATGTGTTATGTTTTCGAAATCAAGTGGTATCTTTAGGAGGAAGGTAAATTTTAGTGGTAGTATAGATTGTCCTTTTGCAAAGAAAAAAAAAATCAAGTCGTGCCAAATTATTTTCCTAGGTTTGGCTGCTAGAACATGGTTACTCTCTCTCTCTCTCTTTCTCTCTCTTTCTCTCTCTCTCTCCCTCTCCCTCTCCCTCCCTCTCTTTCTCACTCCTTCTCTCTTGCTCTCTCTCTCTCTCTCTCTTTGCATGGATTTCTTTGGAAAAAAAATAAATGCTCAAATAAAAATGCATTGGGTCTTTTTTGTAAGCCCTCATATATGGTGAACATGCAATGCTTTTCCTCCTTCTCACCTGGTTAGTATATTCAGCATAAGGAAATCCCTCCAGGTGCCAACCGGGGCCTTGAAACCTACTTCGCTGCCCACCTTCTGGGTGGATCTCAATCCTGGCCCCAACCCCCAGTCAAAACCACTCCATCCCAACACACATCCAATCCATCATCTCGATTCAGAAACTTTGGGTTAGAGTGTCTTGCCTATGAAATTAAAGGTACCCCAGAACGTTCCACTGTCTCTCTTTACAAATTTCTCTTTGCTGAAAATGCTTTGCCCAAATAGAAATCTTTTGTGTGGGTTATACACAGTTGCATGTTGCGTCCAGCACGACAAGAGTTGTGGGAAGGGAGGAGGGCGGCACAAAGTTAAGGAAGACAGTAGATGAGAGTAGAGTGCAAGCGGAGCCAAGGGACTGCAGCCTCAAGGACTGAGCCCCGAATCGGGCCAACATGGCTTTTATTAGGTGAGGAAGTAAAAGAAGTAAAGCGTGTCAATCTCAAGATCTGTGAATCCCATACATTACAATAGGAAACTGATTTAAGCCAATCACCCTTGCCTGCAGGCAGCTGAAACCAAAAGTCCCAGAATAAGTACTTCACCAAGGGATAAAACCTTTATGCATATGAATACATGGTGAGCACATCACTGAGTCACTTCCCCTGCAGGTTGGGGGAAGGAACTCAGCCACAGAGGCAGAGGCTCTCCTTAGTCAGGGGAAGGTGGGGGGTTGTGCCCACCTCTATCAACCCTGCCAGTTCCCAAGATGGTCCCCACATGGCTGTGTCTGGCTTGGGTTGCCCCCCCCCATGGGAAGTCGTACCTGTCTTTGACTAGCCAGCCATCTTTCTGGGGCCAAACAGGGGTACATAAGGTGTAAGCACAAAGGTAAAGCAAAGTCCCTGAAAGGATCCGTCTGACAGACTCTCCTTTCTTTAGGGGCAGGTACGAGGAGACAGACGGGTAGGCTGCTGCGTGGCAACAGTTGCACAAATTATATTCTATTGTTTACAAACCCAGAGAGGTAGAACCAAACAGTGCGAAGAAATCAATTCCCAAGCTTCTTTGCTGTTGTATCAGGCTTGTTCTGTCACCCTTCTCCAGGGGCTGCCACATGAAACGGCCAACAGTTGCCCTGGGTCAGGTTGCAAATGTTATCATCAGGAAACCCACGATTTATAGGAAGCGATGCTTACTCTAGGCCTCAGGTGGGCTTCTGCAACATTTGTTGATTCAACAACGAGGCTTTCATACCTATTGGGTGTCAGGTGCTGTATCAGATGCTGGAGACAATGGAAAACAAAACACATGTGATCCCTGCTCTCACAGAGCTGAAGGTCTGGCACCGGTAGTAATTCCAACACCAGATTTTTGTCAGTTATAGACCCAGTAAGTATTATTACTTAGATCTTCTTTTTACACATACAGCATCACAAACAATAATTGTTTTTTGCTGATATTTGAGCATTCTTCTGCCAAAGAATCACCTGGGAATAACCAACTTGCCATTGTTTATAATACCTGGCATATTGTGCATTCGCCAGGTCAGATCAACAGAAACACTGTTGCATGTTTCTAATGAGTGGGAGCTCAACTCCCACCTGAGCGATAGGAGAAGCTGAATATCTATGAGGAAGAGAGGGTGAGACACAGGGAAGGAGTGTAAGCAAAGGTCAAAGACAGGACTGAGAAGTCCCCTTTGATTCTAGGAGGTGGTCCCAGCCAGGATCTCTGATTTCTGTGCGCTGGCAGGAGGTCACCATGGGGGAAGCAAGACATGTAATTTCCCACAACTTATCGTTCCCCGCTCCTGCTGTCACCAACACATTTCTATTGGGGTCTCCTGAGGGGCACAAGTTTCCAATATCCAGTTTTGTCCTCTGCAGAAAGCTTTGCCAACACAAAATGGAAATATTTGGTTTAATGTTTCCTTCAGTTGGTTTTGTTGAAGTCAGGACTACAGTCAGTTGTTAATATGGTTGTAATGATCTGTAGCAGTAGGTAAGACCTGAAAGGGAATTATCTTGGTTTTTTAAACCATCATCATTTCTGTATTTGAATGAGATGTGTAAGAATCTTTGTTCTTTGATTCATGAAACATCGATACCGTGTTTCCCTGAAAATAAGACCTAGCCAGACAATCAGCTCTAATGCGTCTTTTGGAGCAAAAATTAATATAACACTCGGTATTGTATTATATTACATTACATTACATTACATTATATTATATTATATTAATCAAAGACCTGGTCTTACGTTATAGTAAAATAAGCCTGGGTCTTATATTAATTTTGGCTCCAAAAGATGCACTAGAGCTGATTGTCTGGCTCGGTCTTATTTTCAGGGAAACAGAGTACTGGAAAGGTTTACTCCTTAGACTTGGGGTGATATGATAACAATACCAGCCCAGAAGAAAGATCTAAAGCCCAGTTATCATCTAATAACTGTCCCTGTCATTCTACAAAAAGGTTTTTATGTAATTTAGCAAAAATAATTTGTGGCTCTGAGACCAGGTTTCATGCCTGCAAGCAGGAGAGGACGGTTTCAAAGTCCATTTGTCCTCTCTGGGAGGCAAAGGAGATTATCACTTTTTACACACCCTTCTCATTCACTTCCCCTCTCCAGACGTCAGTTTCCCTCTTCTAAAATGGAGAATCAGGACAAGATGTCTAACCTCTTTGTTGCTTTGATTTTGTGGCACATTGGTCCTGAAAGTAAGGAAGTGCTGGTCCCTCTGCCCAGCGCTGGTGTCATAAACATGCTGTTCCCATGTGCCTCTTAGACCTTTTCCAGCCTAAGGTCATAGTTGACATTCTTCAGTTCCCAGGACATGAAACAAGCCAGCCAGTGTTTCTGCTGTCTTGGTACTCTGTCTGCCAGCTATGGTCTATCCAGGCTGAGTGATAAGGGGCAGAAGAAAACTCTTCTGTAATATCCATGGCCTGCTGGCTTCAGCTAAATGGTTGGGATTAACATGGGTAACCACACACATTTACTAAACATGGAAAATCCACTATCTCCTATTGACATTTACTTCTACTCAACAGACTGCATCTTTTAGCTTTTTACCCATGTCTTTTCCTATCTCTCTATTTTTTTTATTCCTCTAGTTCAGAATCCAATTTTGCTGCTAGTTGGTTGCTTTTCATCTTTGAAATGTTTATTTTGCCCTTTGATTTAAACTTCCTACACATAAATATGTTAAGATGACTATTTGGTCGTTAGAATAAGCCTAGCAGCTAGGAAGTTGCCTCATCTTGTTGCAGGTTTCCAAGCCTCTTTCTCATAGCATGCACGTGTGAACTTCCAACTGCTCAACTCTGGTACTTGAACAAGGTTAAATCACAGAATGACATACCAAATCTCTAGGCTGCAAAGGACCTGCTAGTTCATCCTACAATCTTTGTTTGAATACCAGTGGAGGTGGAGCTCTCACTACGTCACAAAGCAGCCTATTTGGTTGCTGGACACCTCCAATTTTGTATCAAATTTATGTTTTCCAAAGGAAATATATACAGGCAATAAAAATTCTAACAGTATGTCATTATGAAATTTTTAAAATGTTATTTACCCAGTAATTCCATACCCTATATTTACTATTGAAATTTTGATTAATATCCTTCCAATCTTTTCTTCTCTCTGTATATCTATATTCACACATATGAGATTATTCTGAACATACAATTATGTAATATGTATCAATTTTATTAGGTTGAGCCTAAATCTGCCTTCCTATAATTTCCACCCATTGATCCTGGCTTTTCCATAAAGACCAGCGTGAGATAGAGATGACACCATTTTTTACATCAGTGTCCTTATACAATTTTCAATCACTGACTCTTCCCTCTTCTGTTTGTTTTTTTCTTTCCTAAACAGCTCCTTCAGCCCTTTCAGCCCCACTCCATGCTCCAGTGGGTCATTTGTCCTCTTATGCTGTCACGCCCGTAGCTGAGCCCATGGCACAGCTGGAGCCCAAGCAAAATGGAGCATGGGTCTTTATGTTCCCACAGAGGCCCAAGACCTCCACCAGACCAGTCCTACAATGCAGATACTTGCTTAGAATCCACATTACTCTCTTCATGAATGATGAGCTTCTGGCCAACTGAAACCCCCCATTGGTTTTTCAAGAATGATTGCCAAGCCAGATCTCTTCTATCCCATACTCGTGTGATTGATTTTTCAAAACTAAATTCCAAGGGCTTTTGATTTTACTTGTCTGTATTTTGGGCCAGACACTATACACCATGGAAGGGGGAAGAGAGGGAGGGAGAGAGAGAGTGCAAAAGAGGGAGAGAGAGAGAATGTACTGGGGTGAAGAATTTTTTTTTTTCTTGCCAAGGCCACAACATTTTTGAAAGTCCTCTTTTGGAATGATTGAGCCAGTTTGTGTACCATACAAGAAAATCAGCCTCATTTCTTTATAGTCACACCTTGTTTGGAACCAAAAATCATGTTCTTCAGCTTGATCACCCACCTCATTCACTAGATTTGCTGCCAAGTAGCTTGTAGCTGCTTCCAAAAATCAAATATGCCTTCAAGAAACAAAGGCCTCCCTGAGAAGATTCCAAAGAATGTGCTATTGCCTATGGAGGATTCTTTTCTCAAAGAAATATTCTAGAAAATGTGAGGACACTATACCTCTTGGAAAGACATAGCATTAGTTTAGATATAGAAGGTCTGCTAGGTTTGCCAAGGAACCAACAAAATAATCTCATTGCTTTTTATTTACTTTTATATATTTAGAAATAAATATATTGACTTTGAAAGACATTAAAAATAGAGTACAGGGCTGGCATGCAGTCAGTGCTTAATAAGTTTTTGATGAATCCAATATTCATTATACAAGTATTTATTGAGCAATGCTTTGTGCCAGACCCTGTGTCACATACTAGAGGTACAGTATATGAGACGACACATTCCCTGCCCTCATGGGGTTTCATATCTATTGAGAGATATATAAGAAATTATATAAACACTATACAGCATAAACACTATAAAAGGAGTGTGCATATGAATAAAACTTCGCTTACAAGGTGGAAAGTTCACAAACTTAATTGTCCGACCTTCATATTATGGTCAATGGCTCAGGGATATAACCCTTTGAAGAAAACGTAGACGAGGGGGTGGCCGGTTAGCTCAGTTGTTTAGAGCATGGTGCTGGTAGCACCAAGGTTGCCGGTTCGATCCCCACATAGGCCACTGTGAGCTGCACCCTCCTTAAAAAAAAAAAAAAAGTGTAGATGAAAGGATAGAAATTGTCCAATTTTCAAAGAACACATAGAAATTATCCAGGTTACAAAGGAGGAAAACTGTCTTAGGCAGAACAGTATGACACAGGTCCGTAGTGTGGACCATGCACAAAGCATGATTTGCCATCATGGGCATTGCAGGACACCAGGGTGTGTGTCACAAGAGGAGAGAGGTACAATGTGGAGGTGCACAGAAAATTATATATGTATTCCCAGCGAAGTGATGAACCATATGTATACCCTACAATAGCTACATCTTAAAATCATAGTTTGGGTAAAAAAGGCAAGAAACCAGAAGGGCTATATAGCATCTCACCATTGAAGGAAATTAATATATATTCACAGAAAACTTTACATATTTTACAAAAAATACACGAACACTAAAAGATAAACACGGACCGCATGAGAATGGTTGCCTTTGCATGGAGGGGAATGGGAGTTGGCTTTGGGGATAAAAAGGAATAAACGAATGAGTCAAAGCAAGAGAGGGACCTTGTCTGGACCAACTCTGATGATATACCATGAGTTGAGTAGTAGCTTGCAGTCAAGCCTATGCACCTGAGGTCACAAACAAACCCAAGCTCAAAGAAGGAAGGGAGGAAAGAGGAAGGCATAGGATTTCAGGAGAAACATCTAATCTCCAGTGCCTGACATACAGTAGATAATCAATAAATACATGTGGAGACAATGAACAAATGAGCAGTCAAAGTGTTGTAACTCAGGCCGCTTGAAACTATTGACTAAACAAATGTGCCTTCAATTACGTGACATATTTGCCACCCAGTTCTACAGCAACTTAAGAGTTTTGCAGGTGACTCTGAAGTAACCCATCACTTACCTGCAACCTCAGTTTGAGACAAACTATTTAAGGGCACCTTTGGACAGATGATAATTGTAGTTTTATTTTTGGATGAAAATCCACAGTTTTCAGTTCCATTAGGCAATGGAATTGTTACATTTATTCTGCTTTGTTGGAGTCTTAAACCCATAGAGGTAGATTGCCAACTCCAACCCTGTCATTTTACAGATATTTGAAATTGAGGCCCAGAGAGGCTAAGGGACTTGCATAAGGCCACACAGCAAGGTAAGTGAAAAGTCAAGACTGACTCAATCAGAACCTTTTCCATCACATTATATATACCTTGTCACATGAAAGAGCAAAATGAACAAATGGCTACATTGGTGAGCTAAATGGTGCTTTCCAGAAATCTGTGTGCATACAGAAGGAGTTAGTTATACTGATCTTCATTTTGATCCTTCCTAGTGGCAGTTAAAAAAAAAATCTCTTATCTAACAAAACACATTGCCTTTCCAAATGAATGTGTTCAAGCCAGGGCCTGCTTCGAGACGTTTAATGTTGCCCTTGCAAACTGGAATCCGGGGTGCGGGAATTCCATCATCCTCATGAAGACTCCTTGTCACAACAGAGGCATTGTTCTCCTCACCCATACTGTTTGGTTTCTTGCCTTTTCTGTAAGATGTTAGGTATTTATTTTGTTTTGTTGGTGCTTTTGTAATCAGTCTAGACATGGGCCTACACTGAACCATCCAGGAGGCAGATAAAACTCCCACAGTGGAATTAGGTAACCCACTTTGTGCTGTTCTGCCGGGGAAGGCAGGGAGGCAGCTCCCCCACCTCAGCCCCCAAGCTTAAAGGTTCATGAAAACTACCACAGAGTCGACTGCATTCGGTAATGAAGGAGGTAGGAAGTGTTCTATTTCTGAAAATACTTCCAGTCTCATTTCGTACTGGGATGTATTTGCTGCCCACATTTTTGTCTTAGCCAGGGCACCAAATGCTGTCTCGTTGGAAATGAAAAGTCTCTTTTTGCATGGATCACAGAGACTCCTTACCTTTGTGTTTCCACATTTGAGGATCTGTAGATTTTATTTTACCCTGAACAAACAGAGGTACATATAGCAAGACAAAAAATCATGGAGGGAAGGCAGGGCACAGATTACTCAGATTTAATGGAGGTGGCTTTTATTCTCTCAATGCAAATTGTTTTGAAGTTTTATATTATTACAGAACAAACAGAAGCACGACTTATGTTTCACAATTTACATGGCTGATTACATTTACTTTATCATTTTGACACACTGTCATCAGATAGTAACAATATTTTACCCTTCTGGAAAATCTAAAAGAGTACATCCTTCTTACCCCATAACCGCCCTTGTACCATATCTGCGACAGGAGAAGCTTCTGGACGATAGGGATTCCAAATAAGAATGTGTGTCTTAGGTTTGCAGTCAATGAGACCATTCGGTCTGGGATCTCCCACAGCACGAAGCTCTCTACCTCTTACACATGGCAGCACCACAGACGATGTTTGTGGAATGAAGGTCAATTTGAGTGACCACAGCTCTGACAGATGGGGTGGAAGCTACTCATTTTCCTTCAGACAACCAGCACCATAGATGGCCACATCTATACAACAAGACCACCAAGCACCAGTCAAATGAGAAATTTGACCATAATCCTCAAGTCTGACCTACTACCAATGGAGCATTCATTAGTAAGAGCTCACTTAACTTAGAATAATACTGTATTGCTTTCTGCCATTTTACCAACAAGAAAGTTTTCTTCTCTCACAATTTTCTAGAACTTATTTATGGTTACGGTTGCAAAAACACAACAGGGCAAAAATGTTGTCTTGGCACAACAGCAAAAATAGGGCTCTTTCCAAATGGCCTGCCTAAACTTCTAAATGAATATCCTCTTTAACTCCGTATTTAGAGCAATCAGTCCTAAACCATCAAAGAAAGATTCAGTGCATTCCCAATATGTTTTTGTTCAGTGTATTTCACTGTATTTTAATTCTGGGACTATCAATAAACCAATATACAAAAAGAAAACAGCATATTTATTTTTGACAGACCTGTTGGATGATAAAGAGTTTGCAGCATTAAAACTTTTTCAGTCCGGAAGCTCTTAAAGATTGTCTTTCTATTATTATGAATATTTAAAGCACAGTTTGGGGCTCCCAATGATTAGAATCCGTTCCAAATTGATTGCCACAAACTATCCTTTCCAGGTGTAGGTTTCCATCTCCTTTGTTCTTTAAGTTGCTGATAAAATTTGGTATTTTCTCTGCCATCAAAATGGTTATTTCCAGTGTTGATGGTCTCATTTCCTGTGCTTTCAGACATACATTTAGTTCTATGGCACCTGACCATGTAAAATCTATGGTTTCCTAGCATGGGTCCCTCACATGAGTTTTGAGAAAAACTTTAAAAAACTGGGGAATTTTTAGTCAGCATTCTCTCACTGCCTATCATCAGGCCACCCAAAATATCAATAAGAACATTATAGTAGATTTTAAAAGTTCTCATCACAAGGAAAAAAATTTATAACTATGTAAGGTGATGGACGTTCACTAAACTCATTGTGGTGATCATTTCTAAATATATACATAATATCAAGTCACATTCACCACCTTAAACCTGTAAATGATATATGACTATTATATCTCAATAAAATTGGAAAAATTATACTCATATTACTTTAAGCCTTGTACTACCTATTCTCAGGCTTGACCTGAGGCTCACATGAGAGAATAGACAGAAAGTGTTTTGAATGGCTTGATGAATCCATTACAAGTTTTTGGAAAAATAGCTACCAAGTTTTTGATGTAACGATAGTGAGGTGTGAAGAGTGCTACAGCTTGCCCCACAAGAGTGGGAAGCCCTCAGCTCTCTGGAGCTTTTGTAACCACTTAGCACTATCTGATTCTCTTCAGCCTCAAATGCACAGTGGTCCTCACATCAAAAGCACCTCTCAGGAACCCAAGAAAAGGCTTCTGGCTTCCAAACCTCCTTCTTCCTCGCCCTCTTCTAAGCATCTCACACTTGAAGCTGGGAGGTCAACTTCTGAAGGCAAGGACTAACATAGATACTGAGAACTGAACACTCTAGCTTTATTTGATGCCGTGAATAAATGTTCCTTTTGAAGGGAACATTATTGAAAACTCACAATTGACCAAAGCCAAGCACCCACATGACCACTGCAAATAATGTTTTGAATCTGTATTGTCTCATCTCTTGTTTTATTTCTCTTTAAGTCACCTTTTTAAAGCCTCACCTGTACTCTGATTCTTCCTCACAATGAAGTAGGAATCCACTTCCCCCATCTTTTGCATTTAGGGGCTCAAGATTCCTTTTTAGGTTTCTCCCAACATCTTTCTTATTGGTCACTTTTGCTTCATCCCTTAGCTAGGGCAGGAGGTAAGGCCCAACAGGATGATCACACATTACATTCATCCCCAGGACATACTCAAATCCAACTGAAGTCACCAATCACCTCTTAGTCATAACCTAGGTTTTCAAGAGTCCTTGTGCGCCTCATAAAGCCATCAATGATTTAAAGATGTGTACTGGTTACAGGCCAGCAGGACTTTGGGAGTGGAATGAGGAGTGTCTAAAGATCAGTTATATATGACCAGACTGTGAGGAAAGCCTAGGTTCCCTAAGAGTTGACTAGAACAGCTGAAGCCTGTGCTCTGAACTGGCCACAGACCTAAAGAAAAACATACCAATGTTCTTCAAAGGCCTGCCAGGTCTGTCCACCCAATTAACACTAAAGAGAGCTTCAGTTACAGAGTGACTTTTCCCAGCAGTGAGGCAGGAAGTCCACCCGCTCACATTTGCGTACCTACATCCAACATGCCCCTCCCCATAGGAGCCTGCAGCTTGCATAGAGAAACTTTGCTGTAATTCCTTTCTCCTTGCATTTGGGCTTGGCTGTCTGGATCCATAGCTACCCTTCTTCGTCTGTAAGCCACTGGCCCTGCTCCTGTTGCTTGAGCAAACACCCTTCAGCCTGGTCTGAAACAGAGTGAGTCACAGGCCTTCTAACATGATCTGGCCCAGGCCCTTCCAGAAGTTTATATTCCCAGGCGGGATGGAGCCAGCAAGCAGATGTGGCTCAGCCCAAAGGTCTTCTGAGGGTCTCATTTTGCTTTTGGCCTTAAGCTCTAAGAGCCTTGTCAGAACAGCTGAACCCAACTTCCTCAGTTGCTGAGCTCCTCAGAGGTACCATCCATAACGTGCCTGCGAGTCCAAGTGCAACCATAGACTTCAGAGCAGGCAGTCAGCCAGGACTGGTTTCAAGTGCCTTCCACATTCTTCCTCTCTCAGCATTCTCTGGAAGCTGCAGAACTTAGTGTTTCTTATCCAAAAATCTTCTGGCATTTTTCATTTGTAATAATTCCAAACTCACTGAACATTCTTATGACAACTGAGATTTGGGAGAGAGAGTAGAACAAAAGGATCAGTTAGATGATTAAGGGCATATTCTCTCTTAGGTACTGATTGTCAAGGGGAAATTAATTTGATGGCCTTGTTTGAGGTCTCAAAGAATGTTACGTTCCTGCCTGAGCCACCCCCCGCCCCCATGCATACAGTTTTTCTATTGTTAATCGGTGTGGCTGTTGGATGGTGGAGGTATAGGAGTGGGGTTAGCAGGGTCTGTGATGCAGTGAGAGACTGGCCAGGTCTGGGAGCAGCTCAGTTTATGTCTCTCAAATAAGGGCATGGCAGAGCTTCCTGCTGTAGTGAGCCCAAGGCCCAGAGGGTGGGTTTCTTCATTTTTGGAATGTTCTACTCTGTATGCCATATCCAGGAAGAGATGAAAATCATCCAGGAGCAGAGCAGGCAAGCCCTTAAGGTTAATTTGTCCAGTCCCTTCAGCCAATAGGTGGGGAAAGTAAGGCCCCAAGGTAAATTAGGGATATTAGGATGGTTCTAGAGCCTAGGGCCTCCTGGTTCCCAGCCCAGGGCTTTGATGGTCCTAGCTCATGAGTAGGATCATAAACAAGACAGCATCTGCCAAAGTCAGAATCTAGAGGTTTCTCCGTCTCACACTCCCTGGTTTCTTGTCTCTAACCCCTCCTGTTACCAGTGCTTGTGACAAAAATTAGACCAATAGCACCTTGTAGAATTTTTAAATGGCTGGCAGACTGGAAGATAGGTGTTAAAGCAGTCTATAGAGACACTATTAGAATAGGTATTTCCTACAAGTCCTAAAGACATGAATTTTCCTTAGAGAAACAGATGGAGATTCATTTCAAGGGCCATGGGGAATAAAAAAAAACACATTTGTTCAAATGGCATGGTCTTTTTCTTATGCAGTGACTCAAGCACAGACTCCAACCTCTTCCCCTGGGAGTTTAGTAATGCACATATCTGGAGACCTGCCTCTCACACATCTTCTCAGCCCTTTATTATAGGGAAGGAGAATTCAACCACTGATTCTAAAAAACATTTTCCAAAAATAACAGAATATCTGGCCCAATGTATTGCTTTCACTGCCACTTGCTGACAGAATAAGGAGACTGGGCATTCCCTTTTATCCACCCTCCTCAGTGAGGCTTGGCCAAGGCCCTTCTCTGGAAATCTCAGCTCTAGGAAACGTTCATATATTTGGTTCTTGGAATCAAGAGGAGAGGTTGACAAAGACAGGAAGCATAAGTGAGGAGAAACTACTACCCTCCCTACAGTAGGAGCTAATCAAATTAGAACTATACCTCCAGCAATGCTAAGTGATGGGACCATGAAGACTGCTTAACCTAGGTCTCAGTTCACCTTCTCCAGAGGCTTTGGTGGCTCCTTCAGTATAGGAGACTCTGCCTAACAGATTACAGGGGAAAAATGAGCTCCTCCAAAGAAGGCTCCAGACACTGTAAAACCACCTGGATTAGAGTAATCTACTTTTGTATCTCAAATCTACTGTTACAGAAAACCATGGTGCTATTTACCAGGCCTTTCTGAAAGGTGAATACCCACAGTGGGAACAGAGAACATTAGCAACTCGGAAAATCTAATGGGCCTGGGGGAAAACTATATAAATTGTGAGAAAACAGACCTTGTGATCATTTCACTTAAGTAAACATTGAGTTTTTGTCTTGCATGGGTCTCTTTCCTTACATTCTAAAAAACATGACAAAGTGGTTAGATCTTGCATTTAGCACTGAAATTTTGGAAGAAAGTCTCTTCCTTAGTCAAAACCTCAGTTTTAGTTTCCTCCAAGACTATCCACAGAATGGGAAAATGTATTTTCAAATCATGTTAGATAAGGGGCGTGTATCTGAAATATATGAGAGAACTGACAATTAAGTTCATGAACTCATCCTAGAACAAGTGCTATATACCTCATTGTTGAATATCACTATGGTCACCTTCAAAGTGCTCCCCTTGGGAAGCTATGCACCAAATCTAGCACCAGTCCACCCTTCAAAGCAATTTTGGAACTCTTTCTGGAATGGCCATCAGAGCTGTCGTCCTATTACCCTTGATGTCCTGAATATAATCAAAATGTCTTCCTTTCAATATTTCCTTTATCTTCTGGTAAAGAAAGAAGTCATTGGGCGCCAGATCAGGTGAGTAGGGAGGGTGTTCCAATACAGTTATTTGTTTACTGGCTAAAAACTCCCTCACAGACAGTGCCATGTGAGCTGGTGCATTGTCGTGATGCAAGAGCCATGAATTGTTGGTGAAAAGTTCAGGCCGTCTAACTTTTTCATGCAGCCTTTTCAGCACTTCCAACTAGTAAACATGGTGAACTGTTTGCTCAGTTGGTACAAATTAATAATGAATAATCCCTCTGAAATAAAAAAAGCTTAGCAACATCATTTTGATTCTTGGTTTGAACTGACAGAACTTTTTTCGTTGTGGAGAATTGGCTGACTTCCATTGCGCACTTTGATGCTTTGTTTCAGGGTCGTATTGGTACACCCATGTTTCATCACCAGTGACAACATAGCCCTAAGCATTGCCTTGCTTCTCCAAAAGATCTTGGCAAACTTCCACTCTCCTTTGTTTTTGTTCATCGGTGAGCTCCTTCAGGACCATTTTTGCACACACGTTTCTCATGCCGAGATTTTCAGTTAAGATTTTCCTATTTCTCTATCAATGTTTACTTGGTCTGCTATGCTTCTCACAGTCAGCCAATGATTTTGATGCACAATTTGATTAATTTTTGCAATGTTTTCATCAGTTCTGCTCGTCACTGGCCGCCGTGACCTCTCTTCATCAGTGACACGTTCTCTCCCCTCAGAAAAATGTTTAATCCATTTATACAGCGCCGTTTTGTTCATGGCATTATCCCCATAAAGTTGGACTAACATGTCCCTGATTTCACTTCTACTCTTGCCAAGTTTAACAAGAAATTTAATGTTTGTTCATTGCTCTAATTCAAGGTCAGGCATTCTCGCGTCGCACACAAAAATACGCAACAATAATGAACACCACACAGCAAGACACCACTGCACGTCGACATCAACACAGCTTTGAGACACTGATATACCAAGGTTATGAAACCTTACCAAGCTGTTTGTGCAGTGCTGCCAGTGTAAGCGCATGGTGGCAAGTTTGCGAACTTAATTGTCGTACCTCTTATAAAGAATTCTTACAACTCAATAAAAAAGACAAATAACCCAATTTTTAAAAAGGGTGAAGGATCTGAATAAACATTTCTCCAAAGATATACAAATGCCCAATAAATGCTCTAAAAGATGCTCAACACCACCATTAGCCATTAGAGAAATGCAAATAAAAACCACAATGAAACACCTTTTCACACTCATGAGGATGACTATATATTTTTTTTCAATTACACTCGACATTCAATATTATTTTATATTAGTTTCAGGTAATGACTATATTTTTTTTTAAAAAAGGAAAACAACAAGTGATGGCAAGGGGGTGGAAAAATTGGAACTCCTCTACGTTGCTGATGAGAATGTAAAGTTGTGCGGCTGTTTTGGAAAACAGTCTGGCAGTTCCTCAAAATGTTAAACATAGAGGTATCATATGACCCAACAATTAGACTCCTAGATATATATCTAAGAGAATTGAAAACATGTCCACATAAAAACTTGTCCATGGTTTGGCAGTTTCTCAAAAAGCTAAACATAGAATCACCATATAACCCAATAATTCTACTCCTAGGTATTTAGTAAAAAGAATTAGAAGTAAGGACTCAAAAAGATACTTGCACACCAATGTTCACTGCAGCATTATTCACAAGAACCAAAAAGTAGAAATAACCCAAATGCCCATCAATGAGTGAATGGATAAACACATGTGGTATGTCCATACAATGGAATATTGTGCAGCCATAAAAAGAAATGAAATACAAGTAGACCCCTCTTATGCATGGGGGATACATTTCCAAGACCCCCAGTGGATGCCTGAAACTTCAGATAGTACAAAACCCTACATACACTGTGTTTTTACCTATGCATACATACCTATCATAAATTTTAATTTATAAATCAGGCACAGTAAGATATTGACAACAATAACCAATAATAAAATAGAATGATTACAACAGTAAACTGTAATAAAAGTTCCATGTGGTCTCTCACTCTCTCGAAATATTGTACTGTAGTCAGCCTTCTTCTTTTGGTGATGTGAGATGATTAAATACTTCTGTGATGCAATGAAGTGAAGTTAGTGAGATATTATTAAGTAAAATAAGTCTTACTCGAGCATAACACTGTGATCCTGCTACAGTCAATCTTATAATCAAGATGGCTAGTAGTGTATACACAGAGTGGATATGCTGAACAAAGATATGATTCATGTCCCTGGCTGGACGGAGTAGGGTGGTGGGAGATTTCATCATACCACTCAGAATGGCATGCAATTGAAAACTTATGAGTTGTTTATTTCTGAAATTTTCCATTTAATATTTTCAGACTGTGGTTGACCACAGTTAACTGAAACCGCGGAAAGCGAAACTGTGGATAAGGGGGACTATTGTACTGATACACGTTATAACTTGGACGAACCTTGAAAACATGCTAAAAAAAAAAAAAGAAAACATGCTAAGTGAAAGAAACCAATCACAAACGGTCATGTATTACGTGACTCCATTTTAATGAAATGCCCAAGGGATATCAATAAAGACAAAGTAAATTAGTATTTACCTAGAACTGGGGAATAGAAGAAGAATGGAGAATGCCAGCTAATGGGTACAGGTTTCTTTTTAGAGGTGATGAAATTTTTATAAAATTAGATAGTGGTGATGGTTGCTCAGCTCTGAGCATACTAAAAATTACT
The DNA here is from genome assembly GCF_964194185.1 of Rhinolophus hipposideros. Lineage (NCBI taxonomy): Eukaryota > Metazoa > Chordata > Mammalia > Chiroptera > Rhinolophidae > Rhinolophus > Rhinolophus hipposideros. The sequence continues at coordinate 23,194,955 of NC_138046.1, forward strand.
GAACTGTGCACCTTAAGTGGGTAAAACTTATGGTATGTGAAATATATCTCAATAAAGCTGTAAAAAATAAGCTTCCGTGGCTGTTTAAGGCAACCTCGGTGATACTACATCACCTCCATTCTTTTTCAAGGACATCTGAAGAGGCTGCAGGGTTAGGGGAGAGTAAGAGGGATGAAGGCAATTAGAGTTATTGATCCCACACTATGTGTCTGGGCCAAATGCTGTCACATACCTCCTCTCATTTAATCTGTGCTCTGGTAACGCCCATTTTATACACGAAGGAATTAATTTGGTTAAAGCCATGCAACTAGGTAAGTGGTGAAGTCGGGATTTAAACAGACGGCTTCCATGTCTGAGTTCACTTTCCACTCTACCATGCTAGTCTGGGAAATCAGTATCACCAATCGGGACAGGTTGCCTTTGTTGATATCCTTTGTGCTATGCGAGTCTCAGCTTCACTGTATTAGGCAGGTCGTTTGAACCATGGCTGCAGTTGCAAACTGAAATGCCCACTGGGGCCCAGTAGGCAATGTAAATGCTTCAAAGAAGCCAGGCTAAGGAATGGCTATGGTGAATTGGAAAATACGTCACCACCTAAAAGAAGAGGTGGTAGTAGCTCCAGCTCATTGCTGTCACAAAGTAACAAGAGCCTGTGGTGGCCAGATCCTGATTTTTCACAAGAAGCCAAAAGGTATGGATTTTAAATGTTGGCAGCTAATTCAAAATTTAAAAAAAAAATGTTATTTGGGACAAACAAAACATTTCCATGGTGGTACCACCTAAGTGGCTACCAGTTTGCAAATCTGAACTAGGTAAACTCTAATGTTGATTCTGGCTTTCACATTCTCTGAATCTCACTGCCACGCACCTGGTCCTGTCTGCCTGAGTGAATATAGGGATCAAACACTGGTTTTTTAGATGCTTTTGACATTATCCCTGCAGGAAATCAGGCCACAGAAAGCAGTGTCTCAGTCTAATCAATAAATGGTGCTGGGAAACCTGGACAGACACATGCAAAAAAATGAAGCTGGACCACCTCCTTCCACCATATACAAGAATAAATTCAAAATGGATTAAAGACTTAAATGTAAGATCTGAAACCATAAAACTCCTAGAAGAAAATATAGGAAGAAAGTATACAGACATTACCTAGAGTAAGATTTTTACTGATATATCCCCTCAGGCAAAGGAAATGAGAGAAAAAAATAAACATGTGGCATTACATCAAACTAAAATGTTTTTTCACAGCAAAGGAAACCATCAATAAAAGAAAAAGGGATCCTACTGAATGGGAGAAGATATTCGCAATGATATATCCGATAAGGGTTTAATATCCGAAATTTATAAAAAACTCACTCAACTCAACACCAAAAAAACAAACAACCCAATTAAAAAATGGGCAGAGCATATACAGAGACATTTTTCTAAAGAGGACATACAGATGGCAAACAGACATATGAAGAAATGCTCAACCTCACTAACCATCAGAGAAATGCAAATAAAATACCACAATGAGATACCACCTCACCCCAGTCAAAATGGCTAGCATCAATAAATCAACAAACAACAAATGCTGACGCGGATGTGGAGAAAAGGGAACGCTAGTGCACTGTTGGTGGGATTGCAGATTAGTGCAGCCACTATGGAAAACAGTATGGAGGAGGTATCTCAGGAATCTGAAAATGGAACTACCCTATGATCCAGTAATTCCACTCCTAGGCATCTATCTGGAGAAACCCAAAACTCCAATTCAAAAATCTGTATGCATTCCTGTTTATTGCAGCACTATACACAATAGCCAAGACATGGAAACAACCGAAATGCCCTTTGGTAGATGATTGGATTAAGAAACTGTGGTACATTTATACAATGGAGTATTACGCAGCCATAAAGAAGAAAGAAATCTTACCATTTGCAACAATATGGATGGACCTAGAAAACATTGTGCTAAGTGAAATAAGTCAGACTGAGAAAGACAAATACCATATGATCTCACTTATATGTGGAATCTAAAGAAAAGAATAAATGAACAAACTAATCAGAAACAGCCTCAGAGACATAGAGGAAAAACTGAGGGTTGCTAGATGAGAGGGGGGTGGGGATGAGGGAGAAGGTGAGGGGATTAGAAAGCACAATTGGTAACCACAAGATTGCCATGGGGATGTGAAAGTCAATTTGGGGTATGTAATCAATAATGTTGTAAAGATTTTGTAGGGTATCCGATGGATACTTGTCTTATTAGGGAGACCACTTCAGGGACTGTGTAAATGCCTGATCACTGAGCTGTACACCTGAAGCTGAAGCTGAATAATAATGAATGTCAACTATAATTATATATATATATATATATATATATGTATGTGTGTGTGTGTGTGTATATATATATATATATATATATATATATATAGTTACAAGAAGCGGAGTACAGCTTTAGGAATAGAGACAGTGGAAATGTAAGGGCTGTATGCGATGTCAGAGAGGTAGTAGATTGGGGGAGGGGTTATCACTTTGTGAGGGGTGTAAATGATAAATGTCTAGCTATTACATTGTTTTGTACACCTGAAACTAATACAAATTTAAAAAAGAAAAGTAAAAAGAAAAGAAAGCAGTGTCTCTAGGCCTCGGCTCCTAGACTGCAAAGGCAACTTCCGAATATGGAACACACTTTTTCTTCTTGAAGTGGGCGTTACTTTTCCTTCCTTTCTGCCCAGGCAAATTGGGTGGTTGGATAAATATGTGGGTGAGCTGCCAGCCGCACGTATGGTAAGTGGTGTGTGTGACTCCAAGTTTTCAAAATAAGAGGCCTTGGTTGAATGTCTTTTACAAAGCCCCACCCAGCACTGTAAGATGGTGGCATTCTCTGAAACACCAGCTCTTCGTCTTCTCCAGAGAGTAAGCCAGAGCCAGGAATGTGTAAAAGTAGCTCTTCAAATTGTTAGGTTTTTGCCTTGGATGGTGCCATAAGTTCTGTGACTTAGCCAAGGAGTAGGTGGTATCTTGTCCTTCTGGTAGTTTTGAAATGAGAACGTATTAAACGTGATATTAATGTTTGGCTTTTAAAAAACGTACATCATAGATACAAAGGAGCCAAAATTAAAGAAAAAAACCGTTTTGGCCAGCAATTCCCCAGTGCATTATTGCAATCACTGAAAACATTATAAAGTAAAAAAATGTAATTCCACAGAATGTTTGATACTGATTCCATCTTCTTTGATACAAAGAGAGAAGCCTTCCAGTAAAAACTAAAGTGTTGGGGTCTGAGAGAACTCTAAATTTTCACCACCATAGTTTTTCCTACCTTACAGCAATTGAGTGACCTTGGAGAGGTTTACCTGGGCATGCTCAGTGACCATGGGAACATTAAAAGGAATAAGCCGTGGGGACACTCACGGGGCAGAAAGGAACCCTTGTGCAGGCTTTTCAGTGGCATGAATGATCAACCCTCCAAAGGTCAAAGGCAAGATTGAGATGTGAGGTGTGCCCTTTCATCTATAGTGGAAGTAGGTTCTTCACTGCCATCTGTCTACACTCACATAGACATATCAAGCCTCTCCTGAGGGGCTGATTCTTCTCAGCGATCTCCTCTGAGGCCCATGGGAGCATGTACCAGAAACAGGCACCAACCCAGCCATGAGCATAGCCTTCTTTCCCCACCCTATGTATTCACCATCCCCAACTGTTTACAGAATTGTCCTGACCAAACTTGTTGGTCTTCATACTGACCCTCTGGTCATCAGATCTCTATCTAGCTCTGTACCCTAACTCCTCACCCAGGCTAATCTCTTTGGGATATGCTCCTGTGACAGCACCAGCTCACCCTCTCAACAGCAACCATTCTTGCCTTTAGGAACTATTATAGACTGAAATATGGCCCCCTGAAAGATATCCACATCCTATTCCTAAAACCTGTGAATATTGCCTTATATGGAAACAGAGTCTTTGAAGATGTGATTAATTAGGAGTTTTGAAATAGAGAGATTATCCTAGATTATGTGGGTGGACTCTAAATGCAATTTAAAATGTCCTTAAAGGAGGAAGATAATGAGATTTGACAGATAGAAGAGGAGGAGGCAAGACTCCTTCCTGGTTGGGGACTTCAACTGGTCCCTAAGGCAAAGTCCATTCCCTTTGTGACATACCAAAGAAAGGAGACAAACAGGGCCAACACAAGCCTGTGGGGACAGAGCCCCAGAGAGCAGTTTCCAGGTTCTCGGCCTCACATAGGGGGGTGCTGACTCGGGTAGTAGATGGCCATCGGTTGTGGTTAGTTGGCTGTCAGCTGTAGCCAGTTAGCCATTGGCCACTGATATAACTGCCGCGGCTGCATTGGGGAGTGGAGTTGGGAGGAGAGTTGAGGGAAGTCAGAGAGTCGGTCCGTTGGCAGAAAAGCGGACAGCAGGTCGCACGTCGTGTGAATCCAGCCTCCAGTGGGACTATAGTGGTGTGACTCCCCTACCTATGGCTCCGTGGGTGTTCCTTTTTGGCCTAGTCACATCCTGCGTTCTTATGTGGGGAGCAGGAGCAGAGACCCCGCAGGCCGCCCCGCACAACAAGCCTCATTTCTTTGGGTGAAACTTTGGGGCCCAGAAATCCTGGGGAACTCCAGGGATGAAAGTGGGTTACTTTATCTCAAGTCACAGAAATTTAGAATTTACAGAAAACACAAGAATGGTAAAATGCTTTATGATAGGACTGAGGTCTCCAAGCAGATTGATTGGCAAGTGTGAACTGCAGGGGTCTTGGTTCTGATGCTTCCAAAATCTCCCTGGCAGGTGGTTCAGAAAGTGCTAACCTGAAAGTATTTTGAAACTTCTTTATTAAATACTAACTCTTCCTCTTGACCTTAATTGTATCCTGGAATTACCTAAGGAGCTTTTAAAACTCCCAACACCCAAGCCACAACCTAGACCAATTACAACAGAATCTCTGGTGATGGGACCCAGGTATTGGTATCTTTTTAAAGCTCCCCAGATGGTCCCAATGTGCAGCCAAGGTTAAGGACTGTTGCTTAAGCCACAACCCTCAGCTCATTCAATTTTCTTGTACAATGCAATCCTGGGAGGTTGGATAGAGGAAGACAAAGGAAAAGTATGTTTCGAGATCTCACCTCCAAACTAGCTGGAAAGAGGGAAAGAGAGGCAAAAAGTAAGTGGAACAAAAAGCTCTCCTGAGGCTCCTCTAAAGACCTCTAGATGAGGCCAACTATAATTTTATATATATAATGTGATGGTTCAGTGTGAGGTCGGAGGGATAGTGGATGGGGGGAGGGGGGTTCACAGTATGAGGGATACAAATGATGAACGTCTAAGTATTACCTTGTTTTGTACACCTGAAACTAATAAATAAATTAATTAATTAAAGACCTCTAGATGAGAAGCCCAGGAGGACCCATGGATTGGACAGCCTCACTCTGTGGCAGGCATTCCAGAAACACCTATTGACAGGTTCCTGGTCCCCTTGGATCAGAAGTGACCCTGGAGACTTGGGACTACTTGGCTTAAGATTACATGAGCCCTAGACCAGAGAGGGGCATCCCTTAACTCAGTTCTCCTGATAGAAAGCTGATATTGCGACAGGGCTGTCCCCTATCACCTCTGCTTTTCAACATAGTGTTGGAGGTCCTTGCCAGAGCAATCGGGCAAGAGAAAGAAATAAAAGGCATCCAAATTGTGAATGAAGAAGTTAAATTATCACTTTTTGCAGATGACATGATGCTATATATAGAAAACCCTAAAGAATCCACCAAAAAGCTATTAGAAACAATCAACGAATACAGTAAAGTTGCTGTCTAAAAAATCAACGTACAAAAGTCCATTGCATTCCTATATACTAACAATGAAATCTCAGAAAAAGAAATACAAAAAACTATTCCTTTTGCAATTGCAGCGAAAAGAATAAAATACCTAGGAACAAACTTAACCAAGGATATGAAGGAACCTATATGCTGAAAACTATAAGACATTTTTGAAAGAAATTGAAGAAGACACAAAGAAATGGAAAGACATTCCGTGTTCATAGATTGGAAGAATCAACATAATTAAAATGGCCATATTACCCAAAGCAATATACATGCAATCCCCATCAAAATCCCAATGGCATTTTTTAAAGAAATAGAACAAAAAATCATCAGATTTGTTTGGAACCACAACAGACCCTGAATAGCCAAAGCAATCTTAAGAAAAAAGAACAATACTGGAGGTATCACACTCCCTGATTTTAGCTTGTACTACAGGGCTACAATAATCAAAACAGCATGGTATTGGCAGAAAAACAGACACATAGACCAATGGAATAGAATTGAGAACCCAGAAATAAAACCAGATAAATATGGACAGATAATTTTTGACAAAGAAGCTAAAAACATACAATGGAGGAAAGACAGCCTCTACAATAAATGGTGCTGGGAGAATTGGATAGCCACATGCAAAAGAATGAAACTGGACTATTATCTGTCACCATGTACCAAAAATAATTCAAAATGGATCAAAGACTTAAGCATAAGACCTGACACAATAAACTGCACAGAAGGAAACATAGGTACTAAACTTATGAACCTTGGGCTCAAAGAGCATTTTATGAATTTGACTCCAAAGGCAAGGGAAGTAAAAGCTAAAATAAACGAACAGGACTATATGAAACTTAAAAGCTTCTGCACAGCAAAAGAAACCATCGACAAAATAAAGAGGCAACCGACTGAATGGGAGAAGATTTTTGCAAACAGTGCCTCTGATAAGGGGCTAATATCCAAAATATACAAGGAACTCATGAAACTCAACAACAAAAAAACAAACAACCCAATTGAAAAATGGGCAGAGGACCTGAAGAGACATTTCTCCAAAGAGGACATACAAATGGCAAATAGACATATGAAAAAATGCTCAACATCACTCATCATCAGAGAAATGCAAATAAAAACCACAATGAGATATCACGTCACCCCAATCAGAATGGCTATCATCAACAATACAAATAGTAACAAGTGTTGGAGAGGCTGTGGAGAAAAAGGAACCCTCATACACTGTTGGTGGGAATGCAGACTGGTGCAGCCGTTATGGAAGGCAGTGTGGAGGTTCCTCAAGAAATTACGAATAGAATTACCATGTGACCCAGCAATCCCTCTCCTGGGTATCTACGCAAAAAATTTGAAAACATTTATCCATCAAGACACGTGTGCTCCAATATTCATTTCAGCTTTGTTTACGGTTGCCAAGACATGGAAACAACCAAAATGTCCTTCAATAGATGAATGGATAAAGAAGTTGTGGTATATATACACAATGGAATACTATTCGGTGGTAAGAAAAGATGAAATAGGAACATTTGTGACAACATGGATGGATCTTGAGAGTATAATGCTAAGCGAAATAAGTCAGACAGAAAAAGCAGAGAACCGTATGATTTCACTGATACGTGGTATATAAACCAAAAACAACAAGAGAACAAGACAAACAAATGAGAAACAAAAACTCATAGACACAGACAATGGTTTAGTGGTTACCAGAGGGTAAGGGGGGTGGGGGGAGGGAGATGAGGGTAAGGGGGATCAAATATATGGTGATGGAAGGAGAACTGAGTCTGGGTGGTGAACACACAATGGGATTTATAGATGATGTAATACAGAATTGTACACCTGAAATCTGTGTAATATTACTAGCAATTGTCACCCCAATAAATTAAAAAAGAAATAAAGCTGATGTTGGCTGTAATCAGAGCAACGACTGACCTCCTCCAGCAAAGAGACTAAGGACAGCAACTTCTTTCCTCCTTCCCTTCCAGAGTTTTCTTTCTAAAATAGCTATATCGACTGTATAGAAATCTGACTAGTCACTGCCATTTCCATGAGCTGTCTGTCATTGATGCTTAGTTATCATGCCGCATAGAACCAAGTGTAAAAACTCTCACATGAGTCTTAATGAACTGTGTTATGAGGTTTGATTTTAACACAAAACTCTGTTCAGCAGTCCTCAGTTGTTGTTCACTCGCATAGTACCGCCATAGGTCCACAATCTTCAAAGATTAGAAGGAAAAGTGCTTCTTGGTTCTCGGCTCTCTTGAGTAATGGGTACTATACGTAAGTAACCAATGCTCAAAGCAAAGTTCTGTGTCTGAGATGTCTGTTACCTTGAAAAATACCGGTCGGGCTTCAAAGGTGAAGAAAATGAGCCTTCTAGCCGACCTATCTGAATAAAACATGACCAAATTTGCACCTGACTCATGTGTGTTCATAGCTACCTAATTCATGGTACCAATGGCGTTGCTTTATCATGGAAAGTATAAATACAGCAGCGCAGCTGGGAGCCAAGATAAGGAAAAGATGGATCTCCGTTTTGTGTAGCCAGCCAGGAATAGTGGAGCAGAAGCAGTCTTCTGAGAGAAAGGGGGCTCGGCTAGGAATGCAAGGGAAAACAAAACTACTCTGTGCCTCTCCAGCCCAACTTGGGAGAAGAGAGAGTATCAAGAAGGATGAATTTCAGGACTCCTCCAGGGAATGCAATACAGGCCAATGGATCTTTTCTGAAGTCATTGTCCAAGAGGGAACGTCAGTCAGGGCTTTGAAGATGGAGAGAAGTAATAGGACCTGGCCTAGCTCCATCCATTCCTGACTAAACATGGCAAGTGAAGCCACCTTGGGCCACCGCTGTGACCTGGGAGAGATGGATGGGAAGAAAGGCTCATGTAGGGGATCGGGGCTCAAGGGAAGTTAGGAGTGGGGGCAGCAGGCAAGTAAGCAGAGCCTAAGAAGCCGTCAGATTTTTTGGTTACAACTTAATGGCATTCCCCTCAGCTGAGGTAAGGGGGTTCCTGTTAGAAGCAGATGAACAGCTCCTGGCATGTTTATACAGCTAGTGATTTTGTTGTCTAAGAACGTTTCTGTTAATCAAATAGAGTATATTTTGTTCAGAGTTGGATCCTTTTGAAAATAAACATCTGATCTTATTTCACTAGAAATCCACTATTGCCGTCTATGGGGAATCCATTGGAGATTTTCTCTGTTTAAATGTCACATGAAATAGATTTTACTTGGCAATTTTTACCCCTCAAAAGGCATTTCATTAAAAAAAAAAACACCAAACTGCAGCCCCAAACCCATCACGCTGCAAATCATGGCCTCCCTGTCTTTGGTGGTGGCTCGTCAAGCTCACTGAAGCTTCAGAGACACATTATGTTTGATCACCATTATTTCTCCTCCTGAAACGTAAGGTTTGGGGAGCTTGTAATACCAGATGTTTCCTTTGAAATTCAAGGGTGTACATTTTAGCAATACATCTTTCCTCATGGACATAACCAATTTTAACTGATATATCTGTACTCAAAAAAGAAAAATCAGCCCAAACATCTCAGAGCCTAAATGGAGAGACATTGAAGTGGTACATGCATGTTTTAAATGTTTCAAACATTTCAACAACTATGTAAGTATCCACAACACATTTCAAAATAGCACTGAAGAAGAAGAGTATAATTTGAAGATGTTTGTGTTTTGACTAACAGAGCTCTAATACGATCTGAGAGAAACGCTATAATGAAGTTACTTGAGAATCAATATTTACTAATTAGTAATTGATAAGGCTCTGACAATGTGACACCTGACATTTAGTTCCACGATTTCTTTTTCTGGTTGCAGATTTTTTGTTTTAGTTACAAAAAGAACACTGGCCCCATAAATGATTCTCCTTTGTCTTTTGAATGGTCATTGTTGATCCTTGGGCATTTGTTTCCACTCTGTGACTCATAGCAAAGGTCATTTTTCTTATTCTTTTGATGTTTTAGATACATTTACATTTGATCCAATCTACAAAATACCAGCCATGGCTACAGGAAGATACACTTCTTCAGAAATATATTTCAGATGGGGATGTTTTAGTAAACGCTAATATACAAATCAGTCCTGCCTAAGACGGAGCTTCATTCAGCCTCATCTCCAGTCTTAGACATAAACATCGGGGCAACCAAATGCCTGGCCCAACTGAAGCGATCAGAGTTCCAATATGCAACAAATTAGTTTCACACCAAGGCAAAGGTCATTTCTTTAATCCATGTCTTTGGGGAATGTACACAAATGTCATTCTTCCCAACTTACGTAATTAAACAGTTTAACTGGTGTGGCCATTCACTGTTTATTTTCCCATTGGGTAATGGAAGGATGTTAGCATCAGATGACAAGGAGAGAATACAGACAGTTGCAAATGTGTTGATGATCTCTGTCTCTCTGTGTGTCTCTGTCTCTCTCTCTAAGGGATCCAGGAAAGGCTTGGCTCAGACCCCGGGGCAAGAATCAACATCATAGAGCCAGCCTGTTTGCTGGTGAGAATTGGCTGCTCCAGCTTTACTACTTTCCTACAGGTGTGGCCACTGGATTGAGTTCTGTGATAACCACTAACTTCATAAAGTCAGGCAGCCTCCTGCATAGGGCATTATTCAAGCTCAGCCGGGAGGTGTAGCACATAGTAGGGTGGAGGTAGAAAGCACGGGATTGGAAGTTAGATATACTGAGGTTACAGTTCTGGCTCTGGCACCATGTGACCTTGGACACATTTCCACACCTTTCTGAAGTTCAATTTTTGCCTCTTTAAAATAGGGATAATAGTACCTAATTCATAGGATTGTTGTGAGACATGAGGCATTCTTAATACAGTCCTGGCAGGAGGTAAGTGCTCAATTAATGGGAACTCTGTCTGTATGCACAAGGAAAAACTCCAGCAGTTACATTTAGGGGAAAGGAGGGGGTTGTGATTGGGCTGGGGCAGATGGAAGGATTTCTGGGATGGCTGGCAAAGTTTTACTTCATGTCCTGGGTGGTAGTTGCAAGGCTATTCATATTGTAGTGAATCACTGTCCCATGCATTTGTTTTATGTAATTTTCTGGGTCTAAGTTTTATTTTGTAATAAGAGGAGTACAGCAAATAAAGAAAAATAAACACATATTTGTTCTAGGAAGAGAGAAAGGGAGGAGAGAGGGAGGAAAGAAAGAAGGAAAGAAAGCAAGGAAGGAAGGAAGGAAGGAAGGAAGGAAGGAAGGAAGGAAGGAAGGAAGGAAGGAAGGAAGGAAGGAAGGAAGAAAATAAGGAAGGAAAGAAGGAAAGAAAGAAAGAAAGAAAGAAAGAAAGAAAGAAAGAAAGAAAGAAAGAAAGAAAGAAAAGAAAAGAAAAGAAAAGAAAAGAAAAGAAAAGAAAAGAAAAGAAAAGAAAAGAAAAGAAAAGAAAAGAAAAGAAAAGAAAAGAAAAGAAAAGAAAAGAAAAGAAAAGAAAAGAAAAGAAAAGAAAAGAAAAGAAAAGAAAAGAAAGAATGAAAGAAACCAGCGTAGAGCAGACTTGGAGAAGAAGGGGATGAGGGGAGAAAAAATACAGTGATGGAAAGGAGTCTCACCACACCCAGTGTCCTGAGGTCAAAACAATGCAAAGCATTATGCAGAGATTCCCAGCAAGCTGTGAGTTAAAGCCAGTATTGCAGGGAAGCAGTAACTAGAGCCCAGTGTCAGGAGTAGATTGGGTCACAAGAATGATGCACCAGGGTACCAGGTGAGCAAAGCCCAGCAAGGAAATGCCCTGAGTTACCTGAGCTAGAAAGTGTTCAACTCCCCTTGAACAAGGAAAGGAAGCGGATTCCCTCTGTTGATTCCTACCTCTGTTCTGACTCAAGAACACAGATGACTTCCTACTTCACCCATGGAAAGGCCTCTCTGTTTAACTTTGTCACTGCTGACTACTCCCTCCTCATTCTTCCCACCACTCAAGCCACTCCTTCTCAGTCTCCTTTTCATGCTCCCCTTTTCTCTGCCAGCCCCTTAAATATTGGTGCTCCCCGGGGTCCAGAAGCAGGCCTCTTATTTTCTCCTCTGCCCCCTCTACCTGGTGAGCTCATCCACTCCCACGACTTCTGTTACCATCTCTATGCCAGTGCTTGCCAACTCTCTACCTCCAGTTCTGGCCTCTTCCTAAGCTCTCAGACTATCTCTAATCACTTAACTTTGGCCAACTCCACCCAGATGTCCAGAGGCACAGCTTAGCATGCCCTCATGCTTCTCAGTCCCTACCCAAGTTGTTCCCCTCCTCTCCTGGCTGTGGACTTTTAAGCATGCCAACCAAACCTTGCTCCACAAGGCCAGTACCCAGTGCCAGTGAGCTGGGCCGTCTGCCACTGCACTCAGCCCAGATCCAGATCACTACCACTTCATCCTGTCATCACTCCAATTCCCAGACTGCCCCCACCTTCTTCAACTCCTGCCTCTGATTCTGATTCAGACCTCACACTCATCCTGTAGAGTTCATGGCAAATGGTACTCTTCTGCTTACTGGACCCTGAATTCCCTTAAGTGAGTCCTATGCCCTGTTATGCCAGGTACGTCATCAGTCCCATCCAATCGAAGCTCTGACACCAACTTATATGCCTGGTGTTCTTTTTTTATTTGCCCCAGCCCTGTAATTAGAAAGTAGACATCTTCTATCAAAAGAGGTGCTCTTCTTGAGGTCATAGGCCCTATTGCGAAATGCCGCCACCGCTGTCCTATCAGAAAAGGCTATGAGGGACACTATTCAATGCCTCGACTACACTTAGACCTATGCATCTGGCCATGACAGACATGGCCTGTAGTCCAGGTTATGCAGAAGGAAGAGAGATGGCTGCTGTGCTGGGGACATACTCTCTATACATATCAGCTGAAAGGATGATCATTCAAGAAGAGTAATAGTGGGGCGGACAAGAGGCTCAGTTGGTTAGAGCGCAAGCTCTGGGCAACAGGGCCGCCGGTTCGATTCCCACATGGGCCAGCGAGCTGCGCCCTCCGCAACTAGAATGAAGTCAATGAGCTGCCGCTCAGCTCCCGGGTGGCCAGATGGCTCAGTTGGTTGGAGCGCGTGCTCTCAGCCACAAGGTTGTCGGCTCAACTCCCACAAGGAATGGTGGGCTGTGCCTCCTGCAACTAACAACGGCAACTGGACCTGGAGCTGAGTTGCGCCCTCCACAGCTGGGATTGAAAGGACAACTTGACTTGGAAAAAGTCCTGGAAGTACACACTGTTCCCCTTCCCCAATCAAATCTAGAAGGAAAAAAAAAAGTAATAGTGCTTGTAAAAAGAAAGACACTGCATCTATTACTGAGCAATACCACGGCTTACTGGTGATGGATAATGAGACAACTGAGAGATCCTAGTCTCAGGCCTCCCCATCTGACCTATCCTGTGCTCTACAAAGACCCAGAGACTGTTTAGAATGCCCATGGAATGACCAGAGGACAAAATCTGTATGTAGACCCATATGACAATGGACTCTGGTCTGAGAGTCCCCATACAGGATCCATCCCAAGGCCCCCTACTTCATAATTGTGCAGCACCTATTTCATAATCTCACACCCCTCCTAACCACTTCTGACTCCAGCTGCTCCAGATAAATACCAGTCTAATCAGCTATTCTCCTAGTCCAATGCTAGGCAGCCAGGGTCCCTACCAGGTTCTCCCTAGCACATTAGAAAAAAGAGCAAAGATTTGTTTCTTTTTTTCCATCATTGACGTCTCCACTTAACGTCTAACAGGCACCTCAAACGACCTGTTGAATGGGTATATTTATTTCCACTGTCCCCACCATCTGTTCTGCCCCAGTAAATGGCACCCCATCCACTTACTCACACAAGCTAATCAACACATCATTCCATTTTTGGTAGCAGTTTTATTGAAGTATAATTTGTATGCCATACAATTAAAGCTTTTAAAGTACATAGTGCAGTGTTTTATAGTATGCTGACCAAGGTGTGCAATAATCACCATTATCTAATTCCAGAACATTTTCATTGACCCAAAACCAAGCTGTGTTCCTGTTAATCGTCACTTTTCACTGGCCCTTGCTTCCATTGCTTAGCAAATATTAATCTGCTTTCTGTCTCCATGGATTTGCCTATTCTGGATATTTCATGTAAATGGAGTTATTGGGGGCGGATGGAAAAAATAAATAAATAAATGGAGTTATTACGTGCGGCCTTTTATGTCTGTCTTCTTTAACTTAGCCATAATGTTTTCAAAGTTCATCTACGTGGTAGCATGTATCAGTATTTCATTCCTTTTTATGGCTGATAATATTCTATTGTATGGATGTCAATTTTGCTTATCCATTTATCAGTTGATGGGCATTTGGATTGTTTCCACCTTTTGGCAATTGTGAACATTATTGCTATGAACATTCATTTACAAGCTGTTGTTTGAACACCTGTTTTCAATTCTCTTGGGTGTATATTTATTAGAAGAATTGCTAGGTCGCATGCTAATTCTATGTTTAACTTATTGAGGAACCACCACACTATTTTTCATAATGGCTGTTCCATATTACATCCCACCAACAATGTATGAGTGTTCCAATTTCTCCCCATATTCACCAACACTCATTCTGTTTTTAAAATTATAGCCATCCTAGTGGATGTAAAGTGGTACCTCATTGTGGTTTTGATTTGCATTTTCCTAATGACTGATGATGCTGCGCATCTTTTTATGTGCTTTTTGTTTATTTGCATATTGCTATGGAGTAGACTGATTTCATGAATCTCATCCTATTTTCTGTTTTTCCTCCTACCACTCCCTTGTGCCCCCATCCCCCTTTTTGCTCCACTTCTTAGTCTCCTTCATGGACTCCTGTTCTCTCTGCCCACCCCTCTAATTTGATCTTTCCTAGGGTTCTATCCTAAGTGCTTTTTTATTCTCACTCCATACACTGTCTTTGGGTGATCTAATCTGCCCCATGGCTTCACTTCTGTCTCCAGGTTGGCAACTCCAGCTTTTCATCTTCAGCTGAGATCTCTTTCCTGGGCTCCAGGCCCACATATCCAGCTGCCTTCATGATAGCTTCAATTGGGTGTCTCATAGTACCTCACACACTCAACGTGCCCAGACAACACTCAGCCCACTTCCACCATTCCAGACCTACTCCTCCTCCATTCAGTCACACAGGTCCAAAACACTGGAGTCTTCTTTGGCTCCTCATTCTAAATTTCTAATTAGTCACAGTAGCCTATAGATTTTGCTGCGTGGATGTTTCCAAATAGACCACAAGCCCAACAAAGACTTAAAATGTTGACTGGCCTAGCACTCTAGATAATAAAGTACTCAAATTGAGTATGCTCATAAAATATTTTGAGCTCCACTGAGTACTTGACCTCTTTGAAATCTATTTCCTAGGTTAGGCATGAGAGGTAGGAACCCTATTTCTGGGTTGAATTTTATTTATCTCTATCCCTGTTATCCCTTCCCTGGTTCATGCCCTCATTATCTCTCACCTAGATAATTATAAGTCTCCAAGTTGGTCCTGCTGCCTCCAGTCTCTCCTAGTCCTGAAACATATTCTCTAGACTTTCAGAAAGGACAGCTTCCAGAAGCTCAGCTCTGATTATGTTGCACCCATTTAAAAAACTCTTCAATGGTTCCCCTTTGACTACACGTATAGGCTAAAATCTTAACTCATAGGCCAGTATTGACGATCCCTTATGATTTGGCCCGTACTGACTCTCCCAGATTCATTGTCCTTCCAGCTGCACTAAACTACCTGCCATGCCAAGAACACACCATACTTTATTACCCTCTGACCCTTTGCTCTTGTTCTGTCTGTCTAGGATGAACCCGCTCTCCCTTTTTCCCTTCCTGCCCCACTTCCCCAACAAAGTTTTGTTCTCTCAGATGCAGTATAAATATAATCTCCTCTGTGAATCTTTATTGACTTTTCCCAAACAGAGTTAGTCACTCAATTCCATTTAGTTCAGCTAGCACAACTCAGTTTCTGTTACATGTCATGCAATGTTAGGCACAAGTATACAAAATAATGACAAACTATACAAGTCCTGCCCTGAAAGAACTCATAGTACAGTGGGGGAAGCCATGTTAAGAAAAAAAAATTGAAGACAGTATAGCAAATGCTGTGGAGAGGGATTTGTATAAAGGACAATGGAAACACTTAGGAGGCAGTCAATAAGCCTGCCTGGAGGGGGTCAGAGAAAGGTACAGTGAAGAGATGAAATGTGAGCAAAATCTCAAAAGAGATTGTGATATGAGATAGGAGATGCAGAAGAAGAAATAAGCGTTAGAAAGAAAATTCTGAGTTTGGTTTAGGACATGTTGAGTCTGAGGGACCTGTGGAACATCCAGAAGGAGATACTGAGTTGGTGCTTGGAGACACTCAGGGTCTGCAGCTCGAAAAAGAGTTGTGAGGTGGTGATGTGGATTTAGGAGATGTCAGCACTTAGTGGGAATGGAAGCCTTGGAAGTGGATGGGAGGTCAGGCTGAGAAGAAGGCCGCTTGCTTAGCTGGCCCATGTTTACCATAGGCTGTTGCAGTCTTACCTCTCACCCACTGTGTATAGCTGAACTACTAAGTTAAGCGTATTGAGCGTAAATCAAGGGCAGAGATTGATGTTTGCTCATGTCAGCATTTCTCTACCACCACCACCACCACCACAACCACCACCACCACTACCACCACCCCAGCACCTTATTTACTGCCTGGCATATAGTTGGCACACAATATCTGTTTGTTGAATACTTGAACAATAATCACTGAGATGAGGGGTGGGTGTCAAGTGGCTATAGCTTTGAGAGAGGCTATAGCTTTGGACACTAACAAGGTGATGACATTAGTGGTTGTTTTTAGTGATGCTATTAAGGATCTCAGAGCCTTTGGAACGGGACACGGAACAAGTTTGTGGGAAAGGGCTCAGCAGGGAGAAGAGGGCATTGAGTAACAGAGGTAGAAGTTCCACTCAAAAAGCTTGCAAACCATTAAAGTCAACACTATTGCTTTGTCACCATGTTGAAATCAGTTCTGGCACGATCAGATAAAGGCTAGAGAAGAGCATGTTTCTAGCAAAGCATGACAAAACAAGACTTGGGAAAATAACATGCTTATTTCACCCTTAGACATTAGTGTGCTGAAGTCAGGCAGGTGGCAGGGAGTGAGATCCAAGCAAAGAGGTGCTCTGTCAGCTGGATGAAGCCTCATGAGGACCAAATGCCTTCTCACTTGGTTTGGAGAACTCATCAGGCTTATTGACTGCCTCCTAGGCATTTCCATTGCCTTGAGTGGAATGGTAATGAGGAGAAGAAAAGACAGTTCCTTGAGTATGAGCCTTTAACTCACCAAGGTGACAGCTTTATTTTCAGTTAACATTTTGCTATATTTGCTTTATATCACATTTTATCCATTTACCCATCCCTCAATCCAGCCATCAATCAATCCATCTTATTTTTTTTATTAGTTTCAAAATAAGCTTCAGACATGAATACACTTTACTCCTAAACACTTAGCATTCACATCATTAACTAGAGTGTAAAATGTGTTTATTATTCTTTCTTTAAGGTACAGTTTACACGCAGGAAATGTACAAATTTTAAATGTATCATTTAATGAGTTTTATTTTGGTGAGTATACGCCTGTATATCACAAACTCTTATCATAACAGAAAACCTGAGTTACTTCTGCTCCCCTTGACAAACCCCTATGCTGACTATATTCTTAGGCCATCTTATTGAGAAGTTGGTACATTTTCAGTGGATGCTAAGGTGACATTTGTCACCTTATATATAATATAGCAAATACTAGAGTGGAAAGAGCTAGTGAGCTTAATTGAGTACAGTAGAATTCTAAATGCTAAAGAGTACACAATTTCCCTTAAGGTAGAAGGAATGTTCAGCTGTAGGAAACCTCAGAGAGTCGAACGAATCTCAAAGGTTGGGGAATGTGAGTAGAGAAAGGGGTCTGGGAGTAATCAGGTTTAAATTCAAGTGTACAGAGCCAAGCTTCATTCCCATTCCACTAAATCTGGAATTGCGATAGTTTCAACCAGCTGGGTGAAGGTGTACCTCTGGTTCTCTATGGGAAAAGTGGTGATGGACCAGGAAGAGAATGGCTATACCTGTGGAGGGTTCCCAGAAGGCAGGTCTCCAGCCTGGGAACACCCAGGGCTTTGTGAAGTCCTTGGTACCCACCCGCCCACTGCTGCTTATTCAGAATGTGCTCACTGCTCTAAGTCTAATCACTTATGTAATGTTCTTACTGATGAGGATCTTTTCAAAAATATCTGAAATTTGGATTTTTCACAAAGTGCAAGTGCCCTTCCCTCTCAATTTCACTAATTCAAGGAGGTCTGATGGTTTGAGCATCACAGAAGGCATTCTATCTTAGAGAAAACTGAAGGCTGAAATGTGTTTAAGGTCAGTGCTTTATATAGCAAGCAAGGCACTCCTTTCTCTCCTCACAGGCTCATCAAGTCCTAAGCTACACATAAGATACCCCCACCCAGGCCAACTATCTTTAGCAATGCCCTGCTGACAGCCTGAGCTAACCAAGTGGGTCAGATCCCTCAGCCAAGGGAACCTCTCTTTCATGGTGACTACTGACCCACAAAACAAATGTCAACTGTAGGTCACACACAAATATAAAAAGCAACTTCTATTTGCAGTGAATGCTTCTTAATGAAGGGTAAAGTGGTGAGACCTTGTTTTAACTTTCAAGCAACCCACACCAGATAATTAAGAAAGTGGACCATAACACTTGATTCAACAATGTGTTCTATTTCCCAAATATGCTTCATTCCTTCTGGTGGCTGTTTAAGAAAAAGGGAGGGCATATAAGAGAGTGGGAATAAGGGTACAGAAAGCAAGACAGCTGGAAGGGAAATGGAAGATTCAAGATGAATAAAAAAGATAAAGGGGGAAGAGAGACAGGGGTTGGCGGCAGGGCGGGTCTAAAAAAAAAACACAAAATGGCAGCTAAGGTAAATGGGTATAGTGCAGAAAAGGGAGGTAGAAAGATATGGAAAAGGAGAGAAAATGAAACAGAGAAAATCACAGCATCAGCCAAGCCAATGCTTTAATTTTACTGAAGGAAAAACTGAGCCCCAGAGAGGGGAAATGATTTGGCCAAAGTTTTACTCCTGGTTAATGGTTAAGCTGAGGCTAGAACTCAGGTCTCCAGATTCCCAGGTCAGGAACGTGTCTAACAGAATTTCTGAGAGCCCTGACATTGTTACACAATAAATCTGAATCTATGGTGGAAAGCAGAAAGCCCCAGATCCCACCAGACCAAGTTCAGGCAACTAAGGGACACAGTGTAGTCAGAAACAGGTCCTTGAGGTACGATGGGTGCCTAGAAGGGGTCTGCTGGAGTGACCGGGGTTGACTGAGGTGAATGAATACAGCCCCCTGAAATTGCCTGTGGATGGAGTCGCTTAGCTAGAAGGAGGAACCGAAACCACGGGCTGGGTATCTGTTCCTCCTCAGAGCACATCTACATGTCCACTACCAGTTCTGAGGGCAGAGGTAGAATTCAAAAAACACCAACGGTTCTTGGGAAATTGGAGGCAAGATGGGTTAAGTCTCCTTAACTACAAGTTGACCCTCATGTCACTCTATGCTGGGCTCTTTGCTCTGCCAATCCAGATGAAGAGAGAAATCCAGGCCAACCTCAGTTTTATCTTTCTGTTAGGGCCCCTGAAGTCTGATTGTTCCAGAAAGTACTTCATGGTTGCCTCAAAATACTTAACAATTCACTAGGAAGCCCAGTCTAACCTTCCTCCCACATATTCGCAAACTTTTGACTGAATTTTGCCAGGGCTGGATATAATTAGGCATGGAATCAGAGGTTCCCAAAGTCTGCCATATGCCTGCATATGTACCCATACGCATGTGTAGAAAATGCTTTTGATCCATTCTTAAGAAGCCCTCTTCTAAGGAGCATTTATCTTCTTCAGGGGTAAGTCTGGATTTAATTCCAACTCAGCCTCATCAATTCCCATATAGGCAATTTTCCTTAGTCTCCTAGTGTTCTGGTCTAAAAACCCAGTGTGTCTTATTTCAGTTCAATCCCAGCACCTGGGTTTAGGGTGGGATGATCTGGGGAGGTTGTGGTGAATGTGACAAAGAGTAAGTGCTGTGAATAAGTACTGAAATAGCGGAGGTGGCAGAAATATCCGAGTATAGTGACTAGCATATAATAGATGCTAAATAAACTTTTGCTGTACGAGTTCTTTAATATCAGTTAGCCCAATGTCATTTTGCTAAAGCTCAGAGAGACGAAATGACTTGTCCAGGATCATACAGCTTGTCAGTGACAGAGCTTCCACAAGACCATGAGTTGTTTATATGGAGAGAGAAATTTTAAAAATATAAGATCCTTTTAGGATCATTGTCTCCTAGAATTGCCAAAGTGATCTCTTTGGACCCAGCACCCAATGATGAGCTGAATTATTTCCATTCACTGGTTTTAGTCCTGCCCTTTGGTACAACACAGAAGAAGCCAAATCCTTCTACTTGGTAAGGATTTGATGACAGTCAATGCAGCCTCTCCAAATCCCTGATTCCTTCAAATGTTTTCTCCATGTGACATCCTTTCTACTCACCATCTTTATCACCTCTGGATTCATCTAAGGCCCTCTGGCAGTGATGCCCAGAGGTGGAAGACATCCTCTGAAGTGGACTGCCTGGGCCAGTGCAGGCACATAATGGGCTACTTTGCTCCTTTCTCTGGATGTTATTAGATTCTGTTGGCTGTTTCAGCAATCACATGGCACTTTCCACACTTATTTAACTTGTGGTCCACTCAAACCCCCAAGGTCTTTTTCATATGAGCTATTGTCAAACCATGTCTCCCTCCTGTGGTCTTTGTACAACCACATATTTGTAAACTATACACAGCACTTTGTGTCCTGGTTTCCAAGTTCTAATCGCTGAAGGATGATAAAATTCTTCTAGGCCAGAAAGCCTAGGTCTAAATGTTGAACCCTCAGCTAAATGTTCTTCCACAACATTAGCTTTTTTTCTACCTAATGTATTTTGATCTATACAAAAATTAAATAATGTCTATATACTACTGCTGGAGCTTAATCATTTAAAAGATAGCATGTGTGCATTGGGAAGAGTGGCATTTATTAAGTGACTATTGCATGCCGGGCATTGTTACGTGTTTTATATACCCTAGCTCATTCCCTCTGAGAGAAGTAGGATTGTTATCCCTGGTTTATAGACAAGGAAAGTGAGACTCAGGAGATTCCATTGTTATTAAGGAGAAGAACTAAGATTTGAACCTAGTTCTGACTAACTCCAAAGGCCATGTTCTTTCATTTACACCAGTGGTTCTTAATCTTGACTGCACATTAGTATCACCTAGGGAGCTCAAAAGCAGCCCAACACCCAGGCCCCACCCCAGGCCAATTACAGCAAGAGTTCCTGGAGGTGGAGTCTGGTCATGAGCAAGTTTAAAAGCTCCCCAGGTGATTGTAATATCGTGTTTCCCCAAAAATAAGACCGGGTCTTACATTAAGTCTTGCTCCAAAAGACGCATTAGGGCTTATATTCAGGGGGTATCATCCTGAAAAATCATGCTAGGGCTTGTTTTCCAGTTAGGTCTTATTTTCAGGGAAACACAGTATATAGCAGTATTTCTACCATGTATTTCTACGGCTTTCTACCATGCTATTTCCTGGGTACATTAGTCTGGCATAGATGTGAATCCAACTATTAGGCTGTCTATATTTTTAGCACCAGTTGCTTCAAAAAGCAAGACTAAAAAAATAAAGCAAGACTGAAGTTATTTAAGGCACTAACATCAAACAAATGGTGATGGAGAGACCTAAACCTGCAGCTCCCTGTTTGGATCTGGGAGGTAAGGGCAGCCACCTAAATTCTGTTCTAACTTCGACCCCTTGAAGCTTCCACAGTTCATTTCTCTGAACCACGAGCTTTCCACCTATCTTTAGTTCCAAAAAACAGGCCTGTCCTACCTACTGAGTGAACAAAATACAGGTGTATCTTAAACATTCATAGCTGTGGTGAAGCTTTTCTGCCTTTCTTTGACTTATCAGGACAAAAGTCTTGGGAAATTTTTCCTCCCTCCCAGGATGGTGTCTAAGAGGTTCATCTGGGAAATGGAGATTCTGCGTAGGTTTCTTCCTGTATTCCTCTGGCTGGTCCTTAGATGGGAGAGCTCCTTATAAAATGTTTTCAAAATTAGGAACGGATGTGACACAACTGAGAAAATAATTTGTATATTAGCAGGAGGTGCAAATCCCCAAAGATCCCATTGGAAAAACAAGAAACTCCTAGAAACTGTAAAACCTAGCACTGTGAGAACAAAGGGCCCAACCATATGGAACAGCTTATGAGAGGCAGGGCAACAGAGCCCGCGAGAGAACAGCTCAGGCTCCAGATAGACACCTAGATCTGTTCAAGGAGCAGTCAGTAAGTGTTGGGGATTGTCATGCAGGGTGGCCTGCGGGGCCTCTTCTGGGATCTCTAGTCCCGCTCCCCACATAAGAACGCAGGACATGGTGAGGCCGAAAAGGAACACCCACGGAGCCATAGGTAGGGGAGTCACACCGCTATATTCTCGCTGGAGGCTGGGTTGGAGACACAGGAAGCAGGAGCCACACTGTTCGCAACCCTCACTGCTCCGCTTGCAGGCTCAGCCACCATCTTCTTGCTAGCCCCCCATTTTCTGCTAGCAAAGCCATGGCAGTTATATTAGTGGCCAATGGCTCCCTGGTTACAGCTGACGGCCATCTACTACCCGAGCCAGCACCCCTCCACGTGAAGCCAAGAGCCTGGAAACAGCTCTTTGGGGCTCTGTCCCCACACTCCACCCCTACAGGGTCTCGCCTCACAATCTACGCGACAAGCATCTTCCGTGAGGGTCCCTGTGCAAGGAGCCTGGAGGTGGATGCAATATCCTGGACACAGCCAGGGCTCTCAGGGCACTGCCACTCTCTCTGGGCCTCTCAGGGTACCGTGCTGGAACAACAGCGACTCACAGTCAAGGTGCTTACATATTCTCGATGGCGGCCGGTCGAGATACAAAAGCAAACATCTGCCAGTCCCACTACATGGTGGTATGTTCCCAAACAGTCAAGTGGTCCAAGAAATTAGGGATGGAAGGCAATTCTCCATAGTCCAAAGTCATTCGTCAGGGCTGTCCTGGGGATGAGGGATGACCTTGACCTCACCCTCATCTCCCACAGAGGACTCAGCAAGCGTTTCCTCCTGGGACTACAAGTCCTGCATCCGGGCTGCCTCAGCAAGCACTTCCCAGCCCACAGGGCGGCAACAACCTTCGCTTTCTCCGCTTTCTCTGGCCTCTGCTGGTTGGGGAACCATCCACGTCTTCCCACCCCTCCACGGGGGTCCAGCTCTCCAGCAGCTGCTCCTCCTGGTCTTCCTCAGACTCACGCACAAATTGCTCCACTGCACTTTGGAGCGCTTTGACCAGCACCATACCCTACTCGCTGTGCCATTTGTCATGCAGGGTGGCCTGCGGGGCCTCTTCTGGAATCTCTAGTCCCACTCCCCACATAAGAACGCAGGACATGGTGAGGCCGAAAAGGAACACCCACGGAGCCATAGGTAGCGGAGTGTGGGGACAGAGCCCCAGAGAGCAGTTTCCAGGCTCTCGGCCTCATGTGGAAAGGTGCTGGCTCAGGTAGTAAATGGCCATCAACTGTGATTGGATGGCCATCAGCGGTGGCTAGTTGGCTGTCAGCTGTAACCAGTGAGCCATTGGCCACTAATATAACTGCTGTGGCTACGCTAGCAGCAAATGGGAGCTAGCAAGAAGATGGTGGCTGGGCTGGCAAGCATGGATTGCAGTTAGCACGGTGGAGTGCAGGTTGCAGATTGCAGAGAAGTAGACAGCAGGTTGCAGACAGTGTGGCTCCTGCTTCCTGTGTCTCCAACCCAGCTGCCAGCAAGACTATAGTGGTATGAAACTCCAATTCAAAAATCTTTATGCACTCCTATGTTTATTGCAGCACTATACACAATAGCCAAGACATGGAAACAACCGAAATGCCCATCGGTAGATGATTGGATTAAGAAACTGTGGTACATTTATACAATGGAGTTGTCGTGCAGGGTGTCCGGCGGGGCGGCCTGAGGGGTCTCTGCTCCCGCTCCCCACATAAGAACACAGGACATGGTGAGGCCAAAAAGGAACACCCACGGAGCCATAGGTAGGGGAGTCATACCACTATGGTCTCACTGGAGGCTGGGTTTACACGACGTGCGACCTGCTGTCCGCTTTGCTGCCAACCGACCAACTCTCCTCGACTCTCCTTACTCTCCTTCCGTCTCCTCCTTCACTCTGCTCAGCTCCCCTCCGTAGCCACGGCAGTTATATCAGTGGCCAATGGCTTAATGGCTACAGCTGATGGCCAACCACTATCTGAGCCAGCAACTCTCCACATGAGGCCGAGAGCCTGGAAACTGCTTTCTGGGGCTCTGTCCCCACACTCCACCCCTACAGGTTCTCGCCTCATAATCTACACAACAAGCATCTTCCGCGAGGGTCCCTGTGCCATATTAGACTATTGACACCTATGGACGAAAAGAAACAGTAGTCTTAGGAACCAACAATGGCAAATCCCTTCCATCTGGGAGGATACATGCTAGCTTTTTGTCCTGGGAAAGGAGGGTCGCTGCCACTGGCACCTTTCCCGGTTTGTGGTACCAGACCTTTATGGCAGTGCTTGGGGTCCCTTGTGTAGTTTCAACATGTAACAGTACAGGGGACCCCATAATAGGCCATAGTGAGAGCACATAGGTTCCCCACAAAATCATCCCAGTATCAGGACCTCCGTATACTACAGTCACTTGCGGAGGCCACTCAGCCACCACCCCTGGCGTCACTTGCAAATCATGAGTCAAACCGGCCCCCCATGGGGCTATCAGGCCCAACCATCGACAGTGGGGGCTTTTGACCTGCCAGGGCCAAGTCCATTGCTGCCGTTCCCCTGCTTTCAAGCATGTGGGTGCTGGCAGCAAAATGTTTCCATTTCTGCCATAGCCTGGCTTTTACAGAGTCTCACTGGTGGTAACTTGTAATTAAATGGGAGCGGCCGTTCGATGTAGCAGAGCTTCTACTGGTGTGGGCCCTCCCTTCCGTGGTCTCTCATTCAGGACTCTCAGGACATCCCATAGACATGAGGCCCAGTCACGCATCGTGGGAGGGTGTTTTGACACCTGGAGACCTTGCTTCAAAAGGACATTATAGTATTCAATCATGCCAGCTGCTTGTGGGTTATACGGAGCATGAAACAACCATTGCACGTCCATCCTGGCAGCCCAGCGCTGAACCTCTTGCCCCGTAAAATGGGTACACCTGTCACTTTCAATGACTTGGGGCGCCCATAGAGGGACGACTGTATGCCGCTTATCCCCAGCCGGACACTGCCAAGCAAACATCAACCCCGTAGCAATGTCCACTGCTGTAAATGCATATATTGCATTGCGGGCCTTAGGCAGGGGTCCAATGTAATCCACTTGCCAGCAAGTGAGGGGTACCCTCCCTCGCGTAATCTGCTGTGTCTCCCAGGGGAGCCTCCACCTTTGGGGGCTGTCCTGGGCACAGACGACACAGTTATAGCAGGCATCTGCTATCTCCTGCCATTTCAAAGGCAGACCCCAGCGTCTGCTCACCTGCCACATGGTTCGGCTTCTAGCGTGCTGCAATTTCCTGTGCAGCCAATGGGCCACATCAGTGGCAGGAGCCCGTTCTAACCATCGGACCCGTGCGAGGGCATCTGCTTCATCATTACCTGGGGACACTAAGGGGGAGTGACCTGTGACATGTATTAGGGTCACCTCCTTTCTCTGCCCTAGGTCCTAGAGGTCCTGCCACATGGCTTGACCCCACAGTAGACGGTGTCCAGTTTTGGTGTTTCCATGTAGGGAGCCACAACGTTAGGCCCTGGAACACCGCCTAGCTGTCAGTACAAATAACTAGGGGTCCAGGCTCATGGCTGATTACCATCCACACAGCCCGTAATTCAGCCCACTGGCTACTCTGGCCTATCCCAGTATCAAACCAAATGGTGTCTGTTTTGGGCTGTACACCAAAGCAGTCCAAACAGCTGCAGCCCCTCGGCTAGAACCATCGGTAAACCAGGCATCCTCAGGTACTGGGGACTGTCCTTCTTTGTAGGACAAGGGCTCCAAGTCCTCCCCTCTAAGCAGAGCGCTTGGCTCAGCCTGGGCTACAAGCTCCACAGGCCCCAGGACCTGTTGTAGCTCTGTGCTCAAAGGGCTTGAGCTAAGGGAATTACGTTGCTCCAAGTAGGCACCCCACTTGGCGAGGGTGGTGGTCTGTGCCACCCCCGTTTTTGGTCCCTGGGTCCACGTACGCACCCACCCCTGGACAGGATAGTTTGTTCAAACCACTACCCGTGCCGTTCCTGTGATGGCTTCTGTGGCCACTAGGGCTGCGTACACAGTGGCCAGCTGTTTCTCTATCAGAGAGTAGCAGACCTCTGCTCCCTTCCATAATTGGGACCAAAATCCCACTGGCAACCGGAGATGCTCCTGCCGTTGCCAGAGGCCCCATCCATACCCCTCTTGGGTTACGTGAACATCAAGTTCAAATGGGCAGCCAGGATCCACTACTTGCAGAGCCTGTGCCTGCTGCACTGCCCGTTTTGTGGCAACGAAGACCTGCTCTATAGCCTCTGTCCAATCCCATGAGGCCCCCTTTTTAATCATGTTGTACAAGGGCCTTGACATTTGTGCCATGTGTGGTACAAACGCCCACCAATATCCCAGCAGACCCAAATATGTCTGCAGTTGGAAGACCTTGGTCGGCCGGGGAAAGGCTTGTATCTTATCAATAATCGCCTCGGGTATAACCTTTGTCTTACCCGACCACACAACACCCAAAACCTTGACGGATAAGCCAGGGCCTTGGACCTTTTCCTCATTCACCGCCCAGCCGCGTGACCAGGTGGTGGAGAAGAGAGGGAGCTGCTTGCTCTAAATCAGAAAGAGAATCTGATGTTAATAGAATATCATCGGCATAATGAAACAAGGCCACAGAGGACGGGTGATCCCACTGTGCCAAATCCTGGGCCACGAGCCCGTGGCAGATAGTGGGGCTGTGCAAGTATCCTTGTGGAAGGACTTGAAAAGTCCACTGCCGCCCGTCCCAAGTAAAAGCAAACTGCTCTTGACACTCGGGTGCAATGTCAATGGAGAAAAAAGCATTGGCCAAGTCCACTACATAGTGATATGTCCCCAGGCTGACAGTCAGATGATCCATTAAATCATGTATTGAAGGCACTGCAGCGTGCAAGGGTGGTGTCACTTTATTTAACTCCCTATAGTCCACAGTCATTCGCCAGGTCCCATCTGGCTTCTTGACAGGCCATACTGGGGAGTTAAAAGGACTGTGCGTTGGCCTCACAATATGTGCCTTCTCCAACTCCAATGTTGTACGATCAATCGCCTCCTGCCCTCCTGGCAGGTGGTACTGTCGCACTGTAACCACGCGCCAGGGCTGTGGCAACACTTGAGGAGGGTGGTGAGCATGCCCGCGTGTCACCGCTTTCACCACCCGGATCCAGAGACGAAACTCTCCCACCGACGTCTGTAAGCCGAGGCCATGTAGCACATCCACCCCTAGAATATACTCCGGAACAGGGGAGACATAAACCTTGTAGGTACGAGGGGGAAGCCTTCCTATGCGCAGTGGTAAGGAAACAGCTTTTACAGTCACAGTCTTTCCCCGTAGCCATCAATGCAGATTGCTGGTCAGGGGAACATTTCTGGGTTCCCATAGACAAGACTGCAGTCTGCGCCAGTGTCAACTAGGGCCAAAACCCTCTGCACATTAGAAGGGGACCAATGTATGGACAGTTCTACATGGGGCCTCCGGTCCCTGCTCGCCCCCTCTGACCGGGTACCTTGGCCCCACCCCTAATCAAGCTGAATGGAGTCGTCCTCAAGCGGCGGCATAAAGTCCTGGAGGGACACGGGTCGTGCTTTCCCAGACTTCTCCTTTAGGCTTTGGAATTGCTGTTCTGGATGCAGCTGTTTCCAAAGTTCCAGCAGGAGTGCATTGGGTTGTTGGTCTATTTTCTCCTGATCGACCCCTGCTGCCACGAGATCACGCCACATCTGTGCGCGTGTTACTCTCTGAGGCCCGCGACCTCGCCCCTTTACCTTTGGTTTGGGCTTCCAGGTTTCAACTGTGAGGACTTCCTGTCTTAACTTTCTTCGCCTCCGGCTTTCAACATCCCCTAGGGTGGCCATGGCAGTTGTAACTTCATGCATCCGTCGCCCTACATAAGGTGTTAGAATAGCAACCAAGGATCCAAAAGCACTCTCAGGTGCAGTATCCAAAACCAGATCTCTCATGCTGGCTGTAAAAAGCTCGTCATCCGGCCCCTGCTTGTTAAGGTTAAAAATAGCATTTCTCATACCCATTTCATGGATAATTTGCATGAGTTCTGTGTATGAATGCCATTGACTCACAGTGCCTGGCAGTTTGCTAGCCTGTCCCCATACTGTGTGTACCATAGCAGTGAGCCACTCCATTAGAGAGTGGTTGCCCTGGTCGTGGGTCAACCTATGGCAGTTCTGTAACCTCTGTCACAGGGATGGATGCACTGTCACAAATGCTAGCTTTCCCATCTCACCTGGGGAGCAGAGAATGTTGTCTGCTCCCTCATCCCATAAACGTAGTAGCCAAGCTGAGACTGGCTCTCCAGGGCCCTGTCGGTACCGCCTCCCCAGCTCCTACAACTCAGTGGGAGTGTAAGGGGTGTGGGTAGTGAACTCAGTCACAGCTGGGTTGCCGGCAGCAACGTCCCCGGGGCCCAAAGGTTGCTCACGTTTTACCCTTTGCTTCAAGATTGGCCGGGCTTGGGGGTTGGGAGCTACATTGTCTCCACTGGGGGGCCCCTCTTCTAACAGGCGGACCCGGGCTTCCAGCGCCTCCAACCGGGACACCTGGTCCGGCACCTGGGCCATTTCATTAAGTGCATTTTCCATGTTGAGACTCAAGGCCCTGAGGAACATCCAACCCATGCGGCCGGCTGTAGCCTTCTCCTCCTCCGGCAACTGCTCAGCCAGAGCCTGCAGGGCCCTCTCCATGCTGGCCGGAGAGCCGTCCATGTCCTCCCACCCCTCCTTGGGGGTCCAACTCCTGAGAATAGTGGCCACCGAGCACCACACACTGTGCGGGGGCCACACGTCCTCCTGCCCAGAGACAGACTCCATTCCTACCTGATCGGAATCTTGCTCATTGTGCCAGGTGTCTGAGTGGGTGGAGGCCTCCGCGGAAGATGTCCACTAGCCTCGGAGCTTAAGGCCGCAACAGATCACCAAAAGGAAGGCAACGCCGTCCATGGCCAAGAAGGTGGTGTGCCAGCTGGAGGCTTGAGTCTCCCAGGCAGACCTCGCGTCCCATTCCCGGTGTCGCTTCTCATGGGCCTCCCGAAGCTGGGCTCTCACACGCACAAACTGCTCCATCATGCTTTGGTAGGTTTTGGCCAGCACCGTACGCTGCTTACGAAACTGAGCTTTTATATGTGTAAACTGCTCCAGTACATTCCTTAGAGTTTCAGCCGACACCATATCCTGCCGACTGTGCCATGTGTCATAGGACCAGAGACCCTGCATGACACCCCGCATGACAGGGAGTCATACCACTATATTCTCGCTGGTGGCTGGGTTGGAGACACAGGAAACAGGAGCCACACTGTCCACAACCCTCACTGCTCTGCTTACTAGCTCAGCCACCATCTTCTTGCTAGCCCCCATTTTCTGCTAGTGTAGCCACAGCAGTTATATTAGTGGCCAATGGCTCACTGGGTTACAGCTGACGGCCAGCTAGCCACAGCTGATGGCCATCCAATCACAGTTGATGACCATCTACTACCTGAGCCAGCACCTTTCCAAATAAGGCCGGGAGCCTGGAAACTGCTCTCTGGGGCTCTGTCCCTACAGGGATGGTGAAAGAACTGAAAGATATGATTAAAGTAAATTCTCCAAAGATGGAAAAGTTAGGTAAGTGGCTTCTTCCTGTTCTTAATATGCTTTCTATTTTTCCTGGAAGTAGGCAAGGGCACTCTGGTTAATTTGCCTATTGCCATGGCTCCCTGTCCTTCCTCCCATACTGAAGTGGATTCTTTTGTCTGAAAATCTTGGACGTGTGTTTCCCCTTTTACAAGCAGTCAGAGCTATGTGAATAAAATGTCTATCTTTTGGAAACCAAAATATGATCCTAGAGTCAAAAAGAGCCTGTTCTTATAGCTTTCCCAGAGCCTCAACTGTAATAACCAGTAAGTAGAAAGGACTTCGCTGGGACTGTTTCCACACACACAGATCAAGTGCTAAGGGTAAAGCAAGCAGTTAGATACCTAATTTAGGCAAGATGCACATATTCCCTTGGACTGTGAAGAAAAATAGGACCAAGCAGTTTCCTTTTTATTCTTTTTTCTTTCCTTCTTTCTTTCCCTCTTTCTCTCTTTCTTTCTTTGTTGTTTTGGCCTCCAAGGAGTTAGGTAATCTAATCTCCACAGACCTCCATTTCCCCTTAGTTTGCATGAGCAGACGGCACCAAGAGAGTCTTGGAAGATAAATATAATGTTTCAACACAGTCAAAATGCTTCCTTCACGTGGATCGCATCTCACACTTCTTTCTAGCATTGGAGCCATGCGACAGTTCCATGGCAAGAAAGTCTCAAAATAGCAAGTAGTAAACAGAGCCCAGGAGCCTGATGCGGCTTTACCCTGTGCCAATCCTCAGCCCTGTTCCCCTCCAGAGCGAAGCCAACTCTTTCCATCCTAGTACAGCTAAGCCAGGCTACAGGGTCAGGTAATCAATGGCAGGTGTTACGCCCCATAATAAACGTGAAGGAAACAAAGAGGAGCATACAGAAGATTTGATTGCTCAAGGAGCAATGGTGGCTGATACGTTACAAAGAAGCCCAGTGCATGGGACTGGATTGTTAAAGCCCAAGTGCCCTTGGATCAGCAAGGAAAGTGAGAGGCAGAACGGAAGGGGCCCCAGGAACTGCTAGATCGGGGAGGCTCCAGCCAGCAGTGACTGGGCCGAGACAACTGCAATGTTTATTCAGCTTACAGCTTTCATTTTTCCGAAGTAATTTAAATGAGTTAAAGGGGGAAAAATCATTCTACTGGATTGAGTCCATCACTAAATATTTGGGACACACGCTGAAAGGTTAGAAGCAAACTCCTGCAAAGAAATGATTGCTGGAATGAGGGAGTTGGCTACCAGAGGAGGCCTGGGATGAAGGCCAACAATGACCCGAGAGAGAATCGAGAGCAGCGAAATGATCCATGAAGTTTCTTGGCATTTTCAAGCACTCCTGGAAAGAGAGTGGCTCATCAACTTCACTGAAGAATCTCCAAACAAATAGCTCAACTGTCTCTGTGTTTCCCAGCGTCAGAAAATGCGACTGAAAGTTGTGAAATGAATATTTCAAGTCTGGTGTCTGGGGTTTTATACTGTACTTTGGGATGCTCTAGACACAATTTGCCCTAATCTTCAAGGTTACATGAGGGCCACGCGTATCCCAGGAGCACAGTTATTCTCAGCCCTACCTGGACCTACATTCTCTCTCAGCCTCCATTGTTGTGTAGGAATGGATTTGAGTCCGTGATCTCCTTTGCCTCAAAAACAAAATAAAACAAAAAAAGCAAAGTTACCCCCAAATACTCCAGCTGGGGATTAACTGATTTTCCAGCAGAGACTTCACAAGGAAAAGAGGGTGAGGGACCAGTACAGTCAGCATCCCATTAGAGTGAATTTTCCCCAAAGCTAGAAAAAAAGTCTCAAGAACAAATTTCCTATTTTGGGGACCTTGGACCACTCCTTCACTTCATTATGGGTACTAGGACTCAACTGGAGCCAAGGGGTGAGAGGCCAGTGGGAGAAAAAGATAACAATGGCTGTAGAAGTCCTCCTTCAGTAATCAGGGACCCGGGTGCTAACTCAGAATCTAGTCCTGGGAGCCAAGGCTGAGGAAAGCACATGAAATGGACTGGGGCTGGTACAAGGAGGAGAACAAAAAAGTAGACCCAAGAATGGGAACAGATCTGGACACCCACTGCAAAACGAAGTAGAGGCCACAAGTTGTTCCAGAAGCAAAACCGGAGAGACTGCAGAGACACTGGCACCTCCACGCAAGGCTCTGCTTCTGGGGCCCCTACTCCTCTCCATGGATGAAAGGGTGCTGTGAAAGATGCACTCCTGGTTAGGACAATAACATCACCAACA
This sequence comes from Rhinolophus hipposideros, assembly GCF_964194185.1. Lineage (NCBI taxonomy): Eukaryota > Metazoa > Chordata > Mammalia > Chiroptera > Rhinolophidae > Rhinolophus > Rhinolophus hipposideros. The sequence goes on from NC_138046.1 coordinate 23,226,979, forward strand.
TGTTATTACATGCTGTCTATCCTGAAGAATTATACTCCTGGCTCCAGAAAGAGATCACAGCTTAATTTGAGGGCGAGCAACCCCCAAAGCACCTAACACCTAACACCAGCCTAGAAATGGAGGGGCAGGCACAAGGCCTGCACACCAACATTCCCTAGAGCAGAGCTTAGCATTACCGTGGGGCGATTTTCACAGCAAAAGGCTCATGTGCACCTTTAATCCTGAAGGAGCAAGATGAAACACCCTTCCAATCCTGTTCCAAATCCATCCTTAAAATTTACTTTAAATGTTTTATGATAAGGGATACAAAGTCTTACTTAGCACACTTTCTAAGGATTTCTTCTACTGAAGCAATTTGTAAATGTTGCAAGGTGTTAGAATTAGGGGCTTTGGCGAAGAAAATAAATTGTGTTTTTAAATCCCAAGTAGCACGGAGCTAGCATGTACCTCTGGAAACATCTGCTGGGAAGGGAAGGTTTCTCAATTTCTCAAGTCTAACCAAGAGTTTGTCACTTCAGATTGGGCAACCTTTAGCAGCTGGGCTTTGGGGTTTCATGTCAAAATACTGTAGAGAACAGATTGCTCATTTTGGGGTTCTGCTGTGAGTTGACGGGGATAGGTTAGAGAATGAGTGAGCAGTAGACTCATGAAGCTGAGTGAGCCCTCTCTGGGTTACAGAGAGCCTCCTTGGGTGTAAACTGAGAGAGTTGAACTAGAGCAGGAGTCAGCAAACTTTTTCTGGGAAGGACCACATAGTAAATAATTGAGGCAATGTGGACCACAAATGGTCTCTTGCATGTCCTTCTTTTTTTCATTTTCAATAGCTTTATTGAGATATAATTTGTATATCATACAATTTGTTAGTAAAGTTACATAGATTTCAGGTGTACAATTCTGTATTACATCATCTATAAATCCCATTGTGTGTTCACCACCCAGAGTCACTTCTCCTTCCATCACCATATATTTGACCCCCTTTACCCTCATCTACCATCCCCCTCCCCCCTTAGCCTCTGGTAACCACTGTTGTCTGTGTCTATGAGTTTTTGTTTATTCATTTGTTTGTCTTGTTCTTTTGTTGTTTTTTGGTTTATATACCACATATCAGTGAAATAATATGCTTCTCTACTTTTTCTGTCTGGCTTATTTCGCTTAGCATTATACTCTCAAGATCCATCCACGTTGTTTTTTTAAAAAATGTATAAACCATTCTTAGCTTACAGGCTTTACAAAAACAAGCCACTTGGCAGGATTTGACACACAGGCCCTAGTTTGCTGATTCCTAATCCAGATCATAGGTTTTCAAACTGTTGTGTTTTTTTTGTTTTTTGTATTTTTTACTTTTTATAGTATACATCTGCTGTTTTACCTTCCTAGGAACCCCTTTCTCTGGTAAGAAAATGTGGATTTTCTTTTGAGGAGCTATCTCTTCATCATTTCATGTTGTCTTGGTGAGAATGTCAATGAAGATTTCTTGCCTTCCTCTGAACCAAGTTAAGCCAGTCTCTCTCCAAAGACTATAGATGTGAAGCAAAATAAAGTAACAAAGGGGAGAAGACCAGTGGGAGCTGATTCATCCCAGCAGAAATAACCTGATGAAACTGTCCCTGAGTTCCCACATCTAAGATCACCAGAGCTGCCCTGTTCCTATTCTTTCTGACACCTAGTAGTTAGCTTTTACTGCAACTATTCCCATTTCCAAGAAAAAAACAAACTTCTATCCTCCATCCCCCCATTCCTTTTGCTTGTTACCAAGGTGGATCTCTATTTCCTATACCTAAATGATACAGCAATCAACCCCTTCTCCAAGACCATACACTGAGCCCCAATCAATAAAACAGATAAAAGTTGGGTAACTTTGATTGAACAGGGGTGGTGCCGAAATAGCTTTCTGTGAAAACCCACCCATTGTAGTCCCTGAGGCATCTCCATGTCGCTGTGGAACAATATGAAAACCTCTTGATGAAATGCCACTGAGGTACCTTCCAACTCTGATACATTAAGATTTGATAATTTTGGGTGGTATTTATCTCAGTTGGTTAGACCGCAGTGCTCTTAACAACAAGGTTGACGTTTCGATCCCCACATGGGCCACTGTGAGCTGCGCCCTCCACAACTAGATTGAAACAACTACGTGACTCGGAGCTGATGAGTCCTGGAAAAATATACTTAAACAATAAATTTAAAATTTAAAAAGATTTGATGATTCTAAGTAGTGGGTGACAGATGATGAATTGGAGGGTAAAATAAGTGTCATCAGTCAGGAGTAGCTATACCAAAGGATCTCATAAGAGAGGATAAAATCAACAATGCAGAAAGAGACAGGCAGTATTTAGGTGGCTTCGAAACCTAATGAAGCTACTGAAGGAGGAAACTATGAGCTAATTAGAAAATTTTAATCTAAACATAAATAGGTAAGAGTATGACCTAAGGGTTTCTCTTCAGAGAGGAATAAAAGAAAGAATAAGCAATTTTTCAAAATGAAAGCGTGAGGTGAGCCTCTATGAAGCTCCCCTGGAATTTACAACTAATCGGACAACAATAACTCCACAAAGGACTCCCTGCACAGCAGACAGGCAAGACAAAGAGGCCCACTACTAAATTCACCTAAAGGTGGGAGAATTGCACGAGCGGAGGAGGAGGGAAGGGAGAAGTGCGGATACGGAGCCACGCAGGCACAGGATGCAGACCTAGCTCAGTGCTCCGAGCTCTCGCTGCATCCCAAACTACCGCAGCTGCAGGAGATGGAAGAACTCGTACTGCTAGGGCTCTGCTTATGGCCCACAGGGCTGAGGGGGCAGCATATAACACGGCTGAACGCAACGCTCAGGCAGAGACCTCAGAGAAAACAATGAGGGAAGAAGGCTGAAAACGGTGGTTTCAGCCCTCAATGCCGAGCAGAGAACAGAGGCCTTGGGCGCTGAGATTAGATGCCCTCTCCCTGCACTCCCAGAGCTCTCCCCACCCCGACCTGCCCGGTGCTAGAAGCCTAATAGTGGCAGTGTCAGATCGAGAGAACAGAGTATTTGCTGTTCTGAGAACTGTGGACCACGACGCAGATTCGTGGCCCAACTATTTCTGGCATGGGGGAGGGAGCTGTGGAAGCAGACCGGCTGTGGTGGTAGTCGCAGCCATTGCTCTGGGCCACCTCTCACAACTCACCCCGCCTCTGGCCCCACCTATCTGGGCGGATCCCTGCAGGAGTAAACAGAAATGCTGAAACATACGGGCTCTGAATCTGGTGCAGAAAGAGCTTTGGAACTTCAAAAGCTCTCCGAACCCCCACAGGGACGTGGTGCCCTATGACCCAGGCAAACTGTTAACAGAGGAGAAGCCCATTTCCCAGGGAATCCCCCCATTGTGTGAGAAGCTGGAATAGTGCAGAGAAAACATAGCACTACTGTGTGAGAGAAAAAATAAAAGGCTGTAGTCGGAGAGAAAATAAAACATTCTACCAACAAGTATTGGAAAACAAAAGAAACACCTATTCCTATGAACCTGTTGCAGAAGCCACTCCTGTAGATGTCTAGGAAGAGAAATAATAAATCAGTAATTGCCTTGAATAACCAAGGCAACAAGACAGCTCAGAAAGAAAGTGAAAAGTCTCCAGAAAAGGAACTTAAAGATATGGAAATATGTGAGTTAAATGACAGAGAATTCAAGATTGCAGTTCTGAAAAAACTCAACGAGATGCAAGAAAACACAGAAAGGCAATTTAACGAACTCAGAAACGCACTCAAAGAATAACATGAGCATTTTACGAAACAGATTGAAATTTTAAAAAAAGAACCAAATGGAATTTCTGGAGATTAAGAACTCAATAGAAGAATTTAAGAATGAAATAACCAGCTTAGGTAGTAGAGTTGACCACATGGAGGAAAGAATCAGTGACATCGAAGATAGAAACCTGGAAATGACACAGATGGAAGAAGAAAGAGACTTGAGACTTAAAAGAAATGAAAGAACTCTTCAAGAACTTTCTGACTCTATCAGAAACAGCAATGTAAGAATAATGGGTATACCAGAAGGAGAAGAAAAAGAGAAGGGAACAGAGAATATATTCAAACAAATTGTTGATGAGAACTTCCCAAACTTGTGGACAGAAATGGATCGTTGAATCCAAGAAGCAAATAGAACACCTAATTACCTCAATCCCAACAGGCCTTCTCCAAGGCACATTGTATTGAAGCTGTCTAAAATCAACGACAAAGAAAGAACCCTCAAGGCTGCCAGGGAAAAAAAGACTGTAACCAACAAAGGAAAGCTCATTAGATTATCATCAGATTTTTCAGCAGAAACTCTACAAGCCAGGAGGGAGTGGAACCAAATATTTAAACTATTAAAAGAGAGAAATTATCAGCCAAGAATAATATATCCAGCAAAGATATCCTTTAGCTATGAAGGAGGAATAAAGACCTTTCCAGACATACGGAAGCTGAGGAAACTTTCTAATACACGACCTGCACTACAAGAAATACTAAAGGAGGCTATTCGACCACCATTAACAGGGTGACAACAAATTTGTGGCAACATAAGAAGGGGGAGAGTAAAGGCCTGAACTGAAATATGGGAATGGAGAAAGTAAGCATGCTGAAGAAAATGGAATACTCTAAATATCAAACTTTCTTTTACATAAACTTAAGGGTAACCACTCAAAAAAAAAATCCAGAACTGAAATATATCCTGTAATAAAAGAAGAAACAGAGGGAAACATCATGGAATACCACCACACAGAAATAATAAACAACAACAAAAAGGCAAAGAAACAATGGAGACACCGCCTTACCAGAAAACTAAAGATAGAATGACAGGAAATCTTCACGTATCAATAATCACCCTAAATGTAAATGGACTGAACTCACCAATAAAAAGGCGCAGAGTAGCAGATTGGATCAAAAAAATTAAACGCAACCATATGCTGTCTCCAAGAGACACATCGCAGCTACAAGGACAAGCATAGACTCAAAGTGAAAGGGTGGAGACAAGAGACAAAGATGGACATTTCATAATGGTAAAGGGGACTATACAACAAGAAGACATAAAAGTCATCAATATTTATGCCTCCAATCAGGGAGCACCAAATTATACCAAGCAACTACTAACAGAACTAAAGGGAGAAATTGAGCAAAACACAATTATACTAGGGGACTTAAATACATCATTGACAGCTATGGATAGATCATCCAAACAGAAAATAAATAATGAAATAGCAGCCCTACATGACACATTAGATGAAATGGACATCACTGACATATATAGAGCACTTCATCCTAAAACATCAGACTACACACTCTTTTCTAGTGTACATGGAACATTCTCAAGGATAGACCATATATTAAGACGTAAACTCAGCCTCAGCAAATTTAAGAAGATTGAAATCATACCAAGCATATTCTCTAATCACAAGGCTTTGAAATTGGATATCAACTGCAAAAAGAAAGCAGGAAAAAACACAAATACATGGAGATTAAACAACATAATTTTAAAGAACGACTGGGTCAAAGAAGAAATTAGAGGAGAGCTCAAAAGATACATAGAAACAAATGACAATGAAAATACATCCTACCAAAATTTTTGGGATGCCACGAAAGCAGTTTTAAGAGGGAAATTTATATCATTACAGGTCTATCTCAAGAAACAAGAAAAATCCCAAATAAGTAACCTCATGTTACACCTTAAAGAACTAGCAAAAGAAGAACAAGTGAAACCCAAGGTCAGCAGAAGAAAGGAAATAACAATAATCAGAGCAGAGCTAAATGAAATAGAGAACAAAAAGACAATAGAAAAAATTAATTTGACAAAGAGCTGGTTCTTTGAAAAGATTAACAAAATTGACAAACCCTTGGCTAGATTCACTAAGAAGAGAGAAGACACTAATTAACAAAATAAGAAATGAAAAAGGGGAGGTTATCACAGACACCACAGAAATACAGGATTATCCAAGAATACTATGAAGGACTATACGCCACAAAATTCAATAACCTAGAAGAAATGGACAAGTTCTTAGAAACATACAGCCTTCCAAGGTTGAACCATGACGAACTGGAAAATCTAAACAGACCCATGATAAGTAACGAAATTGAATCAGTCATCCAAAACCTTCACCAAAGCAAAACTCCGGGACCAGATGTCTTCACTAGTGAATTCTACCAAACCTTCAAAGAGGATCTAACACCAATCCTGCTCAAACTCTTCTAAAAAATTGAACAAGAGAGTACTCCCTAACTCATTTTATGAGGCCAACATTACCCTGATACCAAAACCTGGTAAGGACAACACAAAAAAAGAAAACTACAGGACAATATCTCTGATGAATATAGATGCAAAAATCGTAAACAAAATTCTAGCAAATCGAATACAACAATGCATTAAAAAGATTGTTCATCACGACCAAGTGGGGTTCATCCCCGGGGCACAATGATGGTTCAACATACGCAAATCCATGAATGTGATACATCACATAAACAAAATAAAGGACAAAAATCCTATGATTATATCAATTGATGCAGAAAAATCATTTGACAAGATACAACATCCATTTATGATTAAAACACTTAATAAAATAGGTATAGAAGGAAAATACCTTAACATAATAAAGGCCATATATGACAAGCCTTCAGCTAATCTCATAATTAATGGTGAAAAACTGAAGTCCTTTGCTCTACGTTCAGGAACACGACAGGGCTGTCCCCTATCACCTCTGCTTTTCAACATAGTTTTGGAAGTCTTTGCCAGAGCAATCAGGCAAGAGAAAGAAATAAAAGGCATCATAATTGGGAATGAAGAAGTTAAATTATCACTCTTTGCAGATGACATGATGCTATATATATAGAAAACCCTAAAGAATCCACCGAAAAGCTATTAGAAACATTCAACGAATACAGTAAAGTTTCTGGCTACAAAATCAACGTACAAAAGTCCATTGCATTCCTATATACTAACAATGAAATCTGAAAAAGAAATACGAAAAACAAATCCGTTTGCAATTGCAGCAAAAAGAATAAAATACCTATGAATAAACTTAACCAAGGATGTGAAGGACCTGTATGCTGAAAACTATAAGACATTTTTGAAAGAAATTGAAGAAGACACAAAGAAATAGAAAGACATTCCATGTTCATGGATTGGAAGAATCAACATAGTTAAAATGGCCATATTACCCAAAGCATTATACACATTTAATGCAATCCCCATGAAAATCCCAATGGCATTTTTTAAAGAAATAGAACAAAATATCATCAGATTTGTTTGAAACCACAAAAGACCCCAAATAGCCAAAGCAATCTTAAAAAAAAAGAACAACACTGGAGGTATCGCACTCCCTGACTTTAGCTTATACTACAGGGCTACAGTAATCAAAACAGCATGGTATTGGCAGAAAAACAGACACATAGAACAATGGAATAGAAATGAGAACATAGAAATAAAACCAGATAAATACGGACAGAGAATTTTTGACAAAGAAGCTAAAAACATACAATGGAGGAAAGACAGCCTCTACAATAAATGTTGCTGGCAGAATTGGATAGCCACATGCAAAAGAATGAAACTGGACTATTATCTGTCACCATGTACCAAAATTAATTCAAAATGGATCAAAGACTTAAGCATAAGACCTGACACAATAAACTGCATAGAAGAAAACATAGGTACTAAACTTATGGACCTTGGGTTCAGACAGCATTTTATGAATTTGACTCTAAAGGCAATGGAAGTAAAAGCTAAAATAAACGAACAGGACTATATGAAACTTAAAAGCTTCTGCACAGCAAAAGAAACCATCGACAAAATAAAGAGGCAACCGACTGAATGGGAGAAGATTTTTGCAAACAGTGCCTCCAACAAGGGGCTAATATCCAAAATATACAAGGAACTCAGGAAACTCAACAACCAAAATACAAACAACCCAATTGAAAAATGGGTAGAGGACCTGAAGAGACATTTCTCCAAAGAGGACATACAAATGGCAAATAGACATATGAAAAAATGCTCAACATCACTCATCATCAGAGAAATGCAAATAAAACCCACAATGCGATATCACCTCACCCCAGTCAGAATGGCTAGCATCAACAAGACAAATAGTAACAAGTGTTGGAGAGGCTGTGGAGAAAAAGGAACCGTCATACACTGTTGGTGGGAATGCAGACTGGTGTAGCCGTTATGGAAGGCAGTGTGGAGGTTCCTCAAAAAATTACGAATAGAATTACCATACGACCCAGCAATCCCTCTCCTGGGTATCCACGCAAAAAATTTGAAAACATTTATCCATAAAGACACATGTGCTCCAATGTTCATTGCAGCTTTGTTTACGGTGGCCAAGACATGGAAACAACCAAAATGTCCTGCGATAGATGAATGGATACAGAAGTTGTGGTATATATACACAATGGAATACTATTCGGCGTTAAGAAAAGATGATATAGGAAAATTTGTGACAACATGGATGGATCTTGATAGTATAATTGTAAGCGAAATAAGTCAGACAGAAGAAGCAGAGAACCCTATGATTTCACTGATATGTGGTATATATACCACAAACAACAAAAGAACAGGACAAACAAATGAGAAACAAAAACTCATAGACACAGACAATCGTTTAGTGGTTACCAGAGGGTAACGGGGGTGGAGGGAGGGAGATGAGGGTGAGGGGGATCAAATATATGGTGATGGAGGGAGAACTGACTCTGGTGATGAACACACAATGGGATTTATAGATGATGTAATACAGAATTGTACACCTGAAATCTATGTAATCTATGTAATCTATGTAATATCACTAACAATTGTCACCCCAATAAATTTCAAAAAAACGAATAAGCAATTTGAGAAGTATTTGTTCATGAAAAAAACACTACAAACCATACCTTGAGTTTAGGTTTGTCTCTGTTAATCTTTCTACAGAAGTATCATATTTGTCTAAAAATAAGTCCTCACATCTACAGTCAATTGATGTTTGATGAGGATGCCAAGACAATTCAATGAAGAGTCTTCAAATAGTCTAGTCAACAAATGATCCTGGGAAAATGGGATATCCACATGCAAAAGACTGAAGTTGGACCCTTACCTTATATCATATACAAAAAAATTAAACAGATCAAAGACCTAAATTTAAAAACTAAAGCTACAAAACCCTTAGAAGAAATCCAATGCATAACCTTAGACTTGACAGTGGATTCTTTAAAAATGACACCAAAATCATAGGCAACGAAAGAAAAAATAGACAAATTGAACAGCAATATTTAAAATTTGTGCATCAAAGGACACTAATGAATGAAAAACAATCCACATATGGGAGAAGATATTTGTAAACCATTTATCCAATAAGATTTTAACATCCAGAAGGATATAAGGAACTCCTATAACACAACAACAAAAAGACAAACATCCCAATTGAAATGAGCAAAGGGTTTGAGTAGACATTGCTCCAAAGAAGATATACAAATGGCTTATGAGTGCATGAAAAGATGCTCAACATCATGAGTCATCAGGGAAATGCAATTCAAAAACCACAGAAGATGCCACATCATACTCAGTAGTATGGTTATAATTTTAAAAATGGGAAATAATAAGTGTCTGAAAGGATGTAGAGAAATTGGAATCCTCATACATTGCTGGTGGGAATATAAAATGGTGTAGACTTGGTAGAAAACAGTTTGGTCCTTCCTCAAATGTTAAATATAGTATCACCATATGATCCAGTAATTCCCCTGCTAGGTATATACCCTAAAGAATTGAAAACAGGGACTCAAACAGGTATTTACAAACCCCTATTTATAGCAGCATTATTCACAATAGCCTAAAGGTGGAAATAACCCAAGTGTCCATTAACAGGTGAATGAATAAACAAAAGCAATAAAATGGAACGTTGTTAGCCTTAAAAAGAAATGAAGTCCTAATACATGCTACAACTTTGGATGAACTTTGAAAACATTATACTAAATTGCATATGCCAGATACAGAAGGTTTGTATGATTCTGCTTATATCAGGCATCTAGAATAGACCAACTCACAGGGACAGAAAGTAGATTACAGGTTACCAGGGATTGGAGAGAGTGAGGTGTTATTGCTTAATGGGTACAGAGTTTCTGTTTGGGATGATGAAATATTCTGGAAGTGAGAGTGGTAGTAGTAGTACATTGTGAATGTAATTAATGCTACTGAGTTGTACACTTAGAATGGCTAAAATGGCAATATTTATGTTATTTTTTATCACAGTAAAAATAGTAAAAAGATGTATTATCTTTAACCCACATGTAGTGAGTGTAATAATGGTGAAGAGGATTTGAGGGGTTAATGGGCAAGTCCCTGGGTCAAATGGATTAAGAGTTTCTGAACAAAGAAAGGAGAGGAAGGTGATCCTAATTATGAGTAGTATACATCAGGAAAACAAGAATTCCATCTACAGAAGGAGAGAACAGAAGACATTGCTTGTCTGGCACCCCCGCTGACCATCAGTCTGGAGGAAGAACTTCAAGTACAACAAACACAGCAGGGAATCCCTCAAGTGCTCCCAGTCCAGTCTCTGAGGACCTTGCCCTCAGTTGTTTTGACAGAGGGGCCCACAAAACTTAAAAATTAAAGCTACCGTTAAGCCCAGACAAGACTTGTAAGGCCAGACCAATAAAAGATGGCCAAGAGCTATCAGTAATCATCTGAGGAACCCACTCTTACATGATCTCAGGAGCCACACAAGAAAGCATTGGCAGGAGATACAGTGAGAAAACTGAACTGCAGAGGACACTAAATTCTACGGATACCAAAGAGGAATCCAAACCACCCAGGCGCCGTGGGACAATGAGAAGCTGAGGGGTTGGAGATCCAGATATGAGCCTGGGTGGGGCTCAGAGTTCTATACTTACTATATGTTCTAAGCATGGATTGAGTCTATGTACTGGATAAGCCACAGCACCATTGACAGTGGATGTTTTGTGAACATGTTTAGCACCTGGTTACCACTCAGGCCCTGGACTATACCATGGTCTAAGGTGGCTTGGACAAACAAGAATTACTGTATTCATTCCCATCTGTATTTCAGATGAAACGTGTACTTTGTATTTGGCTCATGAGACTAAGTGAATCAGAGTCAGTATGTCCTCCTCTCCCAGCCCCTCAGTTTCACTATCGGCCAGATTTCACCACTTAGCTCCGTGCACCTGCCTGTTTGGGGCTGTCCACATCCTGGGACTGGTTCTTGTAATACCACGGAATATAACAAACTCTTAGACCAAACTGACATTTGGTCTGCACTCCCTAGGCCTTCTAATTTGAGTCTTGGGTTTGCTGAGCCAAATGCTTGCCTGGTTTCCTGAACTCCTCCCTTATCCTACCTTGTGGTGCCCATGGAACCACTTTCCATTTCCTTCTCCTTTTCAGTTTTGGGAAGAGTTCCCGTATGCCCACCAGCTCTCAGTCTCACTGCTTACCCTCACCACCAGGTTGATGTGGACCCTGATCTGGGCTCTCTGGGATTTTCCCCGCTGCTTTATGTATACGTATTGCCCTGGGTTTCTTTACTCTAGCCCACATACATGCTTCAGAATCCCAGCTCCAATTTGACTGAAAGTTTCATCTCTCCCAACCCACTCAATGATCAGCGTTTCCTGTGGTCCTACCTATAATAGAAGACACCTTGTTACTCATAGTGGCAGTGAAACCAAGCTATAAGCTCGGTTCTTTTATATAGAAAATGGATCTCTTAAAGGTTTTTCCAGGGAGCCTAAAATTGTAGTGATGATGACCATCCCAAGAACACGTTTTACCCCCAGTTACCTTTGAAGCTAAACATGGTCACCAAATATTCACTGGCAACAGAGATTGTTTACCCAATAAACAAATTCAACTCATGCTTAGGACTCCTGTGAAGCTAGGCACCTCAGAAAAAGTAGTTGAAAACCTTTGAGATTTGGTATTTCAAAAATAGAGTTGAAGTTAGTCACTGTGGACAAAACAGAACTTTGTTGGGCTTCCTTACACTTACTGTCAGTCTAATATTGTTTTTAGTTGATTTACATACAATGTCAGGAGACATCATAAGCTCCTCCATACCTAGGGTCTCTAAGGGTTTTTATAAAAACCTGATGGCCACTTTGTTATACAGTTCAATGGATTCCCCGTAGTCCCTTTTGGGGCCACCTTGGCAGTGGGGAGAAGGGAGGAAAAAAATCGAGTTCTGAAATTAGTCAGGTCCAGGTTGGGGCATTTTCTTCAAGACTTCTCTTGGGTGCAGAGGTTGAATAATTAAAGTTTAAAGCTAAAGCAAGGCTAAGACTAACAGACATCCAGGTTCAAGTTTCAGTGAGTCACAGAAAGGCAACTTAAGTTCAAAGAATAGGCATTTGGCTCTATTTTTTCTTTTTATAAAGAGCTTCTATGAAAAGAAAGTTAATTTCTGTGACTCATAAACAGAAGATCGCCAAAGCTCCATAAGGTTTCTATGCAATTATGTCAGAAAAACTTGATGAGAAAATAAATAATTCCATGTTTCCTACAAGTGTATCTGTGTACACACTGTGTACTCCATAAGAGCAGGGTTAAGGAAGAGTGTTGGTTGTCAAGGAAAGAAAGCGGTTTATTCTGATTAATAACTAGAGCCTCTCCATGTGCACCATGGCACCCCCACTTGACTTGCTCTGTGATTGACAGCTAGCCACACGGCAAGAGCATTTGTGATGTTGCAACACACCTAGGAAACAGCAGTTCGTTCTCCAACCCCTTGGTATCAAGTTGGGCTGCTTAAAAATGATAGAGGTAAGCCATCTGGAGTTTTCTGGATGTGGAAAAACCAAGTGACCACTGCATGAGGAATAACTCAGAACAGGTAGTGCTCAGTGGGACTTCACAGCACCATGATAGAAAATAGAGGCTCAGAAAAGAAGCCTCAGTCAAATGTATAAGGAAGACTCCAGTATTCATATACTATTTTACTTGACTTCTACATGTTGCTACACATCACAGGGGGAAAAAATCCCTTCTGTAAACATGAGAAATGTGACCTCCAAAGGAGATGTTAATTGTACATATAGGTTCAAAGAACACACTAATTGCAGTATGCCCAGCAGTTTATTCCTACAAGTTGTTTCTGAGAGTCATGCCAATAGCTAGTGAGCCTGACGGAGCTCAAAGTTAACTGCAACCACCTTCCACCCAGCTTTGGAGTCCCACTTGCTCCTTCTCTCCTAGGGCTTCCTAAAGGAAAAGTACATGTGAGAGGGGTCTAGAGATGGGCAACTCTGAGCGACCAAAGTAGCACAGGGAGCCAATTGCATAGGACCAATTGCATAGCTCAAAGAACTGGGCATTATTCTTGACTCCTCATTTTCTCTTAAATCCTACTTCCAATCCATCAGAAAATACTGTTTGTTCCACCTTCAAACTATATCCAGAATCTGACCACTTTTCATCTTTTCTACCTCAACCACCCTGGCCTAAATCACCATCATCTCTAGCCTGGATTATGGCAATATTTCCCTCCATGCTTCTCCCTTTATTCTCCTACACTGTATTCTAAACACAGCAGCCAGACTGATCCATTTAAATTGTAGGTCAGATCATATCACGCCTCTGCTCAGCACCCTTCCATGGCTCGCCATTTTATTCAGAATCAAAGCCAAAGTCCTAACCATGGTCCAAAAGGCCCCCACATGATCTGGCCTCCCACTGTGCCATCTCATACTACTTCCTACCTCATAATTCTACTCCAGACACTATATTGTTCCTTGAAAATGCCAGGCACACTCTTACTTTAGAGCTTTTGCTCAGGCTGTTCCTTCTTTCTGAAATTTTCTCCCTCACCCCAGGTCTGCGTGGCTTACCTTGTCTCCTCCTTCAGTTCTCCACTCAAATGGTACCTTATTTAAATAACTCCCTTGTTTAAATTTACAACTCTGTCACAAAGATTCCCTTTCCCTAGTTCCTGCTTTATTTTTCTCCATAGTGATTGTCATTTATCATTTAGTTTAGCTTTCATTCCTCTAGAGTATCTGAGCCTTGAGATGGGAAAAGTTAGGTTTCCTTCTCTGCGAAAGGCATTTCTGGCCACTGTAAACAGGAAATAGGGGCAGGAAGACCTACCTTTTCCTCCTGAAATATTCCTCAGTGCCAGGTGTCTACTGTGAAGCTAGCACTGTCAAGAAGTTTGGGATGGGGTGAGGGTTGGCCACCACTATTCAGGACAAATCACAACTGTGAAGAACTGAGATGAACAACTTCTGGGTTCCCATTCAGTATGTTCTGGGGTTTGGGTAAGCCAACTCTGGGCTCCAAAACTACTGGCTCACGCCCAAGTCTCCTTTGTTGCTTTTGCCATGCATCTGTAAATTCTGTTGGAGAAGGCTCTTTTTCTGTTTTGTTCACTGCTGTATCCCTAGCACCTAATCAGTGCTAAGAACATAGTAAATGCTTAATAAATGTGTGTTGAGTGAATGAAGGAACCAGTGAAATGACCAAGTACACTGGAGTGAACTTGTTACTTGCCTGCCTCCTAATCGTAGATCTTCTTACACTTTTCTCCCCCATCCTGTTGGTTCTCCCTGGCCTGGCTCCCTCAACTCTCTTTTGTCTGTGTTCTGCCTCGTACTACACCTTTTCCATGCCTACTCCTTATTATCACTCCCTAACCCAAGCCTTGCCAAGACTTCCAGCAGAGTTGGCAGGGGTCTTGACAACAGCCCTCATAACCTGCTGACTTGAGTACCTACTATTTGTCCGGTGCCATACTAAATGCATTATACACATTTTATTTAACCCATAGAACAACACATGGATAGATATCTCCAAACAAAGCCATCTACTCTCCACATGCCCTCAAATTGGGCCTCCTTCCTCAGACCAAGGGAGGGAGTGCTTTCTCTACCCTTTGTACAACGACTGTTAAGATGCCCAACTGTCTAACCCTGGCCTTGCATTCCGCGGTACTGCATGAGGAAAACCACCCAGAGTCCATCTCACTCCACTCATTTGTACTACCCAAGTTCCGACTTCCCAGAATGCCTTGCACTGAGCACACCTCAGTGATGACCCATAGAAGAAGCCAGGCCTAGATTTCAGCTGCCAATTATAGTTAATTTCCCAGAACTCAAACTCTCATCTTGCCTTCTGATAATACAGCCCAAGGGACACACATCACTGTGTAGTGCATTCTCTGTATATTTTGTCTCTAGCGAAAGATTTAAAAATCCTTGCCTGGGAAAGGAGTGAAAAGCATTTTTGGAAATATTCAAAACATGCATCTCCGTTCCTCAATGAGAACCAAAGCTGAGGATGTGACGTTTATAGGACATGTCAGTGGAAAAGATTACTTTTCTTAAAATACATTTGTTAAATGATAGGTAAAACAGCAAACGGATGGGAACCTACAACTGGGAGACATCACAGGAAGAGGGAAATATGATTTTTATTATAAACATATGCATTTTATTATTTCTCCCAGTGAGGATCAGGATTGGGAATCTGCAGCTGTGAAAGGGCAAGGAGAGAGCAGTATTTTTAGACCTGTCACTTTAAAATATACCTTCTCTGCTTTGCTGCAGCATTTCTCTAAACAAGGCCGTCTTAGAGCCTGAGCACAGACGAAGATGAATATGTGTGTGTGTGTGTGTGTGTGTGTGTGTGTGTGTGTGTGTGTGTGTAAAACAAATGACTGGGAGGCAGTTTCTCTTGTCCTCACAAATACTGACTAAAATAGAGCTTGGCTTGTCTCCACGCCACCCAGGACCAGCTTGTTTCCCAGGCTTGGACATTTGGGCCACTCTTGTTCCCATCTTAAACCATGGAAATTATCAGTCTCCTATAACTCTAGTCCTACTTCGTACAAAATCCTGTTGGTTCTTTCTCAAAAAGTCTCTTCCAATGATACGAACATGAGAAGCTACTGCTTAGTGGGGCCACCTATTGCTACAGACACACTTCCTTTCATCTACACCACTTCTCCATGAGGCGAGCAAAAGGATTAGTCCCAGTTCACAGAGAAGGAAACAGGCTCAAAGAGGTGAGGTTTCTTGCTCAAGGTTACTCAGCTCATAAATAGTAAATGGGGGTATTTGAAGCCACGTGTGTCTGGCTCCAAACCCTTGCTTATGCCATAGGCTGTACTTCCTCTCCATTTCCCCAGTCCCCAGCCGAGGCTCAGTGTTAACCACCAAATGTCTGTAATGCTGCAACAGGCTCAGCCCAACAAATCCAACTGCTGCACACATAGCCACAGGCATCTGCCACAAATGCTTTCTTTCTTGACATCCCTGTTGTTCTATGCTCCTCTGTATTGCCTGGGGATCATATTCCAAAGTCTTCATGGTGGCATTGAACATACTCCCTGAGTTCACTTCTATCTCCAACTTTTCTCCAAAGAATACCCTCCGTCACATCGTCTTCACGGACACTGCACCAGCCTTGCTCATTCGGCCTTGACATCTTTGCTCTGGCTGTAGTCCTCCACCTGGAACACCTTCTACCCTCTTCATCTGTCTCCCAAACCTTCCCCAACAACTCCACAGGGATGTGAGCCCTCTCCCACTATAAAATCCACTGTTTGAGTTTCTGTTCTCTCATAACATTTTCTACTTGTGTTGTGTGTCTCTTCTCCATTGCCACAAAGGAATGTACTACTTACTTCTCCTCTGGTGCCTGACACCATATTGAGCCCAGAATAGGTGGTCAGCCATTTCTGGCCTATTTTGACTTAATTCTCTAACGTGCCATGCCAATGGGGTTTCCCAGAGAGGAGGGCTTAAGGGAAGGGATGTGGCTCATGTATAAGCAACTACACTGTTCACAGCAATGCCATCATCTCAACAACAGTCAGAGCTGGCTGTTCAGAGAGGTAAAAACACTGGATCAGGCCTTTCCATCAAATGATTTGGTCTATTTGGACCCTTAAGTTAAGCAGTCCCTTCTTCCTTGTGGCATCTAGAACCAAAGGCCTGGCACAAATGAGAGTGACAGGTACTTCATTACGGACATGTCATCGCCTACATGGGGCTTCTCTGCCAACAAGAGGGCGATGTCTCCAGCCACTTTGCAAATGACTGAATTATGGGTTTACTCAATCTTTCATGCTGCCAGGCTCAACATTTTGGTTTACTCCTCTAGTTACCCTTGGCATGGTTTCCACACTGGGAAAGGCAGAACTCTCCCAGGCTCACATCTCCCTAGGGACTCTAAAAAATACCTTGCCTTAAACTTAAGATTTTCTTTGATTCATATAAATCTCCACCCACACCCCTGGCCACCCGCCCAGGCCACTCTTTGGGGTCTTAGTCCTGCAGAGAACATTAGACTCCATGTCCACATCTTGGTCCTTGTTTTCAAACCTTGTCTTAGTGAAATATCATCATTTTGGGAAACAAGACTGTCAGGAAGTCATTTCAGGCAAAAATCAAATCCACAGCACTCCACACAAATAACAAACAGCCTGCAAAGCCCTTCAGTGGGACTCCAAGAGCTGCCATTTGGAAGGGAGGTCAGGAAGTGAAGTGTAAACATCTGGTGTTCTAAAGGGCTGGCCTGAGGGCTGTGTGCAGATGTGAAAATCCATGGCCTGGCCTCTGAGTACCTTCTCTTTATTTTTTTATTTTTTTCAGGATTGATTTTTGGCTACGGGGCACTGAGTCACGCAGACCTCAATTAACACTGGAAATGCTACTCAAACAGATTGACTGTTTATCAAGGTGATGGGCCATTTTCACTGACTACTTCAAGTATTTATTTTTTAATTAGCCAAAGTGCTAATTTGCTTAGCATTTCTTGGCATAATTGGTGCTGAGCGGTCTTTGAATCTTCAGATGGTCCCTTTTGTCACTCACTTTCTAATTCATGCTGGCTCCTTAGGCATTTTGCAGAAATGGATTAACTCAGTACCGTCCAACACCTTCCTTTCCGAAAACTAGTATGAAAACAAGCACTTTGACTCCTGGAGTGTTTCAGACAGAAGATGATGTTAACAATAGTGGACAATTCTCAAAACACCTTTCATGATAGAGTGCAGTATGTTTCACAAATGTTAACTACTTAAATCTCCCAGCACACCTGCATCCTGAATAAGAGCCATCCAGATAGCTCTCCCTGGATGAAATGTAGTCTCATCTAGATTAAAATTCCCATGCGGAATCTATAATTGCTAGATTGCAAGTTGATGGACAGTTTTTGGTTAACATCCAAAATTTTGCTAACACTGTAATAGGATCTTCATTGGAGGTCCCATTGGATCAAAATCTCTCCTCTTCCCCCACCTAATTGGAAAGATGATGCTTCTAGGCCTGTGCTTCTCAAGTGTAATCTATGGTATGTAAGGTGCCCTCATTTTACCACTGGCTAGTTTAAAATGCAAGAACAGGATGTGCTGATGGCTGGGTGAAGATTCCAGCCAGCACAAGAAGCAAATAGAAAGTGGAAGCAAAGGCTAACCGAATTCATTTTGACTTGACTGCTAAAAATTCCCCAGATGTCAACTAAGAGAACTGGGAGTTCTACTATAGCACTGTTGCCACCAACCTGGGCAAAAAGGGGTACAGCTGGATCCCAAGACCTAAGGCAAGGTAAGGGAATCCAGTCACAAATAAAAGAAGGAAGAAGTGACCCCAGGGGGAAGAGATGAGAAAGCTAGCTGAAGGACATCACATTTGACATGGCCTAGTTTCCCCTTTTCATCATTCAATTAAAAACACATTGAGAATTCCCCCAGTCTGCCATACTCCCCACCTAAAGTCACTTTCCCTGACACCACTTCAACAAAATGGCAAGGCTCTGAAAGTTAAACATGAAGTGAATTACTAGTGGTTGGCCCCAGGGGAATTGCTGGATTTGCTTGTTTGTTTGTTTTTACTATGGCTCTCCCTCTCTTGGGGAATCTTGACTTACTTGGTAGCTGACTTAGTAAAGACTTCAGTGCTGCTCTGCAATCTTACTTTTGCCCCTAATCATCTGCGGCTCCCATTTACCACAATGACTGATCCAAGCCTTACCACTTTTCAAATCCCCAGCCCTGCCTTTGCCTCACTCACTCTTAGTAGGATGCCTTGCAAATGTCCTTACAGGAATACATGCCAGCAAGTGTGAACTTTTGACTTCCTTCCTGTCTTCAAATATATCTATATGTATGTGTTTCCCAAATTATCCTTTTTTCCATTTTTCTCCAGTGTTAGCAAGGGGTGTTCTTCCACATCTGCAGGGTCTTAATACCAATTTCTCCCTACTTCTGAGTCCTTGCTACATGGCTCATAATGTCTACCTCCTATGTCTTCAACCTTTTTCTCTCTGCTTGCTTCTCTCCCCTACCCTACAATCTATAATTATGCTTAAGTCTCAGTTTGGGCATCTTCCTCTACTTGCCCTTTAAATGTGGGGTTCTGCAGGGATCTGTCCTAAGCTTGCTCACAATCTCCTTATTGATCTCAGGCATTATCATTATTCAGACACCTCCCAGACACCAAATATCCTTCAAATAATATCCACAGCTTTCTCCCATCTCTTTCTTATGCGTTCCAGGCCTATATTTCCAAATGCCTACTGATGATAGCTCCACCTAAATATCCCATAGGACTTTCAAACTTCGCATGTCCAAATTGAAGACATCTTTCCCACCTCCCACTCTCAACCTGTTCCTTTACCTGTTTTCCCTCTCTCAATTGATAACAGAAACAGACACCCAAACACCTGGGTCCAAAACCTGGGAGTCACCATTGTTAACTCTCTGATTTTCCACATTACATCGGATGTCTACCTGTTCATTCTACTTCCTTAATGTCACCATCTGGTAATTTCATTCTTTCTCTCCATATTTTAGTAGTCATTTAGTTATGTCATGTCAATACTAATTGCTTAACAATTCCAGGACTTTGTTCTTTATTCACCTCCCAATTGTGCTATTTTAACAGTCTCCTAACTGGTGTCCTTGCTTTCTCTAGGCCTCTCTAGTCTGTGTCCCATACTATAGACAGAGCAGACTACACCTTCCTCTGGACTAACCTAGCACATTAGCTCTCCGCTATTATATGTTAATACTTATAATAGCACATATCATATGTTGTAATCATCTGTTTACATGTCAGTGAATCTCCCACTGGATTCACAGCTGCTTGAGGGCAGGCTCACTCTTCAATTTGACTCACTTTTAATTCAGAGTAAATTAATGTATATGATTCTGTTTGGTTGCATCTAATAGAAGGGCAGCAAAAGACACTATCACCATACCTATCAGAATGGCTTAAATTTTTTTTTAATTAAATTTATTGGGGTGACAATTGTTAGTAAATTTACATAGATTTCAGGTATACAATTCTGTATTACATCGTCTATAAATCCCATTGTGTGTTCACCACCCAGAGTCAGTTCTCCTTCAATCACCATATATTTGATCCCCTTTACCCTCATCACCCACCCCCCACCCCCTTACCCTCTGGTAACCACTAAATTATTGTCTGTGTCTATGAGTTTTTGTTTCTCATTTGTTTGTCTTGTTCTTTTTGGTTTATATACCACATATCAGTGAAATCATAGGGTTCTCTGCTTCTTCTGTCTGACTTATTTCACTTAGCATTATACTCTCAAGATCCATCCATGTTGTCACAAATGCTCCTATATCATCTTTCCTTAACGCCGAATAGTATTCCATTGTGTATATGTACCACAACTTCTTTATCCAGAATGGCTTAAATTTTAAAAAGCAGATAATACCAGGTGTTGGAACAACTGGAATTATCTTACATTGCTAAACAGATTGTAAATTGGTACAAACACATTGGAAAACTACTGAAAGAAAGAAAGAAAGAAAGAAAGAAAGAAAGAAAGAAAGAAAGAAAGAAAGAAAGAAAGAAAGAAAGAAGAGAGAGAGAGAAAGAGAGGGAGAAAGAGAGGGAGAAAGAAAGGGAGAAAGAAAGAAAGAAAATAGAGATAGATATCCTAGAAACAAGCAAAATTCACTCTTAGCTATATCCCCAACCTAAATGTATACACAAATATACCAAGAACATTCACGCAACACTATTCATGATAATTCCCAAATGGAAACAACATGAATGTCCATTAACAATAGAATTAATACTACACAGCACTGAGAAGGAAAGAACTATTTCTATAAAAAAAACACAACATGTATAAATCTCACAAACATATGTTGAATGAAAGAAGCCAGATGCAAAAGAATATATACTATAGAATTTCATTCATATGAAGTTAAAAGACAGGCAAACTTAATCTATGGCATTTGTTGTCAGGTTAGTGACAACCCTTGTAGGGGAATAAATGACTGGGAGGGGACATTAAAGGCGGCTTATAGGATGCTACCTGCATAGGTGTGTTCAGATTGTACAAATTCACTAAGCTGACACTTATGATTAGTGTACTTTTTATGTGTATATTACGTACTTCATTAAAAAGTTTGCTTTTTAAAAGTATATCTTGAACACCATTACCCATCTTTCCAACTTTTTTTTAAATTAAAGTTTATTGGGGTGACAATTGTTGGTAAACTTACATAGATTTCAGGTGTACAATTCCGTAATACGTCATCTATAAATCCCATTGTGTGTTCACCATCCAGAGTCAGTTCTCTTTCCCATCTTTTCAACTTTTAAGAGATCCTCTGCTTTTGAAAATTTTTAGGTATTCCATTTATCAGTTGTCTCTTAAAATTCTTTCCTCCACTTCAGAATTACTGCTTTCATTTCTTGCATCGTCTATTGCTGTTCTACAAACTGGCCTCTCTGCCTTTCACCTGTCTCATTCTTTCACAATCACTTCATTCTCTATACTAAAGCCCACATCTGATCACATCCTATTCCTACATTCAAAATCCTTTAGTGGCTCCTCTTCGTAGAACAAAAGTCACCAAAATGTAGCAACTGATTAGAAGACAGAAGTCTGAGAGAGAGGGAGGGGGAGACAGAGAGAGAGAGAGAGAGAGAGAGAGAGAGAGAGAGAGAGAGAGAGAGAGAGAGAGAGAGGAAGATGAGTAAGCCCTAAAGGGAAATAATGAGCTCAGATTAGAACATACTGCGTTTGAAGTCAGTGGTTGACAAAATTGGGTGGAGGATTCAGTTCTAAAGATCTAATCCAAGATTTAACATACTGGAAAAAATGGATAATAAGTAGGGAAGCATAGTGAATACCTTAGGTCAAACCTATGCAAAGAGAGATTGATTATAAAGAACAAGGAGTGAATTCTCATCAGGTGATTTGACTCTGAAGGAAGGTATCCCTCACTGTATTTGATAACACCTAAAAACTCAAATTAATGCAGCAATTATTAGCTGTGTTCCACTAACTCAGTTTCCCACTCTTCACCTCTTCCACGTGCATGCAGTACTGGTCAGGATCTGCAGCTAGAGGAGCCACCCAGAAGACACAGTGACTCCCAGTGTCCAGCAGAGCTGTCTGTGTGGTCTGCCTAATCCACCACAGACTCTAGGGCTGGGACTTCCTCCCGTCAGAGTCTCTAATAGCCAGGAGGCAGCAGAAGGAACCATAGCCCCATTCCAAATCCTCAGCTCCTCCCCAGGTATTTAGCACTTAAAAAAAAAAAAGACACTGTTCCCTCTCCTCTATAATGCCAGCAAGGGCAGGGTCCTGAGGCTCTTCTGTGGCCCTAACCCTCAAATATACCACTGCTCAGCCCCATCCGCTTTAGACCCAAGCTCTCATTTTTCAATCTGTCTTCAGTAAGCTTTCCAACCCTTTATTCTCAAACCCAGAATAGCTCTTGTCCAGTGTTTATTATATATTGCTAAATTGGGTTAGGGAGAAGCAGGTTATAATACATCTATAATATGTTCCTGTTTTAGTTATAATAATAAATATAAATACACACAGAGGGTGCCAAAACAAGATATACACATTTTAAGAAAGGCAAAAATTGTTAAAATTGTAATATTCAATATATACTGATAATAAAAGATGAATACAAGTCACTTCTGACTTTTGCAATTACAAGAGGGGCTCATAGTGGTTACCATTAGCGTAACTTTAATAGTTGTTTCCTTTGTTAAAATGTGTATACATGTTTTGGGGCACCCTCTGTATATATATACCATGGGTGCCAAAAAAATGTATACACATGAATTGTAGTCATCTTTTGTTATCCGTATATATTGAGTATTACAATTTTGATAGTTTTTTCCTTTCTTAAAATGCATACAAATTTTTTGCATTTATATATATATATTTCCATGCTTCTATAAGCACTTTTGGATATACATACATTAAAAAAAACAAAACTGGGGGTGGCCGGTTAGCTCAGTTGGTAAGAGCATGGTGCTTGTAGCACCAAGGTTGCTGGTTCGATACCCACATGGGTCACTGTGAGCTGCACTCTTCTTAAAAATAATAATAATAATAATAACAAATTTAAAAAACGAGAAGGAAATATACCAAAATGTTAGCAGTAAATATCTTTTAGAAATGAGATTGTGGGTAGTTTTGTTTTCTTCTTTGTGTTTTTGTATGTCATATTATTTTTAAACGTATATGTATTAATTTTTTAACAAGGGCTAAATCCCCCAATGTTGTTTTTTTTTCAATTTTTATTGGGGAAGAATGTGTTTTTCCAGGACCCATCAGCTCCAAGTCAAGTCGTTGTTTACACTCTAGTTGTGGAGGGCGCAGCTCACTGGCCCATGTGGAAACACAACCAGCGACCTTGGTGTTATGAGTACTGCACTGGAACCAATTGAGCGAACCGGCTGGCCCCTCCCCCATTTTTTGTTTGTTTGTTTTTTTTTAATGCAAAAATAGAAAAGAGTTTCCATTTCCAGTATGGTGGAATAAGTTTTTAACAGAACAACTTCCCTGAAGGTAGCAACTATAAACTCTGAGGAAAATACGAAAAGTACTTTCTGCATATATATATATATATATATATATATATATATATGATATATATAATTACATATATTATATATATAATATATATTATATAGATATATAATATATATATATATGCAGATTTTGGATGGGAGCTGAAACAGGGCAGAAGGAGTGGCATGGGGTGAGTTTCCTGTTTTTTTCAGTTTTAGCCTGAGCACAGACTACTGTTGCAGCCTAGCACAAGACATCTAAAGCTCCAATGAAAAACCTGTCATTTGTCTGGCTTGAAGAACCAGATAGAAGAACCCAGGGTAACTACAGCCACTTATAAATGCCAGGGAATTCCTGGAAAGGAGAGAAGCAGAAGAGGAAAGCCCCCATACTCTATGCATAGACTTAGCCATGGTCTCTTGTTGACTGCTGGGCCCTTGCACCATGCATGCCTGAGGTGGACTCAAAGCACGTTACAGCTAGGGCTAAAAAGATATTAACTGATAAATTGAGCTGATATCCTCCATTGGTGAGACAGAGTTTGCAGTCCGTGACTAACCAAGCTAACTGCTTGCTAAAACAAAACAACAACAAAAAAATCAACACTTTTTGGAGAAATATACTGGAATCCAGATTCTCCACAGTCTAACAAGTAGCATGCCCAGTATACAATCCAAAATTAGCCAACATAAACAAACAAACAAACAAACAGGGAAATGCAGCCCACCCATTCTCAAGAGAAAAGACAATCAGTTGAGTTCAACACAGGGATGACCCAAATGTTGGAATTATCAGACAAGGACTTTAAAAGAGTTATGATAACTATAGTAAATGAGGTAAAGGAAAATATGCTTATAATGAATGGGAGAAAAAGGAAACTCAAGAAATGAAATAGAAACTATAAAAAAATTAATGAAATTCTAAAACTGAAAAATATAGTATCTGGGGGGAAAAACTGAATGGACTCAAGAGCAGAATGGAAAAAAAGAAAAAGTCAGTGAACATGAAGAAAGATCAATAGAAATTCTCCAGTGTAAACGAGAGAGAACAAAGAACAGAAAATAAAATGAGCAGAGCCTTGGGGATCCGAGGGACAACATCAAAAGATCTAACACACAGGTAATTGTCATAGAAGGAGAGAAGAAAAAAAATAATAATAATGGCTAAAAAATTCCAAAATTGGGTGAACCCCAAACAGGGTAAATATGAAGAAAACCATGCCTAATACATCATAATGAAGTAGATTAAAACCAAGGATCAAAAGTAAATATTGCATAAATCAACAAACAACAAATGCTGGCGCGGATGTGGAGAAAAGGGAACGCTAGTGCACTGTTGGTGGGATTGCAGATTAGTGCAGCCACTATGGAAAACAGTATGGAGGTATCTCAGGAATCTGAAAATGGAACTACCCTATGATCCAGTAATTCCACTCCTAGGCATCTACCCGGAGAAATCCAAAACTCCAATTCAAAAATCAGTATGCACTCCTATGTTTATTGCAGCACTTTACACAATAGCCAAGACATGGAAACAACCGAAATGCCCATCGGTAGACGACTGGATTAAGAAGCTGTGGTACATTTATACAATGGAGTATTACGCAGCCATAAAGAAGAAAGAAATCTTACCATTTGCAACAACATGGATGGATCTAGAGAACATTATGTTAAGTGAAATAAGTCAGAAAGAGAAAGACAAGTACCATATGATCTCACTTGTATGCAGAATCTAAAGAAAAGAATATGTGAATGAACTAATCAGAGACAGTTTTGAGGACACAAAGAAAAAACCGAGAGTTGTTAGATGGGCGGGGGCGGGGAGGGTTGGGGATAAGGGGAAAGGTGAAGGGATTAGGAAGCAGCTGGTAACCACAAGATGGCCTCAGGGTTTTCTGAAAATTAATTTGGGGAACTTATTCAATAATGTTGTAAAGATTTTGTTGGGTATCCGATGGTCATGCGTCCTATTTGGGAGACCACCTCAGAGATAATGTGGATGCCTGATCATGGCATTGTACACCAGAAGCTAAACATTAATGAATGCCAACTATAATTTTATATATATAATGTGATGGCTCAGTGTGAGGTCGGAGGGATAATGGATGGGGGGAAGGGGGTTCACAGTGTGAGGGATATAAATGATGAACGTCTAAGTATTACATTGTCTTGTACACCTGAAACTAATAAAAAAAAGTAAATATTGCAGGTAGCCAGAGAGAAACAAAATATTATGTATAGGGGAATAGTGAGTCAACTGACCATGGTCTTACCAGAAAGCACGAAGGCTAGAAGACAGTGGAACAACATTCTTAAGACGCCAAAAGAAAAATTGTCAACCCCAAATTCTGTAGCCAGTGAAAAGATCTTTAAAGAGTGAAGATGAAACAAAGACATTTTCAGATAAAGAAAACTAAGAAAACTCATTGTCAGTAGACCTGCACTAAAAAAAAAACAAAAAAAAAAAACAAAACAAAACAAAAAAAAACGTTATTTAGACAGAGGGAAATAATATCAGAGGGAAAATGCAGATATTCAGGAAGGAATGCAGACCATCAACACTAGCACCCAAATATAAACTCAGTAGTCAGTATTCATTTAGTCAAATGTCTACATATAAAATACTGAAAGTGGCTTACAGTTCTTCAAGAAGGGAGCAAAAGAATTTATTGAAAAGATAGAGCTCACATATTTTCAGTAAGGCCATAAAACAGTTTCCTACTATTGAAGTCTCTCTTCTTCTTCACTATAAATATGTGGGGGCTTTAACCAGCGTGGCTAAAGGAGGTGCCTCAGAGTTGGTCCACATGGATCATTTCCTATGTGCCTCAGGTCTTGCCTTGTGATGTCTGGTCTGTAATGGGATGGCGACTTCTCTCTTCAGGGCCATTATATTTTCTTTACTAAATATTAAATTTTGCTTTTATATCTGTTCATAGGGGGTACACATGCACCCCTGGATACCTATAAAACTCTAGATATACAGTAGTACCTCAGTTTTTGAACGTTTCCATTGACAAACATTTCAGTTTACGAACGCCGTAAACCCAGAAGTAAATGCTTCGGTTTTTGAACACATGTCGGAATTCGAACATGTCACGCTGCTTCCATGGAGTGCAAGATCCTGAGGCCTAGCTGTCGGCTGTTTTCCAACATTTCAGAACTCGTATGGTCTTCCAGAACGGATTACATTCGAAAACCGAGGTACCACTGTATTTAGGTTTTGAAGTGTGCATTACATATAGAATTCAACTTGAATATGTTTGTTAAATTTTATTGAATTTGAATGGAAGAAGTAAAAATTATAATGAGAATATTTGAAAACAATTACAAAAATAATTTAAAAATACAATATTGACAGAACTATGGTTAAAATGTTATGTCTATACAATGTTAACACAAATTGGTTTAACCTTCTTGAGAAGCAAAATGTTATCAAGAACTAAATGTTCTTGGGCGGACGGGTGGCTCAGTTGGTTAGAGCGCGGGCTCTGGGCAACGGGGCCACCAGTTCGATTACCACATGGGCCAGCGAGCTGCGTGCTCTGCAACTAGAACGAAGTCAATGAGCTGCCGCTCAGCTCCGGGGTGGCCAGATGGCTCAGTTGGTTGGAGGGCCAGATCTCAACCACAAGGTTGCCAGTTCGACTCCTCAACTCTCGCAAGGGATGGTGGGCTCCACGCCCCACAACTAAGATTGAATACGGCACCTTGAGCTGAGCTGCCACTGAGCTCCCGGATGGCTCAGTTGGTTGGAGCGTGTCCTCTCAACCATAAGGTTGCCGGTTTGACTCTCGCAAGGGATGGTGGGCTGTGCCCGCTGCAACTAACAACAGCAACTGGACCTGGAGCTGAGCTGCACCCTCCGCAACTAAGATTGAAAGGACAACAACTTGACTTGGAAAAGTCCTGGAAGTACACACTCTTCCCCAATAAAGTCCTGTTCCCCTTCTGCAATGAAATCTTTAACAACAACAACAACAAAAAGAACAAAATGTTCTTGATATTATCAAGATAAAATGTTATAAGAACAAAATATTATTGGGAAATAAAAAAATGTTCATCCACTCCTGGAAAGTTGATTGATTGGAATAACTCACAAGAAGCAATGCATTTGAAGGTATTCAATTCAGTATAACTCTGAACAGTGTGAAGCTGAAAACAACCATTTCTAGTAAGAGGGGAATGATTAAGCAAATGACTGTCCATTTATGCGATAGACTATTAGGAAGCTATTTGAAATATATTTGAAATATATGTGAAAAATAATGGCATGTAAAAATGTATGTACTCTGATGCTCAGCAACAAAAGCAAATCACAAAATTACATGTTTATCATGATTATGACTATGCATATATGTGCATTAATTCATTTGAGTAACCTATGTACCAGGTGTTGTACTATGTACAGAAGAAACAAAGGTGAACATACATGGTACTCTGCTCTGGAGAAGGGTCACTCTAAGTGGAAGTCATGCAAACAAAGTGAAAGGTGTTGTAATTCACAAAATGTTTTTGGAGGGTGGAAGGAACATTAAAGCCTGCTGAAGAAGTGAGGAAAGACTTCACAAAGGGGCTGAGACACGTGTGGGTAATAACGAAAGGGAATATGAAGAAATCAGCTGTACTAGGGTAGACAGATCAGGAGACATTTATCTTTGCACTTTCAAATTTCTTATAATGTTAAACGGTTTTTATAATTAAAAATTGAATATGTATAAATGAAACCTATATCTGGCCACTGTGGAAAAGCTTTATATGAAATAAACCACAAATATATTGTAAGAACAAAGAAAATAAATTTTTAACGAAAATAAAAATGGCTCTCTGGGCATCCTCCCCTCCAATTTCACTTAGGGATGGGCCAGGCAGTTCCCGAGTGGGAAGCAGCATCTCCTGGCCCCCCGTTATGACACCACACTTAAAATAACCACCCCAGATGGTGGCTGACTTACCCTTTGCAAAGGGATAATTATTGATAGTCTGGAGTCTTTTTTTTTTTAACCTGAAACTAGGAAGTGGCCATTCTAGCAGAACTCCTCAGATCCCCACAGAGGGATACCACTTCAGTGCGTTGAATGGTGTCTCCCCGCCAAAATATATGTCTATGTCCTAATGTCCAGAAACTATGATTGTAATCTTATTTGGAAAAATGGTCTTTGTATATATAAGTACATTAAGGATCTTAAGATGAGATCATCGTAGATTAAGGATGGGCCCTGAATCCAATGATGGGTGGTTTTATAAGAGAAAGATTTGGGACACAAACACATAGGGGAGAAAAGCATGTGAAGATGGAGGCACACATTAGAATCATGCAGCCCCAAAACAAGGACTCCTGAAGCCACCAGAAGCTGAAAGAGGCAAGGAAGGTTTTATGGTTTATTTTAAGTGTCATCTTGGCTTGGTCACAAGATGCCCCGATATTTGTTGAAACATTATTTTGCGTGTTTCTGTGAGGGTGTTTTGGCTAAGATTAACATTTAAGTGGGTGGATTTTGAGTGAGTAAAGCAGAGTATCCTACATAATGTAGGTGGGTTTCATTGAATCAGTTGAAGGCCTGAATAAAACAAAAAGACAATCCCCTCCGCCCCCCAGCAAGAGAGAATTTTACAGCAGATGGCTTTCCACCTTGATCTGAGACATTGGCTCTTCGTGGTTCCATAATATAGATGGGAACACTGGCTCTTGTGGATCTTCAACCTACAGGCCCACCCTGCAATTTTTGGACTTGCAAGGCTCCATATTCCTTATAATAAATCTCTTTATCTCTTTCCTTCTCTCTCTCTCTCTCTCTCTCTCTCTCTCTCTCTCTCTCTCTCTCTCTCTCTCTCTTGCTCGCTCGCTCTCGCTCTCGCTCTCGCTCTCGCTCTCGCCACACACACACAGGCGTGAAGTCTGACAATTAAGTTCACAAACTTTGTTGCAACGATGTTGCTAACCTTTTTTGATATCAGAGGGATTATTCATTATGAATTTATACCAACTGGACAAACAGTTAACCAAGTTTACTATTTGGAAGTGCTGAAAAGGCTGCATGAAAAAGTTACACAACCTGAACTTTTCACCAACAATTCATGCCTCTTGCATCACGACAATGCACCAGCTCACACGGCACTGTCTGTGAGGGAGTTATTAGTCAGTCAACAAATGACTGTATTGGAACACCCTCCCTACTCACCTGATCTGGCCCCCAATGACTTCTTTCTTTACCCAAAGAGAAAGGCAATATTGAAAGGAAGACGTTTGGATGACATTCAGGACATCAAGTGTAATGCGACGACAGCTCTGATGGCCATTCCAGAAAAAGAGTTCCAAAATTGCTTTGAAGGGTGGACTAGGCGCTGGTGTAGGTGCATAGCTTCCCAAGGGGAGTACTTCGAAGGTGACCGTAGTGATATTCAGCAATGAGTTATGTAGCACTTTTTCTAGGATGAGTTCACTAACGTAATTGTCAGACCGTGTGTGTGTGTGTGTGTGTGTGTGTGTGTGTGTGTGTACACAAAGGGTGCCAAAAATGTATACACATTTTAAGGAAGAAAAAACTGTGTTAAAATTGTGATACTCGATATATACCAATAACAAAAGATGAATACAAGTCACGTATGACTTCTGCAGTTATAAGAGGTACTCAAAGTGGTTACCACCAGCATCCAGACACTTCTAATGACAGGGAACTACTGCTTGAGCACGTTGACAAAAGTGTCCACTGGTATACATTTTTTTGGCACCACCAGCATATTGTATTTGTTCAGAGAAACATATATTGGTTTTGTATCTCTGGAGAAGCCTGACTGCACAGAAGATCCTCCTCTAGAGGCTTCAAAGGGAGCATGGCCCTGCCAACACCTTGATGTCAGACTCCTGCCCTTCAGAACTGTGAGAGAATATATTTCCATTGTTTTAAACCATCTAGCTTGTGGTAATTTCTTATGGCAGCTAAGGAAACTAAGACAGTCACTGTGGCCTCTGACTTTTCAAGGACCTGGGCCAGGTGACATTTGGAACATTTTCAGAAACGTGGACTTCCCTGCATATTTTAAGCCCAGCATATGAGTCAGGGACATATGTTGGAGTACAAAAGAACAGTGTCATGGAAACACCCAAACAGACTTGGATTCAAATTCTGATTGTAGCACTTACCAGCTGGGTAGACTCAAGAAATTCACTTAACTTCTATGAAGCTAAGCAATGAGAATACCTCTATCTTTCTGAGGTCCTGTGAATAGAGATAATGTAGGTAAAGTGCTTGGTCCACAGAAGTGATGATAAATTGTGTCTCTTCTTCTCCTTTCACTCTCCCCTTCCCCCACCACCACTTCTCCTCATATGAAAGCTCTGTAGACAATTCTTCCAGTCCCATCTGGCTTGATACCCTTTGACTCTAACCAGAAAGCTTTAATCCATTTCCCTTAGCATGTGTAGTGAGCAACCCACTCCTGCCTCGGTGTTTTGTACCCCTTTATCCCACCTACCAAAATCCCATTCCTCCTGAAAGGCACAGCTCATGCTTCCCTGCTCCAGGAAGTCTTCTGTCAACACCCAGCCCATGGTCCTCCCTCCCTCCTCTGAACACATTTCCCGAACAGTTCCTCTGACTCTTAGTGAGTACAGTACTGCCTTACATTGCTTCTCCTCCTCTCTGTGCAACCAGCTCACAGCATGCAATTAGGCACTGTTTGGGAACTGGAAATCATTTCCCATAGAAACAATGCTATGGATGGTAGTCAGACTAGCATAAAGTGTGCTTGATACTCTACTTGGCTTTGAGCTTCTGGAAAGCAGACCCCACACAAGTTCCAAGTATTATAATTATGATGCATTATGTGTAAGGAGAAGCAATATAGACGGTGCCCCTCTGTTCTGGCTGCACTGTCTTGGATAGCTACCTTCTCAGCTAATATCTGTGTTCCCAGCAAACCTGCCTGAACCCCAGGGCCTTGGGGCCCTCTGAGAGTCTGAATTACTGCACTGGAAAAGGCCTCAGAGAGTCACCAGGGCCAATACCCTGCTGCCAGGCAGGTACAGGAGCAGATTACCCAGACAGGTGGTTAAAGTTTTCAAGAGAGAGGTCACAAGCCCAGCCAGGAGCCTGGCCTGAGCTAAAGGAGCCTGACAGGCAAACAGTACTTCCCCAGATCCAACAGGAAGGAGTGGGCCTCCTTGCCCTTGTTTGTGGCCCAGTGGTTGTCATGGCGGCAGCAGACTGCAGAGGGACTGGAAGAAGAGGAGGCCTGGACCACATTGAGGTCAAAATGAGCCTGGGCATCTTTCCTGGGACAAGGTTATCTTTTCAGCCCCGGCCCAAGCCTGGACAGTCACTTGCCCTCTCACTGGGGTGAGGCTCAGAGATAGGAATCCCTCCCTCCCCTCCCGCTGCAGTTCAGGGCGAGGGGAGGGAGGGCTCTTCCTCTGGCCCACAGGGAGACAGAGAGCAGCTCAGCACTTTGACTGGGATACACACAACTAAGGTTTGGGTCTTGGTTAGCTCTTTTAACTCCTTCGTGCCTGCTACTCAATCCTCAAACTAGCACGATCAGCATCACCTGGGAGCTTATTAGAACTGCAGGCTCTTAGCCCCCACCCCAACACCTTCTCCTTCAGAATCTGCATTTTAATAAGATCCCCAGGCAATTCCTAAGCGCATTAAAGTTTGAAAAGCACTGCCTTAAAGGTTAAAGGCAGAATGGAATGAGACCTAGATTTGCAATCTGATGAATTGGGAAAGCAATGGCAGATTCCAACCACAGTCAAAGCATAAAATCTTCAGAGGCAAGGCTGGTATGGATAAAAGCCCCATTTCTTGCAGCCCAGCCCAACCTTCCCAAATGCCCAAGAGGAGTCGTTTCCAGCTGGGATACACAGGACTTCTGTCTGTGATGAGTGTTCATAAATCAGGTATTACTGCCTTTGTGTGTATTTGTGTTTATATTTATCTTCTCAACTACCCTGTAAGGTTTAAAAGGCCAGGAATCATATTGTATATGTATCAGTGTACATATTATGGGAGAAAAATTGTATATAATTAATTAGCACTAACTGAAGTAGGTTGACCTGCCTTCTGCACCCAGAATTTCCACAGATTTACTGTGTGTTCTTAGCCATGACAAATGGTTTTTCAGAGCCTCAGTTTATTCATCAGTAGTACTAGTGTAGTGAAAACCTACCTCCCAACATTGTTGGAGGACAAAATGAGTAAACAGCAGAAAGGTACCTGGTGAATAATAGGCTCTCCATGAAACAAACAATCCCATCTTTCCCTTTGAATCTCCCTACCCATCCCCTCCCCTACCCCTCATCTCTAGCCAGCACGTTTTAAATACTAAATAAAATATACTACGTGATCGATCATTTATTTAAAAGAATTTTAAAGAAACGACTCTGAACGTTTTCTTACCATTTTTTCCCCCCAAATAATCCTTGTTATGGAAATTTTTGGAAAACACAGGAAGGTACATACAAGGAAATATCTAGCATTTCCCTTTCCATCACCAAGTGGCATGAGGCAGAGGCTCGGGTGCATTCAAGGTTCAGCTCCACCTGTGACCCACCGCCAGCCATGGCTGAGAAAGGCGTTGCTTCTACAGGTGTAATGGAAGTTTATACTGCTTTACAAGAGGTAACACCGTCATCCATGAGAGCCTAACATGGGGAAATCGCCAAGCTGCCAAAGCCTCAGACCAGCGCCAAGCCCATCTGTGTGTGCTGGCATCCAACTGTGATGAGCCTATGTACATCAAGTTGGTGGAGGCCCTCGGTGCTGAACTCCAAATCAACCTAATTAAGGTTGATGACAACAAGAAATTAGGGGAATGAGTAGGCCTCTGTAAAACTGAGACAGGGAAAACCCCGTGAAGTGGTTGGTGGCAGTTGTGTGGCAGTTAAGGACTACGACAGAGTCTCAGGCTAGGGATGTCATCAAAAGTACTTCAAATGTAAGAAATGAACAAATGAAAAACCGGGCTTTTGTTCCTAAAAAAAAAAAGTCTGAAAAATATGCTATAATACCATCACTCAGCAACATAACGTTGATACTAGCATTTTGCAATATTTCATTCCAGGATACATATGTATACAGTATAGCCAAAAAATGTATACACATTTTTAAAAAACTTTTATTTAAATATATTCATTTTAATCCAATATTTTTATTGGGAAATATTGGGGAACAGTGTGTTTCCCCAGGGCCCATCAGCTCCAAGTCGTTGTCCTTCAATCTAGTTGTGGAGGGCGCAGCTCAGCTCCAAGTCCAGTCACCATTTTCAGTCTTTAGTTGCAGGAGGCGCAGCCCTCCAACCCATGTGGGAACTGAACCGACAACCTTGTTGGGAGCTCGTGCTCTAACCAACTGAGCCATCAGGCCGCCCCTCTGGCAGCTCATTGCCTTTAATCTAGTTGCAGGAGGCGCAGCTCACTGGCCCATGTGGGACTCGAACTGGCTAGCCTGTCTTCAGAGCTCACACTCTAACCAACTGACCTATCTGGCCACCCCTGTATGCACATTTTAAGAAAGAAAAAAACTATTGAAATTGTAATGTTCAATATACACCGACAAAAGATGAATACAAGCCGTGTATACAATTTTTTGGCATCCCCAGCATATATATATATATATATATATGTATATATCAGAGAAAGAGAATACGGATTTGAAGATCATAATAGTTATGTTGTTACTGTCTCTGAAGACAACAGGCCAACTGGGTTTCCTTCCTTGCTGAGTGCAGAGTATGGGGCTTCTGGAAACCCAGGCCTTGAAACCAGCCAAACTAAGATATTTTTGTGGTTCCATGACTCACCTCTGTGACTCACATCTCCAAATGAAGTGTGCTGCACAACTACACTTTTGAAGATTCTGTGCAGAATTGAAAGTGGTGAAATAAGAACACATTTGTATTGGTGACCAGTCAAACATAATCTACATTTCAAATCCAACATTTTTTTTAGTGAAATAATGAGGAGTTGAAATAAGGGGCTAGGAGACAAGCTCCTTTGAAAACTTAACTCTGGCTTTGTCTACCACAAACCTTCTAAGCCTGGCAGAGTTTCCACTTTAATTGGGAGAGAGAGACGAGGTACTTGAAATTGAGCAGGAGACACATTCTTTCATTGATCTAAGGGAGAGAAGAGCGTGTTTAGGCAAACAGAAATCCTTGCAGTCTCACACTCACTATGCTGGTCTTAAGAGGCGTTATTATCCTGGAGGAGGCAGTGATAAAGCTCTAAAATACAGGGCCTTCAAATAGCTGGGAATGTAGAGATCAGAATGCTTGTTAGGCGTCCCTTAGCACCCGTCAGGGAGAATCTATTCAGATTCAGAGTGGATTCTGGGAGCCCTCAGCTTCCTATTCCCAAATAATTTGGGCATGTGGGCTATTGGTCTCTCCTGTCTTTTTCTGCCGAGGCCTGACCCCCCAGGCTTTCATTATCTAGATAAATGCTATTTCTCTCCCTCTTTTGCCCAAATCTTGTTCTTGATCCTGAAGGTGCTAAGTTTGAAGTAGGAAGGCATGGTTTCAAATCCTTCTCTTTGTCACTTGCAATATATATGAGGCCTTGGCTGCAACACTGAACCCTTCGCATTCTCAGTTTCGATACCTGCACCATGAGGATTTTACGACTCTCCTTTGGTTATTGTGAGGATTCATGCGATAGGGTCCAAAAAGTGACTGGGCACAGGGAAGGTGTTCAATAAATAAGTGTCAGAGTGGAGGATTCTTCCCTCCTATACCTGATAGACTCTGTCATTTCTTTAATCCAAAATTCACTTCTCTTTCATCTCTTCGCCAAATCCTTGATGCTGATTTCGTGTCTGGAGTCCAGCCTTTTTTGCTTTCAATTGGTCCAAACTGCTGCTTCTAAATACATCTTTCTCACACCTGCTGCTTGGACCACATCAAGGGGCTCAGCTCTACCATTTAGCCCCTCCCAAACTCATCCCCAACTTCCGTTTTCTTTTCCTTTCCATGGAGAACTTTCATTCACTTCTTCCAGTTCACCATTTCTCCTTTAACTTCATTACTGGGAAAACCTCCCAGTTTTTAGTCACCAAGCCATCTTTCTTCATTCAAATCTCACTCACTTTAAAAGGCTTGCTTAAAAAAACAAAAACAGCAAATACTAGTAATCAAACTCAAGGAGTGGGGGGAAGCATTCCTTATTCCTCTCACTGTAAATCAAAGCATAGTTACCCTGACCAAAAAAAAAAAAAAAAAAAAAAAAAACCCAGCATTTTTTAAAGATGATAGCCTGCTCTGGAAAGGGTGTAATAAAAGGACACTCTTATCCGCTGCAGGTAAGAGTGTATGTTGGTTCAACCCTTTGGGAAGAATTTGGGCAAGATTTATGGAACCATAAACATGTTCATACTCATTAACCCCATACTTCAATTTCTAGGAGATGGCTTTAAGGAAGTAGTAAGAAATATGGGTGAAACGGCATTATGCTAATATGGATTCATGGTAGTGTGAATTATAATTGGAAACGAACTGAAGGGCCAACTAGAAAATTGTAAAATAAGTGATACTGAATCCACTAGGTGTAGTCTGCAGTTACTAAAATAATAACTATGAAGTATCTATCTAGAAAAATTTATGGTGTGAAAAACAAGGTACCACAAAGCGTGGGGAAGGGAAGGGAAGCAAAGGAAAGCAGAGGTAAGGGGAGGGAGAAAAAGCAAGCCAGCAATGGGAGAGGACTAAGAAGACAAAAAAAAAAAAAAAAAAAAACCCAAGCAAAATACTACCAGTGTCTGTGTTTAGCAGTTCTAATTATCAATTCGGAAGAGTTTTGTCTTTTTCTCTACTTTTCAAAGGTTCTGTAATGTGGTTGTATTACTGTTATAAATATATATAAATTATATATGTTACTTTTATAAATATATATCTGAAACCTGCCTGGAATTAAGGAGTTCCCTTGCCAGAGAAGGACCACCACGCAGCAGCAGCCCTCTACCCATGCCACAGTCATCAAACCACCAAGAAACCAATACCCCCAAGGGACCCTATTTTTGGATCCACTAATCCCAAAGCCAGAGTCTGGAAGATGAGCGTGCATGAGCCCTTCCTACGTGGGAAACACTTGCTAAATCTCGGGCTTGCAACGAAACACCTGGAGGATCGGAAATCCGAGGCTAAGAGGAGCTATGTCCTGGGGCAGTCCCTTTCGCCCAAAGCTCCGACACCTCCGGGGGTGGGAATGGGGGGGAGGGAAGTCGGAATACAGTCAGGAAAGAAAAACTATGGCTACACACTTAAAGAGTCGGTGAATTGGGGCAAATACTTCCCAGGAAGCAAGTTTTAGTGGCAATTTGGAAAACTGAAAGAAGCAATTCAGGTGTGTGTGCTCCTGCAGTGATTGGGAATTGGGGATTTTTCTAAGGCATGGACTGGATTCTGGAGACAAAGGAACTGGATCGGGGCCAGGGGGTTTTAGGGCTGTAAGAGAGTTAAAGAAGCCCGAAAGGAGCTCAAGTTTCCTGAGTGCTGCCTACTGTGTGCCAGGAACTTTAAAAACATTATCCTTTTGTAATACTCAGGATAGCGCAGGGAGGAAGGTATTATTGTCCTTGACTTCACAGGGAGGGAACTGAGGTTCAGAGAATAACTGTCCAAGGTTACACACTGGCCAGTGGCAGAAGCAGAAGGCAGACCTCTTGCTGTCCTACTCCAGAGCTCACCTTTGACAGGAGCTGCTGCTTCTATGAAGGATTCCTTTTCTGAGGCAAGTCATGAGTGATTGGAAAGCCCAGGTTGATGTCTTTCTGGGTTCTTTGCAATTTGGGACTCATAGTTATTAACATCACTATTATTTTTATTTCATTTGATTGTTCACTTCTGTATTTCCTCCCCGGCTGGGAGTATTTGTGGAAAAACATTATCTGTGAAGTAAAGAACATGTAACTGAATACATAAAAGCTGTTTGCCCTGGGGCTTTATGTTTGAAACTGAAGTCTGCTCAACCATTGAGTATATTATCTGGGTGATATCTAATACCACCACTTTAGAGTGTGAGAATGAACCCTTTTTTTAAAAGAAAAAAAATCAGAAAAGAATATTGACCTTCCTAATGTTTCCCAGCACAAAGAAATCCATCTACTGTAGATTCCAAGACAGACCAGACCAATATGTTGACATGCTAGGCTCAGATTTCATTCCTGAAAATCTGGAACCTTCTGCTGTATAAATAACATGATCTTTTCCTTCGTTTGAATCAAGGGTGAAAACAATTGCTGGCAGATCTCAGAGTTTGCCCTCCCCCCAACTTGCTACTAGTCCTAACTTGCTACCCACAAGTCATGACTCGCATATTTTCATTAGAAGAGTTTTGAAATGTTCTGGAAATCATATGGGGAAAGAGAACCGAATCTTCCTGAGAAATAGAGTAAGGGGAAATTTTTTTTAAAAGAATATAAAAGGAAATGTCTTACATGTATAAATGTACAATGAAATAGTTAATGGGACTTGATAGTAAATTTTCTTGACATAGCCTTGTCAGATATAGAAGCACTGTTAGACCTGTCCTCATTTTCAGAAGAACAAACTGGTGTGCAGAGAAAAAATAGTAATTTTTCCCCAGAGTAAAAATACTCAAGGCCTTAAAAAGAACTGGCTAACTTGAACTTGGACTCAGCATCTCACTTCTCTGGGGAAATCAGAAGATCTACCAGGTCTGACAATTAAGTTCCCGAACTTATTGCAACAATGTCGCTAACCTTTTTTTTATATATCAGAAGGATTATTCATTATGAATTTGTACCAACTGGACAAACAATTAACCAAGTTTATTATTTGGAAGTGCTGAAAAGACTGCGTGGAAAAGTTAGACGACCAGAGCTTTTCACCAACGGTTTATGGCTCTTGCATGACAACAATGCACCAGCTCACAGTACACTGTCTTTGAGGGAGTTTTTAGCCAGTCAACAAATAACTGTATTGGAGCACCCTCCCTACTCACCTGATCTGGCCCCCAATGACTTCTTTCTTTACCCGAAGAGAAAGGAAATATGGAAAGGAAGACATTTTGATGACATTCAGGACATCAAGGGTAATATGATGACAGCTCTGATGGCCATTCCAGAAAGAGTTCCAAATTGCTTTGAAGGGTGGAGTAGGCACTGGTGTCAGTGCATCTTCCCAAGGGGAGTACTTCGAAGGTGACCGTAGTGACATTCGGCAATGAAGTATGTAGCACTTTTTCTAGGAAGAGTTCCGAACTTAATTGTCATACCTCATAAATACCATATTTTAGTCTTGGCAGAACAAATTTCTGCGTAAACTCATACTTTTTCCTGGTAAAAGCATTTGTGTTGCTAAAGTTATTACTTGACATCGCTACAATTCTAAACATATTTAGATGTCTTAGAGTAGTGTTACATTCGCTACTGTTTAAATTACACTCAAATCCTCTGATATATTTCTAGATTATTCAAAAATCAGGAGAGTTGACGGGGTGGCCAATTAGTTCAGTTGTTTAGAGCATAGTGCTGGTAGCACCAAGGTTGCCGGTTCGATCCCCGCCTGGGCCACTGAGCTGCATCCTCCTTAAAAATAAATAAATAAATAAATAAATAAATAAATAAATAAATAAATAAATAAATAAATAACATCAGGAGAGTTGAGGGCAGTGGCCATGCCTTAATTCTTCTTTATACTTCCCAGACTGTGTAGCACTGTGCCTTGTACCTTGTGTCATTCATATAAACCAGTTAAATGAATGCAAATTAGCCTATTGGCTAATCCCTAGGTTGTTACCTGAGGTACATTCTCAGAGACAATGGAATATACTGTAGAGACAGATAGAACTGGGTTAGCAGCTGAGTGACTTTAAATGAGTGATTCCAGGAAGTGTCTTGAGAGTAGAAACAGGGCCTCTGACACTCCACACACGTTTTCCATCTGGACTTACTCCCCTCTAGTCTATTCTGACCAGTATACCTTCCAGTGTGTTCCTCTTTGGCCTGCCAAGCCAACCCCATCGCCCAGGTGTCCCCCAATCCCACCCACCTCCACCCTGTGCTGGAACTACAGCAAACTGTGTTCAGTCTTTGCTCCTCCACCCCAAGGCCAGACTATTACTTACCTCCATATTTCTCCCTTGAACACCAAACTCTCACCCATTCTTCACTAGTGAATTTCTACTTGTCTTTTATTTCGTTCTCATGTCATCTCTTCCAGGCATCTTCCCTTATTTCTACATTCAGGGTGCAGCATTCCCTTTTCTGTGCTCCCACAACACCCTGTCCATGTCTGTGCATAGCACCTACCACACTGGGTCAAAATGCATTGCTTAGATGTCTGTGTCCCTACTGAAGTATGATCTACTTGAGGGCAGGGACTGGATCTTGCTCATTTCTGAGTCCATTGTGCCTAGTACGGGGCCTGGCCAAAGTAGCCTAGCCCATTTAATGATGTTTAAATTGCCCTAAGGAGTTTTAATGGTGAGACCACAGCAAAATCCAGCAAAGGTATTCTCTTAGCTGTGGGAAGGATCAGAGGGAAAGACTAAGATATCTGGGGGCTCCCAAACTTCTGATAAGAAGGATTTTTTTCATTTCCTAAAAGCATTAAGAAAATAGTCAAATGCCACTGTTGTCTGAGTTTCTCCCCACTTCCTGCTCCACCTCCACTCTGCCTTATACCCCTACTCCCCACTATAAGGCCTAGTGTTCTGTAAGTAAGGTATGGGGGCAACAACTAGTTTTGGAATCCTGTCAGGCATTTCAAGATCTACCAGGAGATCTCACTCATCCTGCAAAACAGCAGCCTCTCAAATGGACTGGTTGTCTTATAGAATGATGGGAAAACTGGGATCCAGAAATATGAGCCAAGGTCAGTTACTACCTTAAAAGCAGGGAGATCAAGCTTTCAGGAAATATGGTTTTATTACTTTCAATCACGTAATAACAGTAATAATTAACAAGGTGTTGCCCAAAGAGGTTGGGTTTACCTCTGAATGAATATAAGAAAACAAAGTGGGCCAATCACGTTACCATAAGCAAAGGCTTCCAAATAGGTGCTTTAAAGCCAATGTACCATTAGCACACATTTGATATAACTTTGACTTTCAAGTCCATTTTTATAGATGTTCCAAAACAGCACTATCCAGTAGAGCTTTCTGAGATGATGAAAATATTCTGTATTTACACTGTCCAGTATGGTAGCCACCAGCACATGTGGCTGCTAAGCACTTGGGATGTGGTAAATTGATGA
The DNA here is from genome assembly GCF_964194185.1 of Rhinolophus hipposideros. Classification (NCBI taxonomy): domain Eukaryota; kingdom Metazoa; phylum Chordata; class Mammalia; order Chiroptera; family Rhinolophidae; genus Rhinolophus; species Rhinolophus hipposideros. The sequence goes on from NC_138046.1 coordinate 23,267,976, forward strand.
AGTGAATTTTTTATTTCTCTTAATTTCAATGAATTTATACTAGCTACCAGCTACGTGTGGCTAATGGTTAGCATATTGAACAGTACAATTTCAAAGTAAACCTCAGCCCACTCAAGACCCCAATCACCTTGCCATCTATAGATCATAGCCCCTGGCAAACTTTCTTTTGACAAAGCAATTTTTAGAAAAATTAATATAACCACCTTCCTGAAAAGTTCAAAAAAAGGGGAAAAATTCATTATCCCTAATCTCAGAATTATTACAACCATTGACACATTTGGGTACATTTTTCCCCCACTCTGCCCAGCTTGCTCATTAGGATCTTGGGCCTTTTGTCAGACAGAAAGTCTTTACAGGGCAACAATAGATTCGTGTTCTTCAGCGGGCTCCAGGGACCCTCAGGGGCAGCCAAGGCCTCACATGAGTGCTTCAGGAGGGATGAGCAATGGGGGTAAAACTGCTCACCATGGCAACAACAACCACCACGGCATCCCAGTTTTGACTCACCAGGGAAGGGTCCTTTGTGTATTCCAATCTCATGTCCTGTCCTATCTTTTAACTTCTAGAAACTCTCCTCAGGAGGTAAATTCTGGAATATTGGAGCTGGAAAAGTCCCTAGGAATGAGCTACCGTAGTCCAACCCACTTGGAGCATAGATGAACAAAGACAGAGCCAGAGACTGAGAGAGATCGGATCCTCGACTCCAAGTCCAGTGCTCCTTTCCCTCAATCACTGATTTTTTCATCAGCCTCCCAGGTCCAGTAACCAGAACCCACTTCTCTTCCTCCTCAATACTGCTGTGCCACAGCTGCTGAGGAGAGGCAAGAGAGGGGCAGAGTGTGATACACGAATCCTCTCTCAGCTCTTCTCCTTTGTGTCATTTGCTCAGCAAAGTAGGAGCAAGTGCCCATAACTATACCTAGCCTATGTCCTTCAGGAAGCCCCCCCGCCAGATGGGGAGGCCAACACCACCTCTCCTCAGTGCCTGCCACCATTATGAAAGGCCCTGGTTGGCCGTTCCCACCATTCCCTTCTTTCTGGGCCTTCTCAGAACAGCGTGGTTGAAGCCTGGTTGAACTCAGTTCTGTACCACACAGGAAAGAAAGGTTTCCAAGTGGAGGCAATCTTTTTACAGGCTCCCGTGACACACCAGAGGGAGAGCCAGTCCTGGCCCTAGGCAGGGTAATTTGTCCACACTCTCCTGCCCATTATGGGGATCCCTCTAGCTAGGGCACACATGACTCTCCTCTCTATGCCTTCTTAGTTTCTCTAAGAGCCCTGGCTATCACATGGTCTCCAGTAACTTGAAAGTCGGAACCCTATTGCTACCTTCCAAATCCCTTAGCCCCATTTGCTCCCAGTAAATTTAAACAACTGCATGAGTGGGTCTAAACTCCCCTTTGTGCTATAATTAGGCTGGAACAAGGCTCACCCCAGGACAGAAATACTGTATGAGGCGGGTTATAGACTGCTGCTGGTCCCCACAGTAGGGAAGTAGCGACCTTTTGAATAGGAGGATTAACACATTAGCACATAGATTCCTGTTTCCGGGGAGGGTTGAATTCTAGGATAAGAGCTCCAGCTTGTAGGAGAGGGGGAAGGGAAGAGGGGAGACATCTGCACTAAAGACTGTGTTCCTGGGGTGTCTGGGGGGATCAACAAGGGAAGAGGCCGATAGGCACCAGTCAGAGGACCTGAGCAGCTCCAGACCCTCCCTGGCTTCATGTTGTACATAGAAACTGCAGAACCCCAGGATGGAAAAGCATCTTCTCTTATCTCCTGGGTCCTCCTTCTTCCCTGTCAGGTAGTGTCAGAGCAGCTGGCGTGCTGCAGCGAAGCCTTGAGAACATGAGCACTGAAGCTAGATGCACTGAAGTACCCGGAGAGCTAGCTGTGTGACCTAGGGCAGGTGCCTGCACCTCTCAGGGCCTCTGTTTCTTCATTTGTACAATAGAGGATAGTAACATCTATCTCAGGAAGTTGTTAGGAGGGATTAAATGAGATAACAGAAGAAAGCACCTAGAAAACAAATAAGAAACACCTTAACTGGCCCTCAACAAATGGTAATGCCTGACTCTCAAACATCCTCTCTCCACCCACATTGGCAAGAATTTCCTTAGTAGGTTCTCCACTGATTCTCGTCTTTGACTGTTTCCAGCTATGCCCTGAGAAAGTTGTCCCATTACTGTTCCGTCTTCTTGCCCATTGGTATATATGGAGCAGAGTAGAGGTGGTTGAAGCCACCCTCACAGCTCTCCTTCAAAAGGCTAGCTCAGCCCTGGGATGCAGTTGGCCCAAGTTGGTGATCAGCTCAGCCCTGCTACTCTCACAGGAACTCCTAGAAAGGAAGTGCTTCATGTCCTCAGGGGCCATAGGGGAGGTGGTGGCGGCTGGGAGGGGACTTTGTATCCACTCATGGGAGTGCATTGAAGTGGGCCCTGAGCCAGCCAGAGAGGAAGTAAATAATCAACGGTCCAGGTGACAGGCTTATTTAAAAGAGAAGTTGGGACTTCACCAGCTTTAGAGTCTTCCTTCTTGGAAAAAAAAAAAAAAAAGGAGGAGGAGGAGGAAGAGAAGGAAATAAAAAATTTAAAAATAACACCTTAAAAAATTTTCAAAACGAAAAGAACCTGACAATAGTAATAAAGTCTTTCTCAAATCTAACAAAAACAGCAAAGAAGCTCAGGAAAATATATGGGTTACTGAGTTACTAAAATAATGAAAAGCGTTTCTTTTACCTTTATGGTAAGATTTGAAGGTGGCAGAAGATATTTCAAACCCCAAACCTTCTGGACAGCCACAACTCTGTAGCTCAGATTGAGGCAGGGTCAAAGCTCTACCTCAAGGGATTGTGGTGAAGCCTGGCATGCCCCACAGAATATCTGCCTTACGCAGAACAGCCAGTTCATTTTCATGGTTTCTGCTTTCTCTGTTTAGCAAAAGACTGACTGATGAGGTGAGAGGACAACTCACTGAACATCTGTAGGCCTCAGATTCCTCATCTGTAAACTGAGGGTGGGTGACAATACTAATCTGCTTGCATCCCAGTGGGACAGTGCCATGAATTTTTGGTTATGATCTTAACATTCATTGAGCACATATGTTCCAGGGTTTGCTATTCGCTCCTTTCAATGCAGGTTCCGGAAAATGCTTTGCAAATTGTAAATGGATAATCCCCCAAAATGTAAAGTATTACTATTGAAAGTAGCACTTAAAAGTCTCCAATGCTTTCTTTAAAATGAATATTCATTTAAGGGCTGAATACACTTAAAACTTAAATGGAACTGAGGATAGAACTCTAAATCTGCCTCTTAAAGTGCATATCTCCAGGTTCAGTCTCTCAGGCCTGAATGGCTGAATTCTGCTTTGTGAATAGTCACTCTTTCAGGGGAATGATGATTTGTGTGGGGTCAAAGGTGAAGAATGCTAATTTCATGTCTTTTACTCTTAGAGTACCTTTAGGGGACTAGCAAACTAGTGAAAAACGGTTTGAAGTTTGTAAATGTCTTGTATTTACTTGCCATGCTTGCTTGGTGGCAGCTCTTCCTCGGGGCAGAAGAAAGGACTTGCCTGGAACAGTGGCTGAACAGGTGGAATGCTACAGCTGTGCCTGGCCAGGTTGGCCCAGCCCTGAGGGCCGGCCTGGCACCTGGAAACCCCAATAACAGAAGGAAAGCCAAACACCTGGAGTGCACAACTTCCCTAGGGTCAAGGCAGGAACATCTTAACTCAACCAGGAAGTGCTTGGTCTGGAGCCACGCCCACTCCAGAAATCTGGCTTGGGGGACCCTAATTCGATTTCCAGGGGAAGAAATATGGATTGTACCAGCTGGGACTGGCAGTGGACCTGGACACAACAGCCACTGAGGTTAGGATGCGAGAGTGTCATATTTAGTCGCTTTGGGTCATTGGCAGTTAGGGCCTTGGTTTTGCAAACATGGGCAGAGAAGCAGGTTATGTGGTTAGGAGGACGAAATCAGAAACTTAACCACTTAACCACTGGAGAACTGATTACCTTAGCAGACAACCCATTTAGATTTTCATGGCTCAAAGGATTAGAAAGTTCTACCTTATATTGAAATCTGCCTCCTTGTATCTTCTACCCTTCGTTCCTAGCTCCTCCTTCAGGAACCACATGGATTAAATCTGCTCTCTTTCCCCAACAGGCCTTAGGAACTTTGTTCCTGGACTCTCAGATTTGGCAGAGCACTAGCTATAGTGATATTTGGCGTGTTACATGCCTTTCCATTCTTATGATCTATGTGGGGAGGAAATTGATCTTATTTTAGGAGACATGACAGTCCCTAAGTCACATAATATCTCAGTGGTTCCATTAGGAATCCTTCCTGACTCCAGATGTGCTTCCTCTACCCCCTGGAGACAAAAGGCTGCCCTGAATGTCCATTATCAACCAGAGTGTTGTGGTTTGGCATATATGGTCAATGAATTCTTAGCCAACAGAAGCAAGTATCACACAAAATCCCACAGAACTAGTACTTTTACTGTGGTAGTGGTAGTATAATAGAAGCCAAAAGTATCAGATGTTTACAGATTAAACATATCTTAAAAGGTCACGATTTTCAAAATCCCCCCACCTCACCTCTTCCTGCCCCCCACTCCCTTTGGCTTCTATCAATTTTAACAGGCAATTTGCTATCAGACTCAATTCCACAGAAGGTAATCTAGGCACATGCTATAGGGGTAATTATATCTAATCCACTGAAGGAGATGACTGGGCCACCCCCCTTGGCCATCTCCCCCACCCCCATCTGTTCATGGCTTGGCTTTCCTGACTGAACTGCCCTTGGCATGCTTGACCTTTGTGCTTCCTTTTGCTCTGTCTGAGCCAGCCAGTCAGGCCCAGCCACCAGTGAATGCCACTTAACACAACTTAAGCTGGGGCTTCTAACTAGCCTGTTGACCAAGTTCCCAAGGTCAGACAGTCAGCAACTTCTATTGAGGCTACACTATGTGCTGAGTACTATTCTAGTCTCTGTGAGAGGGAGAGGGGAAACAAAAGAAATAAAAGGCAGGGGCCCTTGTCTCCGGTGCGTTTACAGGCCTAATTAGTGATCTCTAAGTGACTCTCTTGAGAAAAGACTTACGGTCATTTACAAAACAACATACAAGTGGGTATAATAAGGAGAGAAGTGAGCCCAGGGGAGATTCTAAGTTCCTTGAGGGGTGGGTCCTGCCTTTGTAATCCCCCCTCCAAGGGCCTCTCTACATTCTTATTACTTATGTTTGGAACAATTAAAAGGAATTTTAGGCTGGCCAGCCTCCTCTTTCTGGTCTCAGGCTCAAGGATCAAGCTGACAACTATGGGGACTTCATTGACATCAGAAAGGGTATGTCAATATCTTGCTGAGATGACTGAATAGGCCTCTGATGTCATGTATATCCATTTGGAACCCAGCATTTCTGTCAATGATAGGAATGATAAAGATCTCCTCTTGAGTGTCTTCCCCTGTCATCACCTGCTTTACAATAATAGAAGAAATAATATTATAATAATGGCAGCTGCTGCTAATTATTGAATACCGACTCTATGTCAGACACCTTACATATGTTATTTCATTTAATACAATAGAAAGGATTATTTTAAGTTAAGACAAGTAGTACTGTCAATCCTTTATTTGTTCAAAAACATTACTTTGTAAAAACAAGAAGGCATTTTTCTACTCCAGTTGGCAAGGAGTAGCCTTACTCAGAGGCTTGGGTTCAACCTGGAGTTCTTCTGCGGGATGGTGAAAAATGAATTTGAGGAAGACACAGAAAAACACCAAAGGAATAAAAAGTTCCAAATATACAGATGAGATCCTACTATAAAACATGCTATCAGGGGGCGGGGGGTTGTCACTGTGTGAGGGATATAAATGATAAATGTCTAACTATTACATCGTTTTGTGCACCTGAAACCAATAAAAAACAACAACAACAACAACGGGGCCGGCCCAGTGGCTCAGGCAGTTAGAGCTCCGTGCTCCTAACTCTGAAGGCTGCCCGTTTGATTCCCACATGGACCAGTGGGCTCTTCAACCACAAGGTTGCCTGGTTCGACTCCTCTAGTCCCGCAAGGGATGGTGGGCTGCGCCCCCTGAAACTAGTAACGGCAATTGGACCCGGAGCTGAGCTGCACCCTCCACAACTAAGACTGAAAGGACAACAACTTGACTTGGAGAAAAGTCCTGGAAGTACACACTGTTCCCCAATAAAGTCCTGTCCTCCTTCCCCAATAAAATCTGTAAAAAAACACCATGCTATCACAGTCATATCTCTCTATAGCAAAATGCTGGCTAAACATCTAGGTGGTGGTACATTTATTTAAAGCAATATTTATTTATTTATTTTTAAATTTTGATTGGGGAATACTGGGGAACTGTGTGTTTTTCCAGGATCCATCAGCTCCAAGTCAAGTCATTGTTTTCAATGTAGTTGTGGAGGGTGCAGCTCATTGGCCCGTGTGGGAATCAAACCAGCGACCTTGGTGTTAGGAGCACTGTGCTCTAATCAACTGAGCCAACTGGCCATCCCTAAAGCAATATTTAGATCAACACAAATTGAGGTGGATTTTTCATGGTATCTGAAATGGATATTTTTACGGTGGCCAAGACATGGAAACAACCAAAATGTCCTTCGATAGATGAATAGATAAAGAAGTTGTGGTATATATACATAATGGAATACTATTCAGCGGTCACAAAAGATAAAATAGGATCACTTGTGTCAACATGGATGGATCTTGAGATTATAATGCTAAGCGAAATAAGTTAGACAGAAAAAGTAGACAACCATGTGATTTCACAGATATGTGGTATATAAACCAAAACCAACAAAAGGACAAGACAAGCAACTGAGAAATAAAAACTCAGACACAGACAATAGTTTAGTGGTTACCAGAGGGTAAGGGGGGAGGGGGATGGTAGATGAGGGTAAAGGGGATCAAATATATGGTGATGGAAGGAGAACTGACTCTGGGTGGTGAACACACATGTGATATATAGATGATGTAATACAGAATTGTATACCTGAAATTTATGTAACTTTAGCAACAATTGCCACCCCAATAAACTTTAATTAAAAAAATGGATTTTTTAAAATCAATATGGTACATTGAGGTAAAAAATGAAGGGAGCTAATATTTGTCATCTGTATATTATATTCAAGATACTTTTAATCTTCACAACCATCCTTTAAGAAAGGCACCATTTTAATTCCCATTTTCCAGGTGAGCAACTAAAGCCTAGAAAGATTAAATAACTTTCCCAAGATCACAAGTGAACAAAATGGCTGAGCAAGGACACAAGTGTATCCAATTCCAAATCAAGGATTCTTTCCACTACATTTTATTGCCCTCTAGCAATGAATGTGTTAACCTAGACTATGAGACAACAGAGGGCATATCTCAGTCGTGTCTGTCCAGCTCCACACAAAGCACTGGGCTCTCTGTGTCTCCCTGTGGGCCAGAGGAAGAACTCCCCCACTCCCCCACCCCCTTCCACCCCTACTCCCTCTCCCCCCACCACCCTGAACTGCAGCGGGAGGAAGGGATTCCTATCTCTGAGCCTCACCCCAGTGAGAGGGCAAGTGACTGTCCAGGCTTGGGCCGGGGCTGAAAAGATAACCTTGTCCCAGGAAAGATGCCCAGGCTCATTTTGACCTCAATGTGGTCCAGGCCAACTCTTCTTCCAGTCCCTCTGCAGTCTGCGCTACCACCACCACTGGGCCACAAATAAAGACAAGGAGGCCCACTCCTTCCTGTTGGATCTGCGGAAGTACTTACTGCCTGGCAAGCTGGTTCAACTCTGGGTGGGTGCCAAGCAGGGCTGGTGACCTCTCTCTTGACACCTTTAGCCACCTCTCTGAGTGGTCTGGTCCTGGACCTACCTGGTAGCAGGGGACTGGCCCTGGTGACTCTCTGAGGCCCCTTCCAGTGCAGTAATTCAGACTCTCAGAGGGCCCCAAGGCCCTGGGGTTCAGGCAGCTTTGCTGGGACCACGGATATTAGCCAAGGAGGTAGCTATGCAAAACAGTATAACCAGAAGAGAGGGGCACCGTCTATATTGCTTCTCCTTATGCATAATGGATCATAATTATAAAACTTGGAACTTATGTGGGGTCTGCTTTCCAGAAGCTCAAAGCCGAAGAGAGTACTTTAGTTTCTCAGTCAGTCTCTCACACACAGAGGCACGTACACACACACTTTAAAGAGCAGACCAAAAAGTGTTATAAATAAAATCCTAGAACATGAGTGGGAGGAATACACAGGAAAATTTCACTGTGAGAGATGAGAATGCACCAACTCCTTGCAGGATGGTTTCACTCTGACAACCCACAATTGTGCTATTAATCAGACATGGAGCTAGATACATAGTTGCTTTGCTCAGGCTTTTTCTTCTTCTCCTTGTCAATACATATTAAAGAAGGTGTAAATACTGTTGGTTTTCAAGGTAAGGCTAACAGTGAGAGGAAAAAGATAGTCTTTATAGGTACAGTAAGAGAACAACCTGATGGATCACACTTACATTGTCAAGCATCCTTTCCTTCCAGCCAGACAGAGCTCCATGCTGCCAACCCCATAGGTTCAGCTCACTTGCTCCTCCCTATCTGTTTCCACTTTTCCCCCAAGCTGAAATGTCCCCCACTCTCTACCCTCTGCCCGTCCCCAAATGCTCATATTCTAGGCCTTTGTTCAAGGTATTCTATTTATCTGACATGCCCTCGGCCCTCCTCCTATCCCCTTGAGGTCTCTCTGGTGTGGATATCTCCTCTTGCCTGACCCACCCCCAGAAGACACAGTGACCTTACCCCTCCTCTGATCATGAGGACCGTTGGCTATCTGAACCAAACACACACAGCCTGCCTTGTGACTTACCGTTTCGGTCCCTGCCAACAGTGGACGTTCCTAAAGAACAGGCCAGGGCCATGGTTTATTCCCTGTTCATCATATACAGAGGGTGCCAAAAAAATGTATACACATTTTAGGAAAGGAAAAATCTATTAAAATTATAGTACTCAATATATACACATAGCAAAAGATGAATACAAGTCAGGTTTGACTTCTGCAATGACAAGAGGTGCTCAAAGTGGTTCCCATCAGCATCCAGACACTTCTGATCACGACAAACTACTGCTTGAGCAACGTTGACCAAAGTGTCCACTTGTATACATTTTTTTGGCATCCCCGGTCTACTTGACATGTGACTTTTTTCAAAATTTTAGTAGCAGAGGAGTTATCCAGGAGGTGGTCCTTGTTTTGCTGACTTTAAACAAAGTATAATTTACTTTATTAAATAGCTATGTACATGATTCATAACTCCTGTGACAATTCTTCTATCAGTTCTTTCTTCACTTATTCCTCTTTCCTCTGCACAAGCCCTCTCCTCTCGTCCACCCCAGTTTTTGGTTTAGTGTTTGTGATGGGATAATAATTCATATTTTTAAAGCAAAAGTAGTATTTTCTAAAATAACACAAGACCCAGCTCCATAGCTCTAGAACTAGTTTCTGCTCTTATATTTTATAAGCCTAGGAAATATATGCACACAGGTTGCCTAGGCGGTAGAGAGATTTTTCGTTGGGCCTCCACAAATAAAAAATAAAAGAGCCCATGGAAAAAGATTGGTTCTGGAAGGCTCAGAAAAACACTTAGAGAATCTGCTAAATAATATTTTTGTCTGCTGTTTGTAAATGTGACTCGCTTTGAAACCATCTGTCATGCAGTCCTTTGGAGACAGCTGTGAAGTATTTAAATCTGTGAAAATGAGTATATTTTTGTATATACCAAAGCAGTGTTTTAATGGGTCCCTGCTGCATGTTGTCCAGTGCATTCTTTGAAATATGATTTTATCCAATTGTCAAGTAACATTTAAAATAGAACCCAAAGAAGGGACAGGGCAATGAATGAAGAAGCTGAGGCAGTTTGTAGCTGTATTTCTTCACGGAATGAATGGAGAGGCTGCAATGCAGGTGGGAGAGCCGTGTTTCTTCACAGGTCTGGGGTGGAGTTGGAGTTTTTGCTGCTCTTCCTTCAAGTTAGGGAAGCAGCCATTCTCCAGGTTGGGGGAGGACTGCAGCCAGCTGCTCCTCATTTCCTAGCAAAGGGCTCGATCCATGCAGCCAGACTTGGGCATTGCTGACAGCTCAGCGCTTCAACCTTTATAACATTTCTGTTCTCACTGCTACCCTGGGTCCCTGTGGGTAACATCTCGCCTGAGCAGTGCCCAAAATGTCTAAATTAATGGCAGCAGCAGCAGCTGTTGCAGTAAGAAATTTGAAAATTATCAAAAAGTCTTCCTCATGTTGAGTGTAATAGGTAGACTCAAAGAAAAACTCCTTTCTCCAAACACCTATAAGACTTATTATTAGTGTTTCACACATGCTGTTGTGGGCCATCAATTGTCTCTTGGGGGACATGTCTTGTCTGCCCAGGAAAATTGTAAGTTTCTTGAGGGCCAGGATCACGTCTAGGGTATAAACCAAGTGCCAGAGCTGGAAAGAACTCCAGACCTCAAATATCAGAGATGAGAAAATTACGGTCAAGATACTGCTAAGTGACAGAGTTAGGACTCCGTCAGCGGCCTCCAGATTCACAGCCCAATGACATCTCATCATGTCATATTCCAAGATCTGCCAAAGACAGATTACTACCCCACAGAGGGCAACAGGATAGAGCCTTCCCTTATAATACCCAGCCATAATCCATGATAAAGAGAGTATGTCAATACCCAAAAGAATTGGAAGCTGGTACCGAAATACATGTGCATACATGTTCATAGCAGTATTATTTACAACAGTTAAAAGGTGGAAAAAGCCCAAATATCCATCAGAGAATGAATGAATTAATAAATTGTGGCATATAGTATACACAATGACTATCCTTATAACTAATTCTTTATGCATCTCCTTGGATACTTCCTAAGGATAAATTCCTGGGCATGCAAAACCTGGAAACAGTGCAAATGCCCACCAATTGATAAACGGACAAATAAAATATGTATAACCATACAATAGAATATTATTCAGCCATGAAAAGGAATGAAGTACTGATATAAGCTACAACATGGATGAACTTCAAAAACATTATGCTCAGTGAAATGAGCCAGACACAAAAAGACCAATATTGTATGATTCCACTTACATGACATGTCCAGAACAGGCAAATTTACAGAGACCTGAAGTATATTAGAGGTTACCAGGGGCTGGTAGAGGGGGAAGTAGGGAGTTATTGCTTAATTGGCGTAGAGTTTCTTTGGGGAGTGATTAAAAGTTCGGGACCTAATTAGAGGTTGTTCCACAACATTGTGAATGCACCAAATGCCACTCAACTGTTGACTTTAAAATTGTTAATTTGTTAATTGTTAAATTGTTAATGTTGTATGAAGTTCAACTGAATTCAAAAAATAAGGAAAGAAAGCGTTTCAGCATCTTAGCTCATGGGTCTAGGCCATGGCTGACCGCTAGCTGCCCCAACCCCAAACAGGGTCTCAGTGGCATGCAAACAGTCTCATATGGCGAGCGTGGAGATTAAGAACAAGGGCTTTAGGATCAGAATTGGGCACAACTTTCAGCTCTGCCACTGATCATCTGAGTGCCCTTGGGCAAGTGATTTAATCTTTCTGAGCCTCAGTTTCCTCACCTGTGAAATGGAGATAACTTTAGAACTTACCCCATGGGGTTGCCACAAAGATTAAATAACACACAGTAAGTGTTCAAAAGGTAATAAATAATACTTTTAGGAGAGGTGTATAGATAAGAAGAGCTCAATAAATAGTAGCTATTATCTAGGGTAGGGCAGCAGCCTGAAAGAAACAATGAAGAAGCCAAGCAAGTATTAGACCTTAAAAGCGCAAAATCTATTCAGTTCAGTATTCAATTCAGAATAGGTGACCGTCTCACCCTATTACTTTTACGCAGTCTGACAGTCAGGCACCCAGTTTCTCCTGATTAACAAAGATGGGACATGCACCTCAACGTATTTCATAACTGTTACCCTTGACTCTCCTCACTGGGTTCCAACTACATTTCACACTTCTGTAGTTTTTACTTGGTTTTCCACCTGCAGCTCTGTAGCTGTTCGGTCCCATTCTTCATCCTCAGAGCTCCCTCCAGGACGTAGTTGCATTCACACTTCCAGCGTTTCTAGCTTCTGAGCATCCTGGGCAGGCCTTGATAATTCAGCACTGCATTCTAATCATCAACCACCCCCATGCCACCTGAATACACCTGAGAGCCCCAAGGTGACGAATTTGGAGAGTAGCTGCTTGGTAAATGTTTGAGAATAGTGCAAGAAGAAAGAAAAGATGGGATGGCTGGTTAGCTTAGTTGGATAGAGCGTGCTGCTGGTAGCACCAAGGGGTTGCCAGTTTGATCCCCGCATGGGCCACTGTGAGCTGCACCCTCCTTAAAAAAAAGAAGAAAGAAAAGAAGGCCTTTATTTAAGTGAGCTGACATATGTTGTAAGTAAAAGACAGAGAACATCAGGGAGGAAAGAAAAAAGCAAGTAAGAAAAATGAAAGCTTCTTTTCACCAGGACAATGATGTTCATTTAAAAAAATACTTTTTATTTTTGAGATTGTAAAAGTCACATATATTTACCGTAGAACACAATAAAGTCTCCAAATTTTACATATATTCATATATATACGTATATATTACATACGAGTACACACACACACACACACACACACACACACACACCATACACTACCCCTAATCCTTCCACTGCAAAAAATTATGGCTGTGGTTTGTTGTATCCCCCTTTCTGTATAACACACATACACAGTAGAGTGCGTAAATCTGAAGTATGTAGTCAGATGAATTTTTACATATGTATACACTCATGTAACCACCATTAGATCAAAATACAGAATATGCTAGCACTCCCAGAAAGTTTTCTCAAAATCCTTTATTCATGCCATGTTTCCCCGAAAACAAGACCGGGTCTTATATTAAGTTTTGCTCCAAAAGACGCATTAGGGCTTATGTTTAAGGGATGTCATCCTGAAAAATCATGCTGGGCTTATTTTCTGGTTGAATCTTATTTTCAGGGAAACACAGTAGTAACTAAAACATTGACTAAAACCTGCAACATTTTTCAAAATCACGTCATCTGTGCATATTTATTACATATAGATAAACTCATATGAATCCATACTTGAAAGGAAATAAACTTAGGAGTCACAGAAATTACATTAGCTCATTTAAAATTGGAAATCTGACTTAGGAAAACAAATTTTTCTTGATACATTTTTCAGCACCTCCTTACTTTAACCCTGAGAAATCAAGGGAAAAAAGGCAAGGTCCTCTTGGAGGTGGTGGGATTGCAGGAGCAGGGAGGAGACTCTTCCTTGTTTCTGCCAACTTGTGTACTCCTCCCTCAGCCCCCACAAGCCTTGTGCATGCTGGAATACTCTGTGTACTCTGAGAATTAAGAAAATGTCGGTTAGAATCATGGAAAGTCAGTCTGGGTTGGGGGAAGCTTGTATATGCCAGCAGAGAGGGATATGGGAAAGGCTAAGCCCCCTGTGCTGGGTGTGCAGCTTGGATTCAGCTAGATGCCTGGAATGTCTCCTCAGGTTTAATAGTTTCCTTCATCATCTGAATGTGTTATTGTTATAGCAACAGTAACACCAGCAGTTCCGTTGACATCACCCATCAGTGGTTAGAAAATGACAAATGTCAAACTATGTCTGACCTTGACTCTCTTCAACTCTTTTTATCTGTGGTATCTCTTTGGATTAAAAATGCCCACTCCCTGCTGGGTCTTCTTAAAAATGCCCATTGTCTCTTCACATAAAGGCAGGAATGATGGTGCTATGGAAAAAAGAAGAGGAGGAGAAAAAAGAAAAAAAGGAATTCATTCCAACTTCTCAGGTTTGAAGTGCAAGTCCAGAAACCTGTTGGGCTAAATTGGTACTTCATTAAGAACTTTCTTATGTCACTTAAAACATTTTGTTGCTTTTTTCACTGGGCCTTGGTTTTGCAGCTCAATTTCCTAATCCTCACAGAGGAGGAACAGATTTCATAATGTTTATGGCCCGAGTTACGGAGGGTGCTCTTCAGCTCCTTGGAGCCCTGTGAGAGTGAAGCTGACACCAGATAACTTGTTTGTTTTTCCAAACAAGGTAGAGGATAAATATAAAATACAATATTCGGTACCACATGTCACTTGGTATACTCTACAACCTTGAGCCACAATATGCCTGATACCTAGAAGCCCTTGTTCTCAGTTGAAATCCTGATCATAAGCAGCAAGGTTGGAAAAACACCATCACTACAGCTACTGTTCTAGTCAGACCTATGTTTTGCCTCTAACAGTCTTTCACAGGCTTGAAATTTCAAACGAAAAAGGAAAGGTCAAGTTTGAGGTGGATTGACTAGACAAATGCCAAGGTTTCTTCTAGATTTCACATTCTAATAGCCTCTGCTCAGACAATGCTAGATTCCCTGCCTCCACCCTGTCTTTCTGCCTGTGATTTTCTCATCAGCTGGGTGAGATGTGGAAGAGTAATACAAAACAATTTTGAAAAATGAATGTTCCAGAAGTGCCTTCACAATCTTAGTGCCAAACACAAAGTATCAGTGTTTTTATTTAATCAAAAACATATGAAGAAATAATTTTATTTCCATGAATGAACCATTTATGTCCAGTGGGCAAATTAGAGAAGGAACTCTCTCCCAATTACATCGAAATTCACATTTTACATCTAAAGCTGTAGGTCAAATCATGTGCAACAAGCTAGAATAATGAATATCTCTGGCAACTGTTGCCATCACAGGGAAGTGTAATCAATGAAAAGTTGGGTTCTTTTTTTTAGTAGTTAGAAATGGTCTTCATAAATCAGACTGTAAGTAAAAGCTGAGGTATAGAGAAGACTAATTGGCTTTCTTTCTGTATAGCTTTTGGTCTTGGTTCCCCTATGAGTATGACACATGAGTTGTAATTTTTACAGAAGCTGCATACTTCATGAAACCTTTGCCCCAGCAGTAAAGTATGAGAAAATATCAGTACCAGTAGATATGTGATTATTGCATAAGAATGTCCATGTTACTCTTTGGGCTTCAGTTATCTCATCAGGGAAATGGGGATAAGAATCACCTTCCCTGCAGTGAGAGAGCCATATTGTATGAAAGCAACTTAGATCCCTCTCTGCTCTACAATTCGTACAATTCAATGCTAATTATGAACCAATACAGATACAATTCATGTGTCCCAGTGCAAGATTATTAGACCAATATACTATCATACTAAAAAGCATTTCAATTCCAGCAGGGTTGGGTCTGAGCAAATAGTGAAGTGGATGGAATTTATAATAACTATAATAACAACAGCATTAGCTAAGATTTCTTGAGCCCCAACTTTTGGGCTCTATGAGAGAAGGGATATTGTCTTTTTCACCTCTATATTCCCAAAGCCTAGAAGAGTGTTGATCCTCAATAACTACTTGTTGACTGAAGGAATGAGTGAGTGTATAAATAAATGAATGCTTGGTACCAGGCATCACGCTAAACGCTTTCTGATTACTTCAGTGTGTCCATACCTGGTCCCAAGGGCAGAAAAATGAATTTGACGTGCTCCAGGCCAAGAGGAATGCTTTTCATATATTTTCTCTTGTAATCCTCACAGTGTAGGCACGACACACCAGAAAAGTGAGGCTCAGAGAGGGTAAGTTACTTACCTAAGGACACACAGTCAGTAAATGGCAGAGCCAGGATTCAACTCTCAGTTGGCTTGACCCCATTACTTAGCCTCTTTCACTGAGAAACACTGCCTTTCTTCATCCTGTCTGTCTTTAATTTACTTATTTTCTGCTCTTCGTACAGAATTCTTGGATGAACGTTGGGTCCTCATTACTTTGTTGAGAAGACTGCAGTGGCCTAACTTGCCTCTTTTCAGCCTATCCTATGCCTCCTCATCTCCCCAGATCATTCTTTCTAACGTACTGCTTTCATCTTTTCACTCTCTGCTTACATATTTTCAGTGTTGATAGGGTCAAGATGGCACTGTCATCTCAGGGTAATGTGCCCCCATTATGTGGCATCTTATTTCGTGATGGTCTCCCAGATGAACCTGTACTCAAGTCAAGACAGTGTCTTCACTGGCCTCCACTGGCCTCATACATCCTCTCTGCCTAGTGATACCTCTTTGTCGTTCATGCCCCAAAGGAAGTTCTACCTTTTCCACTCCTTTACACAGAAGGCTTGTACCATCTTCGAAGTTTTCCTGGGTGTGTTTTGGGTTTGGGGCATAGTGAGAAGTGGCTATGTTGCTGAACTTGGACTCAGAAGTCCTCGATTTAAGATTAAACCAGTTTCCTCACCCCTATTACAGAAAATAATAGATACTTCATAGATAATACATGTGGAAGCAATTCCTAAACTCTGCAGTGTCAAACGTATACCAGTTATTATTCTGAGATTGTCTTCTCATGGAAGACTTTTTAAGCAAGGAGCATGACACTTGCAAATGATGCTATAGAAACATTGATTTTGCGATAGTCCTTGGGTGGATGAATGGAGATAGAGGTCGAAGGCTAGAAGACCTGCGAGGAGGCTGGTTCTATGGTCCAGACAAGAGGCAATGAAACCCGGACAAGGGTTGGTGGCTGTGGAGTGGAAAGAGGACTCAATTGGTCCAGGTGATTAATGAAGAGAGAGGGAGTGTGGTGACTATGGCACTGGGAAAACAGTGGGCAACACTGACACAAACAGGAAAGTATGGTGACTGGGTACCTGGAGCTGGTGGTTAAAGCTATAAACACAGATGAGCTCTCTGAGGGAGATAAAAAGATATAAGGTGAACTTCAGGAATTAGAGAAAGAATACTAGAGGGATATATGAAATTAGGAGACAGAAACAGACTACACATACCAATTCCTTTGAAGTGGCTGATCCTTACAGCACCCGAACATCTATAAATTTCCAGAGGAACCAACAGGACTCTGATGATATGAAACAAAGGGCACATTAGGACGACTGGACTGTCCGGAGGGACATGCATTGTCTTGTGTTATCTTTTCTAGTGCTTTCCTCCATGTAGATATGGCTTCTACTGCCCCAAGCAGTTTACTAGATCTTCAAAGGCCTCTGGTCTTTCAGGTTTCTAGAGTCTCCACAGAGCCAACCTTTGCACACAGTTAAGTGGTCAGAAGACCCTACTTGCTTGGTTGCTTGAAAAGGAGAGGCTTGGGGTGAGAGGGGAAAGTTACTTGGCAAAATCTAAGCTGAAGACAGACTGAGTTTGTCCAGTAAACTTTTAAGTGTTCTGAAGTAGTCACTAACATTTAAAAATCAGGAGATTTCAGATATAATTCCATGTGAACCTGTACTCTGGGAGGCAATAGACATTCAAACAAAATAAAGTCTAGGAGAGCTCTTGGAGGCTAGGCATGGAGGAGACTTCAAGAGAAAGTATGACCTCTGCTGAGGGGCAAGTGTGGTAATCCTTCTGTGTAGACAGTGCTTTAGAGGCCTGGAGCCATTAGTTCTGCTTGGGGGAGATCCAGGAAGGTTTTGCAGAAGACATGCTATCTCAGCTAAGTCCTGATAGATGAGTACAGAGGAGTTTTCCAAAGGATAGAGGGGAAGGAAAAGGTACTCCTAGCAGGGGCAGGGTAAGGTTGCAAGGAAGTGCATGGCATGATGGAGAATGATGACATGTTCTTGTGGGACCGAGCACAATACACGGGGTTGGGAAGTGCCAGTAAGAAAGCTGGTAATGTAGACTATGGCCCAATAGCAAAGATCCAGATTTGTTGAACAACTTGGGACTGGATCTGGAAAGCAGTGGGGTACCATGGGGCAGGGGGCAGGGTTAAGAAGGGGAGGGACATTTTTCAGGTCATGTTGTCAAAGGCTTACTCTGATGGCTATGGGAAGGATGGGCTGGCTAGGGGGAGAAACTAGAGGGCTGCAGGACAACCACCTACCGTCCTAAGGGAGGAAGTCACATTCTACTCCACATCCCCATATTTGGCAACTAAGGTAGCTCCCCAGCAGGCCAAGAGAAGTGTAGCCAAAGCGGAGACAATGGACCTGATTCAACTAGTACTTCATTTGGAGGACAGTGGTACTAGGTGAAGACTTTGTTCTGTCTGCCCACCAGCGAATGCACACCAATGCCACATCAGGAGAAACACCTCATTTGGGAAAACCAAGTATACCATAAATGCATTCTACCTAAGCAAGCCTTTGCATATAGGTCTTAGGCAGTACATGAAACTGTAAACTCCTTTTGGCTTGTACGTCTTCCTTCCCAGGACTGAGCACCATCTGGTACATAGTAGGTGCTCAATGACCATTTATTAATCTGAAGCAGGGACACTTCTACAGGATCTGGGCAGTTGCACATTCACTTCCTACCCTAAATGAGACCCAGAGTACTGTGTTTTCTAACAAAAAAATTGCATGCGATTCAGTCAAAGGCCTCACATTTTTCAGTCTTGGTTCAGCCACTCAAAAGCCCTGTGGCTATAGACAAGCCACATAACCCGAGACTCAATTAGCTTATCTATTTAAAAAAAAAAAAACACTAAAAGTTTCTGAGAGTATACCTGGAAGCACTTTGCAAACTGTAAAGCAGTATGTGACCCAAAGTGGTCTATCCATAAAATGGAATATTATTCAGCTGAATAAAGAAAGTTCTCATACATGCTACCACAAGGACGGATCTTAAAAACATGATGCTAAGTGAAAGAAGCCAGACACAAACGTTCACATATTGCATGATTCCATTTGTATGAAATGTCAGGAACAGGCAAATCAACAGATACAGAAGCAGATTAGTGGTTTCCAGGGGCTGGGGAAGAAGGGAATAGACTTTGATTACTGTATGGGTACAAGGTTTCCTTTCAGGATGATGAAAATATTCTAGAACTAGAGTGGTGATGGTTGTATATCACTGCGAATGTACTAAATGCCATTGAGTTGTACACTTCGAAATGATTAAAATGCTAAATGTTATGTTTGTGTATTTTACCACAATAAAAAGAGAAAAAAAAAGTGCTAGATGAGGGTTAATCATCCTGAGAAGTTGTTGGTTCTTGCATTCTACATGCAGTCCCAATCCATTTTTTGGCGCCCAGAAAACTTAGAGTGGGTACATCTCCACTAAGGAGCCTCTTTGGAAGAGAAGAGCTGGAGTGGGGATGGGGGAGGGAAGGAGGAGCTATGGCCCATCTGAAAAGGGAAGCTGGATGGTATTTGTTTTGTAGATTGCCAGTTGTTCACCCTGTTTGTATTTAAATGAAAGGAGGCTTTGAAGTGGGAGCCGCCTCTGAGCAGGGCTTGGGGTTCCTGCCTTGTGTGGTAAAGTTCAGACTTGTCCAGATCCGTTTTTAGCCAGAGGTTACTGTTTCTGGTGGAAAGGGCTCAAGTTTTGGTTACTAATACATGAACAGGAAGAGCAGGAGTAAACTGGGAGCAAGGAATGAGTTCCCCGTGGAGTTGGTGTGAAAAGAAGCTTTCTGATTGGGGCTTCATGGTTTGGGAGTGTCTTTTTCTCACTTATGGTCACTGGATTTTATTTCATTATTAATGTTGGCTGCATCTCAGATTATATTCTGTTTGGTGAAGAACATCTTTAAGTAAATGCATCAATCATGGAAAGTTAAAAGTGCTGGGCTAAGCCCTAGCAATGCCTTGAGGACCTGATGTTTATCAGTTTGAGGAAAACTTGTACTATTTGAAAGTCCCTTGAAAATGGCAGGAAATTCATTTGTAGTTGAGTTTGCATATTTAGAAAAATTCCTCTCCTAGTTGCAGAGTTGAATGTTCTGCCAACCCACAGAAATTGTAAGTCCCATTTTTAGACGGGTCACAATCTGTCTGTTTATGCTGATGATCTCCAAGAGTTAATAAAATGTAGAAGAGTCTGCAGTGGCATTCAAAACAGCTAGTTGCTTTCTACAGCTCCTCATAGCCAACCATGTCAAAGTGGTTTGCAAACAACAGTGGAGGAAGTCTCAACAAACCCTATGAGGGTGATAATTGTAATGATGGTTCATATCTTCACCCTATGTAATTTTATGGGAATTGAGAGTCTAGCCAAATAATAAGTTCCAACCGCTTTTATCTGCCCAGTTCCCAGCACAGTCCCGAGGTGTCTGAGGCACTTCTCACTGTAACCTCTTAAAGCAGATTGTAACAATAACAACGGTAATGACAAGTTCCCAATCTGCACAGTTCCCTTCATTAAAGGAGCCCTGGGAGCTTCAAAAACACTCATTAATGGAATCTGACAAAGCTTCGAAGGTGGGAAGACTTGCGCATTTCCAGTTCTCTGGTGGCTAAGAGGAGACTAGGTCCCAGAAAGGTGAGGGTGGAGAGTTGGGGGTCTTGTGCTACCTTTATTCCATGTGACCAAGGAGTCAAGTCCCCGGTTCTGGACTCACCCCCCCCCCAGCTGCATGCTATTAGCAAGTCGCTTCCCTTCTCTGGGCCTCAGTTTCCCTACGTGCAAAAGGAGGGTTGGGGCTAGGAGGTTTCTAAAGTCAACCCTGACTTTGTCCCTTCGCCTCGCCATCGGGGGGGCTTTCTCCCACTTCAGGGTTTGGTTAGACTGGTAGCAGAACCAGGCGAGGTAGGGAGGAGTGGAGGCGGGAGGAGAATGCCTGTCAGGGTTCCGAACGAGGCAGTGCTCTATGAGCAGCGTTTGATGAGAAGCAGGTCTGAGGAGGCCAGGTGAGGCTCTTAGGGCCAGCTCGGAGTCTCAAGTCCCCCTGGTGCTTGCAAGGAAACAATGCGAGTAATGCCAGTGCCTTCCCCTCCTGGCCCAGGAACTGGGCGATTAGGAGCGTCCTTGGGCTGCGGGGCGGCAGCGGGGGGGTGGGAGGAGTGGAGGGCGGCAGCGAGGGAGGGGGGCAGGAATCGAGCCGGAGGGTTTCCCTCAGCTTTGGCCCCGCAGGCAGCGGGTCAGGTGGCCGCGCACAGAAATCCTAGGGCTCGGACATGGGTTTCGGGACAAGTCCCCAGCCGCTTGGTCCCCTAGGACTTGGGCCCTATACCCTGGAGAAATTAGCCTTTCCTCTATGGATGTGGGGCGGCGGGCAGGCTCCCTGCCTTCCCGGAGGAGGGGAGGAGGGAGGAGCCCGGCGGGGCGTGTCTCGTGAGGGAGCGCCCGCGCGCCCGGTGCGGCCCCCTAGGAAGTGGATTTAGTTGCTCCGGATCCAACCCCGCTTCCAGGTTTTCTCCCGTCCCGGCCCTGCAAGCTCCCGCCCGTCTCCGGCCCCCCCGCCGCCCACCCCCTCCCCGTGTGCCGCCCGCTGGGCCAAGTTTGCCGAGCGTCGCGGTGCACGCCGGCCAGTCAATCAGCGGCGGAGGTGAGGAGGGTGCAGCCGCGCGGCCGAGGGCAGAGTGAGCGAGTCGAGAGGAGCCAGGAGAGCGGAGCAGTGCCGGGCAGCCCGATCCGCGCGCAGTG
Organism: Rhinolophus hipposideros; assembly: GCF_964194185.1. Classification (NCBI taxonomy): domain Eukaryota; kingdom Metazoa; phylum Chordata; class Mammalia; order Chiroptera; family Rhinolophidae; genus Rhinolophus; species Rhinolophus hipposideros. The sequence continues at coordinate 23,289,392 of NC_138046.1, forward strand.
AGCGCCAGCCGCCGCCGCCCATACCCTCCGCGGCCCCCGCGGCGCCTGCCACCTTCCCCTCCTTTTCCGCGCCCTAGTCCCACCGGCCGGCCAGCTCGCCCCGTTCGCTGCCGTCGGGAGCCTCGAGGTCACCGGTCAGCGCCTCCGCTCCCTTGGGCGGCGCACCACCTCTACGCCCTCTTTCTCCGCCTCCCCCGGCCGGGCGCCTGGCACTGGGGACCGTTGCCTGACGCGCGAGGCCCAGCTCCACTTTTCTTCGCCTTGCGTTTCCTCCTCCTGCCGCTCTCCCCCTCCAACTCCTACTTCAACTCCCTCGCCCTCTCGCTCCACTCGCGAGCCCCCGACTCCTCGCCCCTCGGCCCGCGCCCGCAACTTTCTGTCGCGTCCCGAAGGTGGGAGTGCGTCTGTCCGGCCCGCACCATGGCACGGTTCGGCTTGCCCGCGCTTCTCTGCACTCTGGCTGTGCTCAGCGCCGTGCTGCTGGCTGCCGAGCTCAAGTCGAAAAGTTGCTCGGAAGTGCGACGTCTCTACGTGTCTAAAGGCTTCAACAAGAACGATGCCCCCACGCACGAGATCAACGGTAGGTGGGAACCCTCGGGGGCGAGCACAGAGACGGGCACTACGGAGAAGGGGCCGCGGAAGCCCCCTCGTTCTGCCACCCCCTGCGCCGGATGCAGGTAGCCCAGAGGGAGAGCGCGAGAGTGAGCCCCGGCGTAGAAGGTTCCCGCGGAGGCGGCGGCCCTCGGGGCGTTGCGAGTGGTGGGGCGCCGCCGAATTCCCCGATGCCACTCCCGCGGTCTGCCCTCCACTCCGCAGCCTTCCGGGTCCCAGGAAGCTCCAGAGGACTCTGGCCCGCAGAGTGCGTGTCACCGGCTCCCTCGCCTTTTCCGGGTTGAACTTACCGGACTCCCCGCTTTGTTTTGTGGATGTTTTGAGAGGCCGGGTGGGGGGTGGAGGTTGCCAGTGGGGTGGGGTGGGAGAACCTTCTGGAGGTTGCCAGAATCCGGGGGTCGCGAAACGTGGAACCTGAACTGATGTTTCATTGATATTCTCTTAACATCTCTCTCCCCGCCTCTCTCCCACGGCTGACACGGATTAGGACTTTTAGTAGCTACAGTGGTTATAGAAGTCGCCTATTAAAAAGCAAACGCCTCTCCACCCCTCCGAACCCTGAGTATTGGGAACTCTCCTGTTTTCCGGAAGGTGTTGGACTGGAAGGATATTTTACTCCCTTTCTTTTTTGTCACCTCATTTTAAGGGTTAATTGCATATTGAATTACAAACCTTTGAAAGGACTGATTACAGGAAACCTGAATCTCAGCTTGGGGATGGTTATGCAAATGGAGACGGTTTAGCCGGTGAAAAAGTTCACCGGATTTCGCCGCTGGGGGGTTTCGTGGGGGGTATTTGTGAAAGTCCTTGGAATGCTGGTGAGGCAACTTTCGGTCCTGCGCCCTTCACCCCTCTTCGCGAGGCCCGCGGCAGTGGCCGGGCCCGTCCCCTCCGGGTAGCACTTTCATTCGCAGAGGCCAACTGTTGCGCGCAGCCCCGCGGGCCGCGCTGGTGCCATCGGCGGCGCAGGTAGCCTGTTCTCCCGGAGGGTTCAGAAAGAAACACGCACGAATCTAGCTGGCTGGTGGCCAGCGTAACCTAACGGAGAGGTGAGCGATTCGAGCCCGGGGGCCAAGCCTCCATTCCGAACCTTTCATGGAAATGAGCAGAGCGCGCCTTTGACTCACGGTGTTGGTCACCCGGGTGGGGCGGGCAGGGGGCCGGCAGCCAGCAAAGGAAATACTGTAATTTCAACCAGGCGCTTCCAAAGGCTTAGGAAGACTTGGGGTCATTTTTTTGGAAGGGCTATTAATAACATTGGAGATTAAGTGCAGTCATCAATTACATATAAATTACAAAGGTAATTGAGGGAAGTTTCTGAGCACTTTCCGAGTATAACCGGCATCTGACTAGAAATAGAACCCAAGAAATTGTTGGAGCAGCCTAGGAACCCACTACACCTTGGCAGTTATCAAATAACTCGCACACCACCGATTAGAGACTGTTTGCCCTTGAGCTGCCTGTCTTTTGGGGAGCTCAAGTATGTCCTCAGAGCGGCATGATTCTATTGGCTGTAGAGCCCTGAAAAGCCCTCTCCCCCCCACCCCGCCCCAGCAGAAAAAGTGAAGTGAACCAGCCGACACTGAAGCTTGGGGGCTCCGCAGGTCAGACCTGGGGTCTTTGTGCCCTGCACGGTTTGGGCCTGGGCCCAGCGGAGATGATTGGCGTGAAGGTTACACTTGTCATTCCCACATTTTGAAGGGATAGATGCAGCGATGCACTTAATGGGAATGTGACAAGTTTTCATCTTCTGTTCATGCAAACAATATGTGCCTTTGAGATGGACTGGAGGCATTCAGGGAGTGGGTTGTGAAATGGCCCTCCCCACTTTCTCCAACCTTGCTCTGTGCAGTCTTGCAGAGGCAGGACATCTTCCCGAGCCAGCATCTCCGGAAAAAGGAAGTTTGAAGGGTGCTCAGGGGCTGTGCAAGGCGTTCCATTTGATTGTCATGATCCCCAGAAAACACCTGAGGAATATTTTTGCATGAATGTCTATCTGGACATTTTCCCCCCAAAGATAGGAGAGTTATTAGTGACCAGCAGCAGGAAATGGAAGCTAATGTGCTCACACCCAAAACATTTTATTCTTTTTGTCTTGTCCTTCATCTCCCTCCCAGGGCTGCTGCTTTTATTTCCCCTTTTGAATGACCTACTGGACTGCATTCTCCTGAGGAACAAAGGAAGTGCCTTTTTAGCTGGAATCCTTGGAAGACCACCAAGGACTTTAGCTCATGCCGTGCAATTTCGCACCACTTTCAACAATAACAAAAATGCATGACTGAATGGCTCAAAAATGTGGAGTGTTAGAGGCATTCATTTGAGTCTAGGACACTGTCACAACACAGACAGACCCAAGTAAATACCTTTAGTCGGCCAGTATAGAAACAGGGGTAATCTTTACCATCAGCGTGGCCTCTCCAGATACATGCATTATTAGCCTTGTCTTCCCTGGGCTACACTCAGATAATTTTGGTCATTTTGGAGAGCATAGTTAATACAGTCACGTGTGTTCAGCTTGTGTCTGAATGAATTAATTGCCAGGCAGTTTCCCTAGTGGGGTGTGTGTGTGTGTGTGTGTATTTTTAATGCAAACAGTCCAGAATTGTTTTCTAGGCAAAGGGTCACAACGTCTGGGTGCCTAGCCCCAGACTTGGCCCAAGTTTAAGGTTTTATTCCGGAGGGCCTTGCACTTGCCTTCTAGAGGTTTGAACAGGGTTTAAGAATACTCTCATATTCTTAAAGACTCTCTGTCTTTTTAGATCATAATTAAGATAATTTGATGTGCTCTCAAGGGTGTCTAGGAGTACATCATGCTGACAGGGTTTCCAACTGAGGTCCTGCACTGACCGCTGTACTTATCAAATAATGAGTAGCCCAGATGCCATGATCACAAGGGATCTTGGACACAAAGGATAGGTTTTGTTCAACTTTCAATAGGCATACCATTTTGGAACACCTACTATGTGCACCATTCTGTGCTCGGCATCATGGAGGCAGCAAGAAGGGCAGGAAGGGCCTCTGCCACCAGGACCTTTCCAGGTAGTAGAGCGATAAGCCATGTACACACATGATTGCAATACAATATGGTGTGTGATAAGTACCATATGAGTGGTACAGATGAAAAAGGAGCCGCAGGAAGTTCTAATGGAGAAGGGATTTGAGACTAAAGCATTAGCTAGGTAATGCTAGTTTACTAATAAAAGCTAGTAAGAAAATTTAAAATCTAATCATTTTCATTGTGCCTTCCTCCATAAAGACAGGATAAAGGATATGCAGCCATTGGCGTTTTATTAGTAATCTAATCTTCCCTGAAATTGTTTTTAAGAGTGAGGCAGTTGGTTAGAAATGTTCTTAGGCTTGCCAAAGACCCCTTCCATAGTGACACTGAATGATACCAAGGAGAACTTTTTATCGTAGTTGTGATTTTGCAGTTTTTGTTTCCTGTTCCCATTTATGTTCATGAGAAACGCACCTGTGAATATGTGTGGGTGTGTGCACACACATTGCTATATACCCCAGAGGATTCTGGGAATTATGTAAGCTATGTTAGGATTACATGGCGGAAAAGTGTGTGTGGGGGGAGAGGTAGGAATACTTACTGAATTGATTATTGCATGTAAGACATAGCATATGTCTTCAAGGTTTATTCCCTCTTCCCCACTTTAAGTAGAGGGTTGGATTTTGCAATGAACTTGTGATTTTCTATTCTGTTGGGATCATCAGTTTGGCTCTGTTTCACTTGAGAAAGAGGGTCTAATTGAGCCACAGGGCCTGTCAGTATAGAAATTGTCTCAGGTGGTACAGGAACTACCTCCTGGACATGCTCATAAAAGAACTTAGTAAAAGTTCTGGCTTATGCATCTCAATCTCTAGAACATACAAATATAACATGTTTGATTCATTCAGCATAATTACTATTTTCCTTTTTTATTCAACTCACGTTGGCTTGCATGCAATTTCAGGATTAGCTACAGACTAGACTGAGAAATGGAAAAAGGAAGTTTTTGTTGTCTTTATGAGGGAAGCAACCTCAGTGTTAACCTAAATCAGTTGGAAGTGAGTCTCTGGCTCCCCAATAACATTAACTGTTGTACCACTGAGGTTGTTTCCATATATATTCCCAAAAATGCATTCTTGTCTCATGAAAAGAGCTAGTAGCTACTGAGTGCTTTCTCTGGGCCTGGTCCTACACTCAGGGCTTTACATGATTGTCTCATTTAAAATCCACAACAACCATATGAAGTCAGAATTATTATCTTCATCATCCCCATATTATAGGCAAAGAAATTGAGATCCAAAGGGATTTAGAAATATATTCAGTCCCACAGATAGTGAATGGTAGAAGTGGGCTTTGAACCCAGGTCTTATCTGAACCTGAGCATAGTTTGTGCTATGTTATACAGATAGTAAGACAAGACAATAGCTCCCCAACTTCCATAAGGACTGGTTTTAGAAGTATGAGCTGTGAGAGGACCAGAGGATCCAATCATGTCCTTTGCAGGCAAAGTGTTATATGTTACACCCAGATGTAGACAATCTAGTGCTAACAGTAGAAGCAATATAAGTTGTAATTCCTGGGCCATGTGGAGCCAGTGATGGTTTCTGAATAGGTAAATGTCATTAGGCTGTTTTGGGAAGATAGTTAGTGGCACTGCTATTTAAGTGTTGCTTAGGCAAGGGGGGAATAACGGCAGGGGGAGCTGTTAGAAAGCTGTTTTAAATAGTTATTAACTGGTCTACCTGCCTCTTGTCTGTTACTGTCCCATTCCATCCTGAATATTGCCAGCTTCATTTCCTGACACCAGTATTTTGAATGGAGTCATTTCTCTGCTTTGAGCTTTATTGGCTCCAGGTATTTCAAATGATACTTTCATTGAGTTGAGTCATTTCTGAACTCCCCAGGGTAATGTACACTCTTCCTCCTAATCCCCTGCTTGAATCACATCCATGGTCTTTGCCCATAACTGTATTATATTATAGTTAATTGTGTGTGCCGGCACATGTGTGTCTTCTCTCCTTAACTGTAAGCAAGTTGAGGACAGAGATGGCAGCTCCTGGTGTTTTGTGTGCCCAACAGTACCAAGTGTGATAGTTGAACAAGTGGGGGGATGACATAATACGATTCTGTCGCCTTCTCTGCCAGGACACCAGTGCTACGATGGGATTATACTGCTTTGATGAAAGATTGTCTTCCCATGGTGTCTTACTCTACTGGGAATCATTTGGATCTAAACTTCTGAAGTGAAATAAATTTAGAGTGAATCTCTATGATATGTTGGTATAACATGGAGAATGTTTTTTATTCTTTGGGGGGGAGTACTTGTTTTTACCACTTTATTAATAACCTAGTGCTATAGCAATTTTTCAGAAAGATTCAGAATTCTGTTTTTCTTCCCTTTTTGAGTTATACTTTAAGGGACAAACAGTTGAGACTTTTGTGATTAGGCAATTGAGAAGTAATTTAACACATTCGATTCAAGATACAGAACTGTTCAGTGCATATCAGTTACCTTTTAAAAAATAAAATCTTGATTTTATTGTCTTTACTAAACAGAGGAACACAAGCTTATGGATATCAGAATATCTTATATAAGCAGACACACTAAAATATGAACAGGTAAGAACTAACATTTTCAGTTCCACTTGGTTAAACATCTGTTGCTTACTATAGAGAACATGAAAGTGCAGAAAATTCATGGAGCGATTCCATCCTGGAGGTAATTTGAAATATTATATTTAAGTTCTGATGCATTTAATTCAGCAATCTGGTGGGAGAGAAAAATCAAAGAGATCCATCAGCCAGGTATTCAACTTTTGAAAAAGAAACTCTAACAAATGTTAGAAATTAGGAAAAAAATTGAATGGAAGAGTTAAAAAAGTCAATAACCTCCAGGAAGCCTGGAAACTATGTAAAAACATCTTATTGGAAGCCCAGATAAATGTGTGCCAGACATCAAAAAGACCAGCTGCTTGGGGGAAGAAAAAAAGAACCCGGCATGACTAACTGGCAGAGTAAAAGAGGCTGCTTCAGGGAAAAAGGCATCTTTCACAAAATGGAAAGAGTTTAAGCCAAGAGAAGAGGGAAGTCCACAAAGTATGGCAGGGCAGGTACAAACTAGACATTAAGTGAGCCAAAGGAGAATTGGAGGTGATAGAAATTAAGTGGGCTGAAAAAATTGGAGGTGAACCTGCAAGGGATTTGAAAGTAGGCTCATGTGATGATAATGGTGAAAAGGGTGGACTAAGTGAGTCCAACCTATCAGAGGAAAAGCAATAGAGGTGTGTTTTTTTTTTTTAGAAGGGGAAACTATGCCTGATTAACCTCCCAGAGTTCTTTGAGAGAAAAGAAGTGGATAGTAGAGGGAAACAGACGTACATAGTTTAAGTTTTCAAGAATTATGCAATGGGATTCCAAGGCAAAGAATATTCAGAAAATGCATTTACTTTGGGATAGGTGGGAACGTTGGTTTATTGAGGAGAGAAAATAATAGGAGAAACGTCACTGTCCTAGATGGAACAGTTTACATGGAAAGGACATGTTTTCTTGGAAAGATAAGTTCTAGTCTAGCTCTGTGACAAATTAGTTGTCTGGTACCACTGGTGAGGTTCTTTCTCCTTTGTCTGAAAAATGGGAGTGGGGTGTTAGAGTGCTGGATTAGGTCAGGGATTCTCAACCCTGGCTACACATTAGAACCATCTGGAGAGCTTTTAAAATCCAATGCCTGGGCACCACCCCAGACTAATTAAATCATGCATTCTGGCAGTGGGACTAGGTCATGGTAATTTTTTAAAAGCTCCCCAAGTGGTTCTGATGAGCAGCCGTGGTTCAGAACCACTGCCCTGGAGGATCTCTGAGGTCCCTTCCATCTCTGAGATTTTGATTCTAAATTTTCCAATGAAATTCATCACAAAGTGTTGTCTCAGAGAACTTTAATTTAGAGTCAGTGCATGCTTGTGTTAATTTTGGCTAACTTGGATTTTAGAGGAAGCTTGATTAAACTTGGAAAAAATGTTTTTTAAATCAAGGTCCAGTCTATGGTTCAGTCTGTGTCGTAGCTAGTGACGCTTTGCTGAGGGTAGAGAAATAAGACTAGGGCATTGAGAGTGCTACGGAGAGAATTAGAAAGGAATGCAGTCTTGTCACTTATTGATTAGGTGTCAGTGTGCTAGGTGATATTTCTTCCCTTTCTCTTTATTGGTAAAATAAAAACAATCTCTTTATCCCTTACTTTAATGTCCTCTTTGCCATGTGTTTATTCCCTTCAAGTATCTTATCAAGAAATAGAAGTACGGTAAATCCCTAGGCTTCTGGCCGACACAGCCATCCAGAACACAGCTGGGAATGTGGAAGTGAGCAGGGAAGCTAAATGATGGAAACAGCTGTCATAAAGCCCATGCATTCTATCTACTCGGAGAAAAGGCCTTCAGAAATTTATCGTCTGCAATCATTGATTGAATAGCTCTTGTATCAATAGCAGAATTCTAGGTGCTGGGGATTCAAAGAGGTTTAAAACAGGAACCAAGCTTTTGAGGCGCTTACATTCAAATTAGGTAGATAGGGTTTAGTGTATGTGCTGCTGAAGCTTGCACAAGTAGATAGGGTTTAAATGTGAGAAGATAAAATGCCCAGTCCGTGGCTGATGAGAAGTGACAAGTAGTGATGGTTGGGGAGTGAAGGGGCAACAGGTAGGGATGATTTTTAGAGGAAGGCAAGGCGACATCTGGGAGAAGTGAGTGATGCCAGTGTGGAACAGGGTGGGGAGGCCAGAAACTGAACAGTAGACCCAGAACTTGATGATCTTGGCAGTTTTGAGACATTTTAGAATGGGTGAATGCTCAGAGGCACCTCTGTAATCCTTGAGGGCACTACTACATTTCAGGGCAGTATGAAAGAATTGTGGTTGGCATATTCTGATTTCAAAGTTCAGAAAGTTTTATTTTGGAAAGAGTGGACATACTCGAAGTAAGGAAAGTTCAGTTAACTTACACATTTACCTGTTTACCTGTGTAGAGTACCCAGTTCCCCACCAGTACCGAATCAATAAGGAATCAATTCTATGTGCCGTTTTGTCCTTTTCTTTAAAAAACAAATAGGTTAAAGACTGTATATTATTAATTCAGTGGCTTATTCACTTCAGAGCTTTTGGTTGGTGATGTTTTTCTTCTGCACCTTTTCTTCTAAGCCTTGCAGTACATCTTAAGTTATATTTAGTTCCTAATACTGTTACTGTCTGCTGTGCTTGGCTTGGGAAACTTGACATTCTGACCTGAAGTCACAATAGACAAGAGTTAGCTTTTAGTTAGAGCTAACAAGTTTAAATATTTGAATATTGGTTTCCCTTTTAAACACTTACCAAATTAAGTCAATGTATAATCATAATTAAACACTAGAAGTTAAGGATAAGAGTGCTGTATCAAGAATGAGGATATATTTGACGGTCCTTGCCTCTGGCCTTGTGGCTATTTGAGCCTTAAAAAAAAAAAAAAAAAAAAAAAAAAAAAAAAGGAAGCCCCTCATGCCTGATCTGAGAGACCATGTATCTCCAATTTCTGCCACACAGTATGGCACGTGGTAGGTGTTCCAGAAATGTTTGGTTCACAAATAAATTCAAGCGTGATTTTTGACTTTTGTATTCGTTTTAGGAATGGATATTTCTATTTATCCCTTTTCAATTTAATGAATTAATTTTTAAGCTATTTACTTTAAGTTTTCTAAAACTAGGCATCTAGTCCTAGATGCCTAAGTCAGAAAGGGAAAAAGAATCTATTTTTTTTTTTAAACCGAGATTGTTATTTATTTCTTGGCTTGCTTGGAAGTAGTATCTGAGTATTTCATGTGGTTTGTTTTAATCCCTGGTGGACAAATGGTTTCTTCTTACATTGTCTGTTCCAGACATTAACAGGAACTTAGCTGTACCTGCAGAGGTGCTTTCAGAAAAGAGAGGCCGCCTCTGCTCTGGCTTCTTGCTTCAGCCTTTCTACCAGGTGCTCACTCCCCCAGGCAGGATTGCTGTCTTTGTCTAGTCTAGCTCAAGGTCACCTGGTCTCAGCTTCATCCCAGCCATTGTTTTCATGCTAGTCTTTTCTTCTCACAGCGGCTTCGCAAGCCTCCTTCAGCCTGGCTTCTTTCTTACATGCTGGGCTTCTGTCTACAGGAGCAGACTGGCGGTGGTTTCTGTTGGACTGCAGAGGTTTTCTTAGTTCTCCAAACCCTTGATGTTGGCATTCCAGCAAGCACTGAGCCACAGAATATTTTTTCCCTTCAGTTATTGTTTGTATTCCACCACTCGGTTTGTCTCCATTGAGTTTTCAGTCTGGTGTTTGGTTAGAGATGAAAACAAAGCACTGTGTCCTTGCAAACTGTAGTGTAAAGCATGTGGTTAACAGTTACTACTTGCAGTGGTCCAGTCTGAGTGGGAGTATCATTTTTCTTGGCACTCACTTCACAGCAAGTCCTGATTCTTTGGTGCCAGAATAAGCAGTCATTACATTCCTTACAATTTATAGTCAAATTATTATCTACTATTGTTAAAATTGCCTTAATTATAGAATATTTCCCCATGCTAAGATTTTAAAAAGCAAAACAAGACAACTTTTCACTGGAGTACTTTAGAAATAGTCCTTAAAAATCACTCCCTGCCTAGGATGTTGGACGCTATGATGAGGAATAGTTTTTTTTGTGTGTTTATGGGGAGAAGTTTTTTAAGAGGAGGAGGAGTACAGTGGGTTCACTTTGAACTGAATTTGAACTAAGTGCCCCCAGCTGGGCTGGGTGGCTAATATTCTGCCTTGTTTATCCCAGGTTTGGAATTAACTTTTTCCCCCCTGCCCCTTCAGGTCCAATGGGCCTGGGCACACTGGGGAAAAAGTTCTAGTGGTGGGAGGTCAATTGATCATTAAGCTGTGTGGCAACCTTAGAAGATGGTCTTGTATCCTTCAAGTTGGAGGGCAAATGAAGACATCACCACCTTCCAAAATAAGGGATTGTATCAGTTTTCTTGTGATCTGAACAAAGATTTAGGTGACTGGGTGGGAAATGTTCTGTGTAGGTGCTCTTTCATAATGTCTGCCTTTGGGCTCTGCTTTCAAGATGTACCCAGAATCTGTCCTCCTCTTCCCATCTCGACAACTAGTCGCCTGGCCTCAACCCCTTGAACGTCTTGCTTGGATTACTGCAGTTGCCTCTAACTAGCTCTCTCTGCTTTGCCTCTTGCTTTCCCACCCCAGGCTATATTCTCAGCACCTCAGCCAGTATGATCCTACTCTGTTAAAATCTTAAACCTGACTCAGATCATATCACTTCTGTGCTCAAAACGCTCCAGTGGCTCCTCTTGCTACCCAGAGTGAAAGCCAGAGCTTATGAGTCCTTACACGATCTGTCTGTTGCCTCCTCCTATGGCAGCTTACACCATTTTTTCCCCTAGTCTACCCCACATGGGGGTCTCTCGGTTCCTCAAGCACACCAGGTACACTTACAGGGCCCTTGCACTTATTCTCAGGACCTAGAACACTCTCCTCCCAGATAGCAAGCAGCATGGCTCACTACATCACATGTTTCAGAGTGTTGCTCACCCATCGCCTTAGTGGAGAAGCCTTTCCTGATCTCTATGTACACTTTGCCCCTCTCCTTCTCGCTTTATGCTGTTTTGCAGTTCTCCCATCGGACCCGAGGGCATGGACTTTGCCTCTTATTCACTGCCCTATACCTAATTACAGCACATTGCCTGGCACTCAAAAATTTTAGTTGAATGAATGCACGAAAGTGTACTCCTTGCAAATAGGATGCACCTAGTTAGAAAGAAGCTTTCAGAGGGCACAGTTGACTCTTTAGGACTTGTGAGTATGAGGCTACACATTTGAACCTCCATTTGTAGAGAGAGGGTACCTAGGATGAAGATTCATTCACTCATTCGTTCATTTGTTCAGCAACTACTTACTGAGTACCTCCTAATTGACAGGCATTGTGCTAGGCACTGGGGATAATGCGCCGATCAAAAAGGGCATAGGCCAGGGCTCACACTCATGGAGTTCACAGTTCAAATGGTGAGACAGGTATTGACTCAGGAATTCTACAACTCAGTATTTAGTTAACAGTTGTGATAACCACTTCCAAGGAGCAGTACTTAATGAATGATAATCAGGGTGTAGCATAGTGTTTTGAACATATAGATTCCTCATTTAGGCCAGTGCGGTGATTCTCATTTCCCAGGAATAGTATGTCTTACATGGCACTTGAATCACCAGCGTCTGTTTCTGACAGTGGATCCTGGCCTGAATTCTAGAGTACTTGGTGTAGTATTTCAGGGGAGATAGGCCTAAGTTAGTGAGGTTTACGTGGAATACTCTTCTCTGGTTAGAGACCTTGGCCATCATTTTAGGAATTGGGCTTACACCAGACAATGCAAAGTAAACCCTTGTGCCTCTTGCACTTGCACTATTGTTTTCTGTTCTCGGAGTGGTCTGTGGAGGAAGCATCACAGTACTATGAGTACAAAAGCCTTTTGGCTTTTGTGAAAGGTTGGCGTCCACTCTCATTTCCATGGAGACCACGGAAGTACTAACTTTTTTTTTTTTTTTTTGGAATGGTGACTGGCTCAAAACAAAACCCTCTATCCCGGCAGTGATTGTTACAGTAGAACTCTGGTTCAGCAAAATATGGACCAGATGCACCTGTCAATTGGGATTCCTTCTCTTTCCCAAGCCTTTATTAACGGTGACCATGTGAGCAGGTTGCCAGGAGGAGGACCCTGGATGTGGGGAGCAAGTGCAGAGACTGGCCCGGGAGATAGGGGGTGTAAGCACCTGCAGCCTGAGCGATAAGTGTTCTAGTGGTTATCATAACAGGATGGGAAGGAGCCTTCCCTGCCCTGTGCTGCGGCTCCAAGAACAGGGTTTTCCCCTATTTCAAATAAGATTTTCAGAATTTTTTAAAAAATTTTTAAGTTTTATTGGGGAATATTGGGGAACTGTGTTTCCCTAGGGCCCATCAGCTCCAAGTCATTGTCCTTCAGTGTAGTTGTGGAGGGCACAGCTCAGCTCCAAGTCCAGTTGCCGTTTTCAGTCTTTAGTTGCCGGGGGCGCAGCCCACCATCTCATGCAGGAATTGAACCGGCAGCCTTGTTATTGAGAGCTCGTGCTCTAACCAACTGAGCCATCCGGCCACCCCCAGAATTTTGTTTTTGTTTTTTTTTAAATGGAAATGTAATTGATGTTTTCCAGAATTTTAGATGAATACTGTAGATAAAAATAGGGCCCTGTTTTTGTTAGCTTGTTCAGAAATTCAAAGCTCTGATGAGGGACCCTGATGAGGCTGCAGTATATACAGGCACCAACTTGCATGCCTGGCACTTTTACCTAGCGGTACGTGACTAGTCATGAGATCCCAGTGTTCCCAGTGTTTTCTGGTTACAAACCAGTGTTTTAGCCATCTTCTAATCCAGACCTCTCCTGTTACACCATGGGCAGACTACAATTCAATGACAAAGGCTAAAACCTCAAGTTCCCCATTTAAAGGAGTGAACTGACTGCATTTGTAGTAAGTTTGGTACATGTTTCTTTTTTTTTTTTTTTAACGATTTTATTGGGGAAGGGGAACAATGTGTATTTCCAGGACTTTTTCCCAAGTCAAGTTGTTGTCCTTTCATTCTTAGTTGGGGAGGGCACAGCTCAGCTCCAGGTCCAGTTGCCGTTGCTAGCTGCAGGGGGCGCAGCCCACCATCCCTTGTGGGAGTCGAACCGGCAACCTTGTGGTTGAGAGGACACACTCCAACCAACTGAGCCACCCGGGAGCTCAGCGGCCCCTCAGCTCAAGGTGCTGTGTTCAATCTTAGTTGCAGGGGGCGCTGCCCACCATCCTTTGCAGGACTCAAGGAATTGAACTGACAACCTTGTGGTTGAGAGCCCACTGGCCCATGTGGGAATCGAACTGGCAGCCTTCGGAGTTAGGAGCATGGAGCTCTAACCACTTGAGCCACCAGGCCAGCCCTGGTACATGTTTCTTTGCTAGGGTCAAGTCTTGCCTTAGATATGCAGATTAAGGTGTGTCTTACTTTTCTTCTTTTTTTTTTTTTTAAAGATTTTATTGGGGAAGGGGATCAGGACTTTATTGGGGAACAGTGTGTAGTACTTCGGACTTTTTTTTTTCCAAGTCAAGTTGTTATCCTTTCAATCTTAGTTGTGGAGGATACCGGCAACCTTGTGGTTGAGAGGACGTGCTTCAACCAACTGAGCCATCTGGGAGCTCAGTGGCAGCTCAGCTCCAGGTGCCCTGTTCAATCTTAGTTGCAGGGGGCGGAGCCCACCATCCCTTGCGGGAGTTGAGGAATTGAACTGGCAACCTTGTGGTTGAGAGCCCACTGGCCCATGTGGGAATCGAACCGGCAGCCTTCGGAGTTAGGAGCATGGAGCTCTAACTGCCTGAGCTACCGGGCCAGCTCCAAGGTGTGTCTTACTTTAAACACGAATTTCAATATGAAGATTATGGCTTGTGGCCTGTTTTTAAATACTACAGACTTGCTATTATAAGAATAAATTGCCTGATTAAGAATAGGAATAAACATTCATTTTGTTTCTTGTTGTCTAATTGATCTAATGGTCCATGTGTTATGAAGTACTCACGGTGTGGACTAAGACATGTGAGTTCATGAAAGGACAAACCAATCCTTAGATATCTAAACATAGCTTTAAGTTTAGGGGGAAGTGATTAATTTGTCTTTGCTTTTATTTTTAAAACAGATACGTGTACCATTTTCACCAGTAACCTCTTAATATTCCTTTTTGGAGGCCTGAGATTTTCTTGGTTGCTTTAAGGTCAAGAATGAAGTCAAATACAATGAGATTCTGGGTTAATGGAGGCTGGGGCTGAGCTTGTTTATCTCTGCTAGGTCTGAGATAGAAGGGTTTGCTGAGCAAATGAATGGTGTAGATATGATATTAGGAGCTGTTTAACACTTACATAAGGGAAGAGAATATTTCCACACACCTCAGGAAAAGCCATTTTAATTGAAACCATTGTGTTAATTACAAATAATCTGTTCATTGAAGTAGGTCTCTAAGTTGCTTTAGTTTCCAGTACTTCCGGCAGGGGGGACAACTTTGTGTTTGAAAGTGATAAGTTTGCATTTCTTTACAAATGCTGTATAATTCAGCCCATATTCCCTCCAATGAGTCAAACTTATAGGCCATATTTCTGTAATTGATCATGTTAACATGAGAGATTAATGGCAGCTCTGCTGTTAGGACAGGATATTTGTTTTCCTTCTTGAAGTCCCAGTCCCTCTTGTATCCTCATATTTTGCAGAAAGGAAAAACAACCCCCCAAAATTGAGATGTGTTTTTAATGTGAGAGGAATGCAAGCTGATTACTAAGAATAAAGGGAAATGATTGCATTTGGCACAGTTATTAATCTCAGAAATGTCGTTGAATCTGTGCTATGTGCTTGAGTGTTATGCCAGTGCTTTGTGGCTTCCTGGGGTGACATTTAAGAAATGTAGATTTAGATCCTACAGTTTTCCAAATATAAATTGCCTCAAGTATTAAGTATTTTTCTTAACAAAAATTGGTCGTAAAGGAATTCTTCACCATTTTAAACTGTTACTTGATGTGTGATCAGAGAGTTATGTCAAACCTTAAATTTTTGTAATATTGTATGTTTACTTATAGTAGTATATGCTCTTGTTGAAGAAAGTATAACCCCAACTGAACAGTTTTCAAGGGACTATTAAAATGTACTTAAAGTATTTCAATTGTGATAGTCATTCTTTATGAAATTAAGGTAAATTTTGATCATTAATTTAAATAAGGAAGACTAGCAGGGCATTTTATTCCAGGTAAATGTAAAATGTTGAAGATTTCTTCAAATATCACATACCTTAAGTACATATTTCTTAGCTGTATTGAATTTTGTCTTCTGAAACAGTTGACTTTATGTTCATGTTCCTTTTTAAACAATTTATTGTAACCTTGACTGGACCTTTCACATCTCCTCTCTCGCCTCTTTTCCTAATATTTGTTTTGTTTAATCAGTCAATATTGATAATTTTTTCCATTAAAAAAGAAAACCAAGAAGAGACTAGCCTGATTTCATCAGCCCTCTAATTGCTTTACTAATGGAAATCTGTTGATCGCTTAAACATCAAGGGTGCAGTTTTAAAAGGACCTAGTGAGCGATTCTTTAACCATATGTCTTTAATTTTTTAAGCCTGAAACTGAAGAAGTCATTTTCTTCCAAGGTTTTAAAAACTATATTGTAATATAAGCCCTACTTAAAATTATTTAATCCATATTCAATAAGATTATTACAATCATTCCTTTAATTCCTACCATCATTTAATAGCAATAGATAGCATTTATCGAACACTCACTGTGGGTCTTTTTTTGACCACATTCTGTAGATTAACCCATTCATATAAACAGAATAGAAAGGTTCATGGAAGAAGGATGGAATAAAGAATTTTGAAAGCAAGGCTATTACAATGAAGGAGCCATCATCAGTTGGCCAGTAAGCTTCCAGATAGCTGAGGTAAAACAGGATACCGAACTGGTTTGGTTATGCATTTCTCGTTTATCTGATAAAAGAAACATAGCAGTTCTTCAGGCAATACATTTTCTTGCTGTTGCTAAATCTGGAGAGAATTTATTATATGGGTTCTTATGTAAAAGACATTAAACTGTAATAGTCAGTGTCGACAACAGGATTTCATTTCTTGTACTGTTCTCCCATAAAACCCAAAGAAACATTTGAGAAATTCAGTCAGGCTTTCAGGTCCATGGGACTGTCTTCATTCTAAAGCATCAAACTATTTATGGGTAACTGCTTTCCTTTTTGTATATGAATTCATATCTCTTGGTCTCTGAGTAAGAGCTCTTGTGGTAAGTAGTAGCTAACCGATACCATGAGAACAGCAAATATAGCCACCTGCAATGGCCAGGAAACCAGGAAGACTTGCGTACCAGGGGAAGTGAGAACCAGTGGGCTGCAGCCACTTTAGCTCTAGGAATTGAAACCATTTGGGGGCTCTGGACAGCATCTTTGCATCTTTAACCATTTTTATTCTCCCTGCCCTAACTCTGCTATCAGGACTTTGTCCCTGGCGCTCAGTTGTCAGTGTCATTTGGCCTCCAGAGATTATGGTATATGGTAGGTTAATTTTTTTCTAATTGAAAAGATGATATGACAACAAATGAGTAACTTCTACATCATTTCCATATCACAGTCCAATCTCTGTTTATGTGTATACATTTTTTTAAATTAAATTTATTGGGGTGACAATTGTTAGTAAATTTACATAGATTTCAGGTGTACAATTCTGTATTACAACATGGATGGATCTTGAGAGTATAATGCTAAGTGAAATAAGTCAGACAGAAAAAGCAGAGAACCCTATGATTTCACTGATAGGTGGTATATAAACCAAAAAGAACAAGACAAACAAATGAGAAACCAAAACTCATGTGTATACATTTTTACGTGGCTTACATTGCAGTATGTACCATTTGGTATATCTGCTATTTTAACATGCAATTATAAAAATGTTTCTATAGTTCTCTACAGTTAAATTTTTCAAATGACTGCATAGTATTCCCTGAAGCTGATGTACCATAATGTATTATGCATACCCCACATGGACGTTTAGGTTATTCTTGGTGGTGTGTGTGTGAAGTTTTATACTGAGCACAACAATGATCATCTTCGTTCCTATGTGTTTGGCTTATGTTGAATAATTCCCTTAAGTTAAGTTTTATTTATTTGTTTATTTTTAAACTTTCACAAGGTTTAAAAGAAGGAAACATTGATTCTCTTTGTGCCTTAAAGCCTAGTCTAACTGCCGCACATGCCAGGCTTCTCTGTTCCAGGTACGCATGGAAGGGAAAGAGGAGGAAATATAAGGCTTAACCCAGGGAGTTGGTTAGTTCCAAGAGTTCAGTTTTTTTTTTCCCCTTTAGCATTTCCCAGATGTACCCTCTCGGAGCTCTTGCCAGGAACCTGCATCCTACTTTGGTTCCTAAAAAACTAATTCAGCCAATATTCCCAGAAACAGTTAAAATGTTGGCTGATGGGAGGGGGTGTTAAACCTGAAGGCAGTACAAATTAGTTGCTTGAAGGGCATGCTTTTTTCTGTGGTTCTTCTGCTGTTCGATTGGAGGAGTTTCCCACGTGTCTGTGTGTCTCACTTAGGAAAAAAAATCAAAACAAAACAAAGGGGGAGAAAAAACCCAAACAAAACCCTTCCTAAAACATTTGTCATCTGAACAGAACTTCCTAGAAAGCAATGTCATTGTTTCTGAAAGGAGGGGCTTGTAATAACCCTTCATTCTCCCTCCTCTCCCACTTTTTTACAATGAAATGATTTTATGACTATTAGTGTGAAATGGCTTAATTCAGCTTCTTATTCTTTATGGAAAATAACTTTGCTATGCCTAATGTCTGTCTCTGGTCAAAGGGCGTTTCCTGTGTCATTGGCTTCCACGGTTTGTCTGCTTTCAGCTTTGTGATCGGGAGGGTACAGTCTCGCCTTTTAAATTGTCTGCTTCATCTTTTATCTTTCAACAGGTCCTGGAAAGAAATCATCCAACGGCTTTTTTCCGGTGTCAGTTTTTGAAAGATCCGTGGCTTGCTTTATTTTGACAGGTGGCTGGTGAAAGAGGTGCTTAAGGGGTGGGGTAAAGGAGGAGGGGCATGTAAGTGGAGGGAGAGGAGAGAGGTTAGCTGCTTCTTTTGGGACTATCTGACAAATGGTGAGTGATTATTCTTTTCCCTCACTAGGGCCTTGAAAGAAGAGTTTGCCAACAAGGCCTGCAGTTGGAAGACAGCTGTACCCTTTTTATGACCATTTCTGGGTCTTTGCCTTTTACTGGGGTACTCTCTATGGGAACAGATTAGGATATAGAAGACATAATTGTAGATTAATTTCCCGTAATCAACGGGAGTGCTAAATCATTCACAAGCTGAGGTATTCTTCCAGGAGGAGCTTTCCCTTTGGATCAGCCACAGAGTCCAGGCCAGCGTGGGATCTCAGATGATCCCAGGGACCCTGGTGTTCAGGGATATCTCCCAATAGCCCTGATTTGCTTTAGTTTATACCATTAGTCAGGATAGCACATCTACTGTTGACTGCCTGATGGATAAACTAGTGCTTCTTTGTTATAACCGAAATAACTCCCCACCTCTTTGAGCCTTTGGTTGCTGGTAGCTTCCTGAGATTGTCACTTCTAAGGTTAATGGGCATTCATGATGTCCGAAGAGTTGGAACTGTGTAGGTATCCCTTTCAATCTTCTCTGCTGTATAACACTCCTCTCACTCCTCATCCCACCCTACCCTCTGACGCTCTGTAATTGCAGCTGCCCTGTCCCGTGTCTTCAGTTCAATTTCTCTTTTGCTTCATGCACAACCAACCCAGCATTATACAATAATATTCCAGGTGGTTTGAAGAAATGTAGAAGAAAGTTTTCTCTTCAGATGCTCATGCCCTCCCTCTGTACGTGAACCTGTTTTTTTTTTTTTTTGTTATTGTTGACTGCAGTATGTTTAATAGATTAAAGCCTGTTAATAAAAAACAAGATGTAAGGTTGAAACCGACTTAAAGAATTAACCAGTAGAAACAAGTGAAACTACGATAGTACATAGCTGACGGGATTTGGGATCCAGGCTGTTCTTTTCCAGACCCCCCTTTCTTGCGCTGTCTCAATCCTGGATCTCAAGTGGCCTCTTGGGAGGAAGCTGCGTGATCAGTAAGGGTGAAAGCAGAGAGCAGCAAGCGGTCCACATTGCCTTTTTGTACTAGAACTCTATTGTAACAAAGACTGCTTGGAGAGAGGGCCATCTGCTGAGGCAGAGAAAGCTTTGTGATGAAGGGGTGCTTGTTGCATGGTGTTTGAGGGATTCACTGTAACTTACAGAGCCCTGATATTATAGATGATATCTTAGTCTCATAAGTGAAAGCGGGTGATAGCAATAACAACAACACTATCAATCAAAATTTTTTATTTAGGGAGGGGTTTCTAGGAACTTGATAATAGGCATAGCTTTTAATTGTACAGAAGTTCTAAGCTACTTTCTAGTTTGATGTTAGTAGATTTCAGTATTTATATTAGACTAAGCTGTTTTTTTTGGTTTTGTTTTGTTTTCTCTGTTCTCTCAGTGGACATAAGCTATAACGTAAGCACATAAACATGTCGCTGCCAGGCAGGAGAAAGAGCCTTGGATGCTGCTCCCTGCTCTGCCACCGGCCAGCTGGGTGATGGGCATTCAGTGAGTCGTCATATCAGGGCCTTATTCCTGGTGTTCATAAAATGAGGGCGTTGAATTCCATTATCACTAAGATCCTTTCCAGCTTGCTGATATTCTGTGTTTCATGGCAAATGTGTTGAGAGCTGATGAGATGATCTGGAAAGATAAGAGGAATATGAGGAAAGCACTTTCCTCATTGCATATGTATTCTTGGATACAATAAAACCTTGAAATGAGCAGTTCTGGGTAACTGAGCTTTCTGAATGGTTTTTGTCTCCTTCCTTGCTGTCAGCTGTCATTCTGTACTGCTGTCAGCATGCCCGGTCTTAGCAACTCCTGTCCCTTCTTCTTGGCTGCTTCCCTTGTGGTCTTAGAAACCATAGCACTAAGTAAGCTCACCAGAACTCTGCAGCAAGTAAGCGTATATGAGTTGTGAGGAGAGGAGAAGGCCTCTCCTGTGACTCCAGCTCATGGACTTTGGCGATCAGGGCCTTTTGGGGTTTATTTTTAGATGCCAGATAGGCGATGTGTCACTATATCCCCGTTTGCTTAGGCTAGACATCAGTATAGTTAATAAGCACATTTCTTTCTGTGCTAATTAATGAAGAAGGAAGAGTAGGTGGGTGAGAGGAGGCAAGGAAGCGCTTACACTGGGGAGGGACTCAGGGAGGCAGCCAGTGTAGCCCAGTGTCTAGCCAAATAGCTAGACATTTGTCAGATGAGACCTCATGTCATTAGAGATCAAAACAGCAGTTTGAGATGAAAAGCTAGGTTCAGGAGCTTTTTGAGAAAGCTGGAGTTACCCTTGTTACTCGGATTCTAAAGAACAAGCTGGATTGGGTCTGCCTGTCTGTTTGAAGTAGGCTGCTGGTAAGCGCAAACTGCCTCAGCCAGTGTGTGTGTGTGTTTATGGTTTGCTTGTCTGGCTGGTGCCTGGAATGTTGCACATGAACTTCTGAAAGGCTGTGGAGATCCTGCTCCCCATTGTCTCAGTGCATATTCCCAGAGTAGGAATTTGAACCAAGCTATTCTTCCTTCAGAAAGTTAAATGATAAGGCATTAACATCCAAATATGCTTCTTCCAAATTTCCTTTAAACTGCTCCTGCATGAAATATAATTAAAAGGATCGATCATTATGTTCAGAATAGTTGACCCTTGAACAATGCGGTGGTCGGGGGGCTGGGGGCACCAACCACCCCCGTGCTGTCAAATCCAAGTGTAACTTTTGACTCCCTCAAAACTTAACTATTAATAGTCTGCTGTTGACCGGGAAGCCTTACCGATAACATAGATGGTTGATTAACACATATTTTGTGTGTTATATGCATTATATACTATATTCATATAATAAAGTAAGCTAGAGAAAAGAAAATGTTATTAAAAATCATAAGGAAGAGAAAATACATTTACAGTATTTATTTTAAAAAATCCACGTATAGATGTACCTGCGCAGTTCAAAACTGTTGTTCAAGGGTTAGCTGTAGTCTCTGACCATCAAGCCAATAGTAGTACATACCCTCAATTTGCAGCACTGGCCACATGTGTATTTTGTGGTCACCACACGGTTATCTGGGGTAGAGACCTTTTTCTCCATGTCCCCCCACACCTTTCTACGTTCCCAGCTTTCTGTCCTCTTCTTCACACACCCTGTACTCCTTCTCTATATAGGCAAATCAGACTACTCATTCCCCAACAACAGCCCCGATTGTTGTACCCCCCCCCCCAACGTGTTCTTTTTACTGCTTAAATTTTATCAGCAGAAACCCCTCCGTGCTTCTGCTGATAAAAATTCTGCTCATTTCTCATAGAGCTTTGTGTCTGTTTTCTCTTAACACTGTGGTTGGACATCTCCCCTTCTCCCCCTAACATATTACTATGAGTACAAATGGACGAATGAATATGGAGATTAGAATAGTGAATTGTTTATTTATACCGTAAGCATTTATTAAACATCTTCTGTCTAAGTGTCAGTTACTAGAGATATAAAAATGAATAAGACAGATACAGTCTCAAGTCTTCAGGGAAGTAATACTCACCTTATATTAAAATTGGGTCTTGGTTTTATTACCTCTGCAGGGCTGTAAGCTCCTTGAAGTCAGGTATCATGTCTTGCTCAGTTTTATAATCTCCCATCATGCCTTACACACAATACAGGGTCTCAGTAAATGTTTATTAGTTTGATTCGAAATACACCCAACTTCTTTCCCGTGATAAAAACAGAGCATACACTCTCAGAAGCCCTTTCCAAAGTCTCGCCTTTGGCATAGAACTTTGATCTAACAACAGTGGGGATGTTACACTTTGAAGCACATTCTTCCCTCCATGTCAAGTGGACTGAAAACACAGAGGGTCCAGACTTTACCTGGTCACTGCAAGGTATAGGAAGGGTCTTTTTTTCACCGTGAAACCTCAAAAGTAAGGACTTCTGCCCATTTGTGCTAATAAGTGCAGATAGTGTGCAGAAACATGCACATTCCAGCCTGCCATCTATCTTGTTATGCCCAGAGTTGTTAAAGTGGCTTTATCAACAAACCTGTGTACCTAGTGAAAAGATTGGATGCCATCTACTCAGCTTTAGGAGAGTCCAGCAGAAGACTTGTCCCAGGAAAAATAAGGCTTTTAGACCACACCAAGACGTTGACATGCTTTCTGATCATATGGTTCATGAGCTTAAGTCTAACATGAAAGTAATGTAGCTGGAGATAGTTTACATTGAGTATAAATGGATGTTCAAAATTAGAAACCAAAGAACTTACTGGGGGAACTCAGTTCAAACATTTGAGCCTTTATGTATCAGTGCTGCACTAGAGCTAAGAAGACGAAGGACTGCAAACTCGCAAGTCCAACATACCATGTGATTAATAATCAGCAAACATTTGGAAGTACAATGATAAAACTAAATCCAGCTCTAACAGGAAACCTTGCCTCTAGTACAAATTATAGACTTATTAGGTTTACCTGGCAATGCCTGTCCTTTAAGTGCTATGTAATTATTCCTAAACCTCTCAGGAAAGAATTTGAGAACAATATTTTGAACCCATAAGCTATTATAATTCACTAACAAGGTGGAAATATCATTTAGTCTTCTGTGCTTGTGTATTTATTTATTTGTTTGTTTGTTTATGTATTTGATGTTTACATATTAACCTTTGCTCACCAGAATTGCTTCCAATTCTCCTCTGTTTCCATTCTGGCAGACAACTATAAATAACAAGGAATTAGTATCACTACAAAATGCTTCGGGACAATTATTTGCAGCATATAATTGAAACCCACTGCTGTCTTGCATGCAAGATTCTACAACAACAGGAAATACTGGGAGACCAAAGGAGAGACTTTCAACCCACTCCGTGGATAACTGTAGGCCTTTGTCCATAAAGCCATTGTGCTCTTGTGAACTGAGGCGGATGTGTTAGGGCCAGGTAAGATTTAGTGGACACGTGTGAAAACGGGATTCTCTCAGGATACAGCTGATCTTAAGTCATCGAGCAGATTTAAAGGGCTTGTCCACCAGTGGTGCAGGTATTCCTTCTCTGTGGACCGCAGACCCCAAGTTCTGCGATCACCAACATTCCGAGTTGCATGAAATTCCCTGATTGAATTCTCAGAGAGAGGTATGGGGCTTCTGGCTGCTGCCTCCTCAAGTATTAATTAAGACAGAATTGGGTCTCTAATGGCCATGAGAATTAGCTTGGGGTCCAGAAGCACTGAGTGGATTAACATATGAGTGATTTCTTTCTAAAATCTAATTCTGCATAAAATTAGGTCTAGTCTCAAAAACAAACTGAATGGACTAGAAACTGGAGCGGCAAGGGAGGAGTCCTTTGTACTCAGAGAATAGGTACTTTTTACTTCAAGTGTGTCAGAGTGAATTAGGACTATTAATACTTTAATAACTCTGCTAGTTACTGAGTCGGTCCTTAAAACAAGGGAGGCAAAGGGATCTGAATAGACAGATTTCTGACTTAATAGCCACTTCTCAGGTTGTTTTAGACTCTGAGTATATGCACCTGCCTCGCATTTCCATTAATGCCATTAAGAGTTGCATATTGTATGTAATACAGGATCATCAGGGTCTTTATTGCTGTTCTTTGAAAGGGAATAAAATCATGTCCCTTTCATTCTCTCTGAAACATTACGTGTTAAAATTAAGAGCCCTTGTTCTTTTTTTGCCCAATTACTTTCCAGACAAAGTTTCTTGATGATGTGCCTAGAAGTAATTTTAATTTGAACAAGCAAATATGTATTCTTCATTTAAATATTTTCCAATTCTATTTGTGTCCCTGGTAGAATCCTCTGAAAGAACTGCTTAGATTAAGAAAAAAAAAAAACAACACACACACACACACACACACACACACACACACAGAAAAAAAACCAAGTAAAATGGACTTCAGTGCCCTTCGTGCTATTTAACAGCCTCCCCACCACCCCCACCCGCAAGGTGCCCACACAGGAAAGCTGATGCACAAAGAAAAGTGTCAGTGTCCTCGGTGAAGTCGAAATCCCGGTCCTCTCCCTCTGCCAAGCTGGCATTCTTTTAGGAATGGCCTTTAATTTTAGCATTAGCTTAATAGTACATACACATAGATAATCCATCCACAAATCAAACATTACTTTTGTCTGCCTGTTTTTCGGGATGTAGATGTAAGCCAGCAGAAGGAAGTTAGGTGGCCTGCGTTTTCTTTCACTAGTGCTGGGTTATCTGTTCTGGGTTAAACTCCGGGACAGGTACTTCATGTACTTATTTCAATGAATCTTGCATTGACTTCACAAGCATCTCGGAAGAGGAATTTTATCTTCATTTTTCTGGTCAGAAACTAAGCCTCAGTTTCTGTAACTATAAAATAGGTTAATACCTTCAGGGCTTATGATGAGGACAGAATAAAATAACGTGAATATTCTTTAAGCACCGTATGAACGTGAGGTGTTACCATTAAGACGATTACTTCTGTTCTGATTCTAAATACTTGCAAGTAAAAATAAAAATCAAATGAATGAGCCCAATCTTTGAACTGATCTTGATGTTTAACAACTGAATTCTTTAGAGTTTGACATTTCTCCTAAGACCATCTTGATTGAACATTTTTATACTCTTTTTTCCCAGACCTGCCACCCCATAAAAATTGATTTGCAAACGTCACTGCAGGTCACCCCATTTGTAAGACATACTGAGTCCTTGAACTTAAACGCTGCACTGCAAAGTCAAAATGGACATGTTCCTGTGAGGCAGAGGCTGTGTGGCCCATAAATACATTTAGTTTATTCACCCACCAGTAGGAAAGGTGCAGGGAAATGGTAAGGAGGTAATACCAGGCTCTTTCAGGCATCCGTTATGGTTTTTAAGATGCATTTAAATATTCTTATGCAAACGGATGTGTATTTATTATTATGAGTCCTGGCTTAGGGTTCTCTGGTCCTGGTCTGAGGCCTCATTGAGTCCAAAAGGGCTTTTAGGGGGATCCTGAAGGGCAGCGCTTCCGGGCAGGGTTGGAGACTATGCAGAGAGAGGGCCTTAGCTTTCAAGTTGAGTTCAGTTTGACAGCTAGCACAGGTATTCTTTGTTTTGTCAGAAGTGGGTTGAGGGGAATGCTGGCGAGTAAGAGATTTGCAGGGGTGTGAGGATGACCGGTGAGTGTGTGTAAGATCTGACATCTGTACTGGTGGTTTCTTAGGGCTTCTGGTTACTCTTAAGGTCTTTGACACCCTTGGGGAGTGATTCCTGACCTGGGACCTTGGAAAGTCTGTTTGTACGTGTTAGTTAGATAGCCCAAGGTCTGAAGCCTTTCGGAAACACTTTACATGTGCCAAAGACCATGCCCAGAGTCTGCTTTTGGCTTGGGCTCTCACTCCTACTCAGGTAATTGTGCGTCCCTAAGTAACCTTTCAAACTGAAGACTGAGACATTTATAGCAATCCGAAAGTTCCTCTCATCTCCTCTCTTTACTCTTTCTTCTTTCAAAGTTTGAACTTTGAGATCTTCAGAAAAGAAAAACTTTTTTTTTTTAAAGAAATGAATTCACTGAAGATTTAACGACAGGGTATGTCCCCGCTCCCATTTTTAGCTGAAGAACATGGCTTTGTTTGACAGAGATCCTTGAGACGTATTAACTTTGAAAAAATTGATAGCACTATTCCTTTCAGGAAAAAAGGTTGTATGACTCCTTTTTATTAGAAAAGAGTCAAGTGTCACAATTAGTTAGGCCTTTTCCATTTTCATCTTGTGCATGGCCATTTGCTCCGCTGAGTGGGTTCATTTGGACACATTAGAGCTGCAATTCTCTCTGCATTTTAGTTCTGCGAAGAAAATTCTCATGTTGTATTGCCACAATAATAGACATAAAGGTTTTTTGGTGTTTTTTTAATTTTATTTATTGGGATGACATTGGCTAGTAAAATTACAGGTTTCAAGTGTATTATACATTGTATAACACAGAAATCATCAATATATTGCATTGCGTGTTCACCACCCAGATGTTTTTGAAAGGGCTTTTTAACTTATTTAAGTACAGAGTGCCCTCCCCTACCCCCGGCCAATGCACAGTCTTCCCCATTACTAATGCCCTGCACCAGAGGGCTGCATTTGTTACAGTCGATGAACCTCCATCGACACATCATTATCGCCCCAAATCCATTATTGACGTTATGGTTCGCTCTTGGTGTTGTACATTCTGTGGGTTTGGACAAATATATAGGGGGTGCCAAAAAAAATGTATACACATTTTAAGAAAGGAAAACTATTAAAATTGTAATACTCAATGTATACCGATAACAAAAGATGAATACAAGTCACGTTTGACTTCTTCAATTACAAGAGGTGCTCAAAGTGGTTCTCATCGGTGTCCAGACACTTCTGATTACGGTGAACTACTGCTTGAGCAACGATGACCAAAGTGTCCACTTGTGTACATTTTTGGCACCCCTAGTATATAATGACATGTACCCACCATTATAGTGTCATACAGTGTAGTTTCACTGCCCTAAACGTCCTCTGTGCTGCACCTATTCATGCCTCCCTTTAACCCTTGACTACGATTGATCTTTGTACTGTCACCATAGTTTTGCCTTTTCTAGGACGTGATATAATTGGAATCATACAGTATGTAACCTTTTCAGTTTGGCTGCTTTCATGCATTTAACTTTCCTCCATGTATTTTTGTGGCTTGATAGGTAGTTTGTTTTGTTTTTCTTTTTCTTTTCTTTTCTTTTTTTTTTTTTAGTACTGAATAATATTCCATAGTCTGGATGTATCACAGTTTATCCATTCACCTACTGAAGGACAGATTGGCTACTTCCAGGTTTTGGTAGTCATGTATGTTTAGTTTTGTAAGAAACTTCCAACTTGTCCCAAAGTCGCTGTGCCATTTTGCATTCCCACCAACAATGAATGAGAAATCTTGTTGTTTGACATTCTCACCAGCATTTGGTGATGTCAGTGTTTTGGATTTTGGCTATTTAAATAGATATGCACTGGTATCTCACTGTTTTCTTATTTATTTATTTATTTATTTATTTATTTATTTATTTTTATTTATTTATTTTCACTAAAAACATTTTATTGGCCTTTTGGATAGAAACGGGAGTTTATTTGCCAGGAAGGATGATCCCATCATATTTCTGCTATAACCAGAGCATGACCTCCTCTTGGCTGATTCTGTATTTGGGCCCAGTGTAGCCTGTCCTGCGTTTTTTTTATCTGTGATGCTGAAACCTGGCCTACCCAGTACCACACAGAATTCCAGGCCATAGATACCCATGCTTGGGTCATATTTGATCCCCAGATCAGTGTGTTCCTGAATCCCCAAACCAAGGTTTCTAGTATCTGAGAAGTTATTTTTTCGTAACTGGTACTCTCATATCTTTAGAGCTTTGTCCAAGAGTTCTTCTGCCTTGGCCCCACGGACTGTGCAGTGGACGGCGATCTTTTCATTTCTCCTGATGCCAAAGGATCTGATGGTGTATCTAGCTTTGGAGAACACAGGGATCTGGCCTGTGAGCTGCTCCAGGACCGTGGCTGTCTGGATCAGTCTGTCTCTCCTCCACACAGATGTTGAGGCAGAGCTTGCAGATGCGAAGCTCCAGCATGGGCTTCTCCTTTTTGCCTTGATCCTGCGCCATGATGAGAAACAGGAAGAGCTCACTGCTTTAATTTGCAATTCCCCAGTGACATAATGATGTGAAACATTTTTTCATATGCCTATTTGTCATCTGTGTATCTTTTTTGGTGAGATGTCTGCTGAGGTCTTTGCTCTATTTTTTCATCGGGTTGTTTGTTGTCTTATTAACATTTTTCCATCCTATGACATGTACTTTGGTCTTTTCTAACTACCAGCTGGCCATTTTGATTTTGGTACATATTCCACTTAGATATGCATGGCTTAAGGCAGATCATGCCTGGTATATGTTCCCCTGGGTTTGTGGAAGGATTCGCTTTTTATTAACAGGATACTGGTGAAAGGTCAAAAAGTTGGTGATCCACTAGGTGTGTACCTGCCAATTAACCTATTGAATGTACAACCCTTGCAGGAAATTATAGTAAGTTCTATTACAAAATATATTCATTCCTAAAAATCACTGTGCTATGCAAAGTTATGAAGTAAAACCACAGGCCCTATGGGAAAATTGGGGTTAGGGTACAACTTTGCCAGTGGCATATTAAAAAAGTAAGGGACCTAATCAAAACAATAACAGTTTTGTGCATGCAAAGTGGTTAAGAAATACATAAATACTACAATAAATACGGCACTTTACCTTTAAAAACACCTGAAGTTTTCTTGTGGCCATGGGTATCAGAAGGATTGCAGCTTATTAGTTATAATGAAGTGGTGGAAAGTTATCTGAGAATAAGATGGAAAATTGTTAATACTAAATGTGAATGGTTGTGACTCATAACAGTGAAGTGAAGGAGCTTGTGGATATTTGATGTGTGTGTATGTGTGTGCATTTTGTGTATTCCTACATGGTTTGTTTCAGCTAATTGCACTTTTCTGCTTTTACCTAGTGTTTCTTGAAGACAAAATCACCAGTAAGCAAACGTGAAATTGACATTATACTGGAATTGTTTCTAATATATCAATTGCATTAGAACAAATTCATCTTTTCAAAATAACCATTATAGCATAGCCGACTACAACTGACATTCTTTGTTGCATTCTTGAACTTAGGTTCCTCTTATCCTCGTAGTACCTGCCTACATGTGACGTGGCTTGTATGTGCTACTCAAAAGTGCTGCCATTGAGGGCCCAATGACCAACGCTCTTACCACCAGTGCACCCCTCCTCCAGGGGCCTCTTGTGCTGCTTGGGAAGGCCAGTTAGCATGCACAGAGTTGACTTCTGATTTTATATTCAGTGGGGAGCGCTGGGTTGTTGAAGACCTCTTGCTTACTCAGAGTTGCTGGTATGGATGAAGCATTGGCCAGGGCTGAGTGGCGAGAAGGCTTCCCCAAAGCCAGTCAGTCTAACCAGGGCTGGCTGCATGTTTGAGCCCTCAAATGGGCTGTCTTCACAGAGTAATTAAAAACATATTGGAAGCAGGTCTTCTTTCCAGTCTCTGGCGTGGATCTTAACAGGACTGTGTTCAGTTGTGTCTGCATCTCTTCTGTGCACTTTTCCCCTTGTGGATTACAAAATCCATCTCTTACTGGGGAAACTTTCAGTCATGTTAAAGACTCATTTTAGAAAGAAAACAACATCTTAGAGAGGAATTTATTTTCAAAAATAGACCTTCATATTGCATATAAATATATAAACAAGTGCTATAACAACAACAAAATGCTTCCCTTCTGTTCTAGGAAATAAATATTGTATATTCAGTTTGGAGGGAGGGATGCTTCACAAAATGTAAATGCTCTGCTCTGCGTGTATCATTTCCTATAATCCCCCTCACTAAAGGTGCTTTGGACTCAGAGTGGTGTTGGCATTCTTGGAAAGCTTTGGGTTTTTCTAAGATAGATTGGCTGAGCTAGACAGATCCTTAGCCTTAAAATTTCTTACCATCCTGGAGCTACACTGAATTTATGGGGCTGCTGGGCTTGATTGGGAATGGGTCTTTCGAATTAGGTCTGACATTTTAAAAAGGTTTTATTAAAAAAAAAAAAAAGAAAGAAAATTTAGGACTCCCCCATCTCCAGGTCAAAGCAGTCCAGTTTTCGTGGAGCCCCAGATTTCTCTGTTATCATTTGCTATTTAGGAGCACACTGTTATCTACAGAAATGTCATGTCACTGGTTCAGGTGGAGAGTAGGGTTTGGTATCTTTGCTTAGAGAGAGTGAGGGCAGTGGTTTCGATCCTTGGCTCACCGATTGCGTCTTACTTGAGAACTTCTATGTGGCAGCACTGATTTTCATGTCTTCTTTAATCCTTGTAAAAACATTGTAAAATTCCTCCATCCTCCCCCACTTTCCACTTAAGGGAACTGAGACTTCTCAGAGTCACTTGCACAGGGTCAAGTAGCAGGCAATGTGAACCAAGAAAAAAAATTTGAAAACTTTTGTTTCATTATTAAATTGAGGTGAATTTCACATAAAATTCACCGTTGTAACCATTTGAAAATTTAGTACGTTCACTATATTGGCAACCATTAGCACTCTAATTTTAGGACCTTTTCATCATCTCAAAAGTAAAGTCCTATACCCATTAAACTACTACTCCTCATGTCACCCTGCCCGCCACCCCCACCCCCAGCCCTTGGCAGTCATTCATCTGCTTTCTGTCCCTGTGGATCTTGCCCATTGGATATTTCATATAAATAGAATCATACTGTTTTGTTTGTTTATTTTGATGTTTAGATTCCATGTATAGGTGAGATCATATGGTATTTGTCTCTCAGACTGACTTATTTCACTCAGCATAATACCCTCTAGGTCCATCCATGGTGTCACAAATGGTAAGATTTCATTCTTTTTTATGGCCAAGTAATACTCCATTGTATAAATGTACCACCTCTTCTTTATTCGATTGTCTATTGATGGGTACTTGGGTTGCTTCCCTATCTTGGCTGTTGTAAATAGTGCTACAGTGAACATAAGGGTGCATATATGTTTTCAATTTAGTGTTTTGGATTTATTTGGACAAATACCCAGAAGTAGAATTGCTGGGTCCTAGGCAATTCTGTTTTTAATTTTTTGAGGAACCTCCAAGCTGTCTTCTGTAGTGGCTGCACCAATTTACAAACCCACCAACAATACACAAGGGTTCCCTTTCTCCACATCTTTGCCAACACTTGCTTTTTGATTTGTTGATGATGGTCATTTTGACAAGTGTGAGGTGGTATTTCATTGTTTTAATTTGCATTTCTCTGATGATTAGTGATGTTAAGAAATGGACTCATAGATACAGAGAACAAACTGATGGTTACCAGATCGGAGGGGGATTGGGGGGCTGGGTGAAAAAAGGGAAAGGATTAAGGAGTACAAATTGGTAGGTACAAAATAGTCATGGCGATGTCAAGTATAGCATAGGGAATGCAGTCAATGATATTGTAGTAACTATGTATAGTGCCAGATGGGTACTAGACTAGTCGGGGAGAATCACTGCATAAATTATATAAATGTCTAACCGCCATGCTGTACACCTGAAACTAACATAAAATAATATTGTCAACTGAAACTGAAAAAAAAGATAAGTGAAAAAGGAAACGGAATCATACATGTGTGACTTCTTTCACTTAACGTGGCATTTCCAAGGTTTGTCCCCACTGTTGCATCTATTGGCACTTCATTCTTTTCATGGCTGAATGATATTCCATTGTATGGACATACCATTGTTTTAAAAAATCCATTCGTCATTTAATGGACATGGGTTGCTTCCACCTTTTGGCTATTGTGAATAATATACTGTTATCAACATTCATGTTTAAGTTTTTGTCTGGACACCTGTTTTCAATTTTCTTGAGAGTATATATCTGGGAGTGGAGTAGCTGGGTCATATGGTAATTCTGTGTTTAACTTTTTGAGGAACTGCCACACTGTTTCGACAGTGGCTGCACCATTTTACGTTCCCATCAGCAGTGTATGAGGCGAACACAGATCTCTCTGCCTCCAGGGGCTGTGCTCATTTTCTTAGGCTATACTTCTAATAACTCCCCACAGGCTCCAACAACCCCTTGCCAAGTGTTGCCTCCAGCCAACAACAGAAGCTCATTGCAGGGTTTGTCATGTTGTGAGGAGAAAGTTGTTGCTAATATGGCTTTGGCTTGGGGAAAAAACAGGGCTTTGGGGTTTGTCAGCGGACACCCTCCTCTTCCTCAGGGTCAGGTAGTGCTGAAGAGCATAGGCTCTGGAACCACACATTGTGTGATTCTGATTCCAGGAAATGTCCAGAATGGACAAATCCGTAGAGAGGAGTAGGATCAGTGGCTGCCTAGCTAGGGCTTAGGGAGTGATGATTAGGGTATGGGGTTTCTTTGTAAAACTAATGGAAATGTTCTAAGATTGGTTGTGGTGATGATTGTACAACTCAAACTATACTAAAAGCCATTGTGTGGCACACTTTAAATGAGTGAATTGTATAGTATGTGAATTATATCTCATTAAAACATTAAAAACCAGTGTAGGCCCTGGGGACTTCTTGCCACTCATCAACTCTGATATTAGACAAGTTCCTTAGTGACTCTACTCTAGTGTGCATGTGTATAAAAGGGGGTAAGATGGGTAAAAGAATAGTTCTTTACCTACGTCACGGAGTTGTGAAGACCACAGGAGCTAATGTAGATAATATAGTGCTTCACATGGTGCTTGACACTTAACAAGTACTCAATGCATGTTGCTAACTATTAATATTAGCATCATAAAATATTTTTTGAAGATCCTACTAATAGATGGTATTCATGATAGGGCAAGGAAGACAGGAAATAGGTAGAATTCCTCTTAAAATTTAAGTTCTTAGTTCAACCCTGCTGCCGAGGGAAATGAGCAATACAGGACAATGTAACAAGGCAACAATTTGGATAGTAATGGGAGAGGAGGTCATGTGGCAGGGGTGTTGGGTAGACCTGTGGGCTAGAAAAAGAATATTGGTGCTGATGTGGAAGAGGAAATTGTATTAAAAAGGCTGTTCTGCCCTCACTGACAACAGATGTTAGGAGGTCTTGGGCTCTGGGCTCCAGGGCTTCTGACCCCCTTGAAATTTTCTCCAGTTCCTTGGGAGGTCACGATCCCACAGTTGGAGGAGTCCTGGTGTCGATTAGCTTCCTTGGATATGTTTTCTTTTCTCTTTCCCTAATACCTTCCGTCTCCAGGGACCTGGAGGTAGGTGCTCATGCTAGTAAGGAAACTAGCAGCTTTTTAAAGGAAATGGAGGAACAAATCTGTGGTGGGCTGGAAGGCAGGAGTCTAGAGGATATGAATCTATGAATGAAAAGAAAGACCAAAACACCAAGCTGCTCTGCTTGTCCAATTGCTCTCAGGTTGAAGGCCTTCTAGAAAAAAGTGTCCCTACTGTTGTCTGTGTTCCTACTTGCAGGCTCCAGGCATTGAGCATCTGCTGGACGTTGCCCTGTCAATGTCCCGTGTGTGGGGCAGACAAATGCCAAGATAGTCGGCCCCCCACCCCCATCACCTGAGGAGATAGGCCCAAAGCAAACACATGAAGGGACTGAAGAACACTTCCAGGAACAAGCTCGAAAGTGCAAGTGGACAGGCTGTAAACCAAGTGTGTAAAGTGCTGAGGCACTATGGGTCACAATTTATTTTCAGAGTGCTTTTCTGTTGTTTTTGTGCCTCCTTTCAAGTAACCTGGTGCAATGTGTGGACTGATTCTGTTTTATAGCTGGAAAACCCTGAGCAACCAATGTGTTAAATAATTTGTTGCTGAGAGAATCTTCAGCCTTGATGTCTGCTTCTACGAGGATATTTGTGTTGGATTCCATCATGGAGGTAGAAATTCTTATGTCAGTTGAAGCTGCACACATGCACACTGTGCCCGACACATGCCTGGGCAATCATGTCAGATATGGGGATTTTATTGCCAGAAGTCCCTCGAACGTAAAATGCAAATGCCATTGGCAAGAACACAGGGCCAGAGTAGGCAGCCCTGTTGCCCTGGGGAGGTAGGTTCTTTTGGGCAGCAGGAGAGAGCCTGGGGTCAGATGTGTGGCTTCTCCTCACCTACCCACCCCTTCCGAGCCTGCTGTCTGTTCATCAGCTGCACTGCCATTGGCCTGAGCACACGGCTGCTCCTTGGCTTCGAGCCAGTGGCGAGCTGGGAGCCTGTGACTTTGAGACTTGGCCCTTTTCAGTTTTCTTTGTTCAGAAAAGGTTTCATCCTGGCTCTCTTCAGTGGCTGCTGAGGATTAGGAGAACCCCGGGGAGACTTGGCTATAGGACAGCTCTCAAAGCTGTGCTGGGAAATTTGAAGAGGAGCCATTTCTCTCTGTCGTATTTCAAGTTACATTCTTCTCTCCCTTCCTAAACGTGTTTTTACTGTTGCAAACCCTACAGGATAATCCCCGAGTGTAATTTGCGATTTTGCAGCTCTGGAGGGGGATTAGTCCAGTATCTGGGCCAATGAAATATTTTAAGGACCGTCCAAATGGACAATATGAAAGAAAGTTCAAATCTAGGTGCTTGTTTTTAGATAGTTGCACCAGTTAGAACCACTGCTTGCTTTCCCGGGTTAGCATTTCTTCTTCTTCTTTTTTCTTTTTTTTCTTTTTTGGTCTGCTTTTCAGTGGCTGGAAAGAAAAAGAAAGAAGGGAGGCTTGGCTTTCCTGAACAGAGTTTGAGAGTAAGATTGCTAAACAGCCAAAGGTTATGGTATTCCCAAGTACAAGTGGGCCATTTTCAAGAATGTGTAACTACTTTGCAGTTTCTCCAGTTTAATATTCTTAAGAAAAAGAAATTGCCCCAGTTGTAAAGTGGTTTCCTATTAAGCTTTTCTTTTCAGTGTAGGTGGCTTTTACCTTTAAAAATACTGTGTATTCCATGATTATAAATAAATTGTTTTAGAGAATTTGATTCTATTACAATAGATGGATAGATTTTTACATTTTCCATATACTGTCTTTAGGTGTAAATCTACCAAATGCCTCTATCCATCTTGTTACCATGGTTTTGTTTTGGTTTGTTTTTTGGTGCTTGGGAGGAACTTTATACTGTGAACTACTTCCATTTGAATTATTTCCTTGAGGACACATTAACAAATCAGAAAACTGTAGACTACTACATATACACATACCAGGGGTGCGTAGTTCAGTTTCTGTAATCCCACAATACACAAATGTTGGCAGGATTTCAATGATTGTATTAATCCTGTGAGATACTTTGTCATGCATGATAGATGATATTTACAAATTGAGGTCTGAAATGGTCAGAAGCTTTGAAGATGCTTTATTATGCAGTATGTGGAAGTGGAAGTGTTTATATTACTTGTTTTAGACTATATTGGCCAACCAGGCAGCAAAAAATATACAGTCTCATAATAGGCTGCAACAATTGCATAACAAACCAGAAGGTTCTTGGGGAGTTTTTATAGCCCAAACCAACAAGGCTGTCAAAGGTTTTGCCAAGGTCTTAAAGCCCTATGGATACTCGGAGGGTTTTGATACCTCATATGAAATGCTAGTACATTTATATGTCATCCACGTACCTGTTGAATGAGTTTCTTAGTAGATTTCTGTATTGTGAACTCAGGGTGGAATATGATAGGCCTGCTATAAGGAACTCCTGGTTCTTTAAGGGCTCTACTTGATTAATGAGAGAGGATTTGAGCATAATTAGGAAATCACATTTCGTTTGAAGACTGGAAGTGGAAGCCCAAGAAGGGTCACTGATTTGTTCGCAAGGTCACAGAGTCAGATTGACTCACTAGGCCTTGTTTCCTCTCAACATGTGTAACACACTGTAGGTTGCTTTTGCCTTTTTCCTCCACTCTCTCAATTGGATACTTTTAAGCTTTTGAAGGTTTCCATAATCAAAGAAGTTCTTGGTTCACTCTGACCGTACTCTGTGACTTTGCGTATTCCCCTTTTCTATCCCCCATCTACCTTCCACCTTTAGCCTGTTTCTCTGGGCTTCTCCCTTCCTGTTCTTTCGGGTTTGGGGGGGGTTTATTTGTTTGTACGTTTTTGTTTGTTTGTTTTTTTGGTGCTCTTCTCTAGAAAAATCTCTTGGTGTAGTGTTCATGAGTTTTAGAATAGCATATGGTATTCTAGGCACAAGTCAATTACCCATTTGTATAAAGAGTAGGGCTGCTTTTTGTTTGGTGGCTATGGTGGGGAAGGTTTGTTTTGGTTTCTATAACCCTTCCCCCATGATGCCAAACACTTGAAGCCACAGCAGCATCATGGATTGAGGTCTTTTTTCCCCAGCTTTGTTGAGATACAAGTCATATATTATAGAACTTACCCTGTTAAAGTGTATAATCCAGTGGTTTTTAGTATATTCACAGAGTTGTGCAACTATCACCAGTCTATTTTAGAACATTTTTGTTACCCCCAAAAGAAACCCTGTACCTTTTTGCAGTCTGTCTTCCTTCATCCGTCTCTATGACAGCCCTAGACAACCACTAATCTGCTTTCTGTGTACAGCTTGATGTCTTGTGGGCCCAGTCAACCATCACTTCCCTGTATAAGAGGAGTCATTTGGCTGCTTACTTGCCTACCTTTACAGTGGCCTTAACTGATATTTGCATGTTTTCCCTCATTACCTTAATATGTCACTAACTGCTTCAGAGTCAGATAAACTTGGAGATGAGTGTACTGTGCATGCCATTCCTATTCTGTAGACTCCAGAATGGGACTTTGGGGAACATCTATATCAACTCACTCCCTTTCTGATATCTGACCTCCAGCAACCTCATTTTTGGCAGATGATTGCTTCCTCTTTGCCCCTGAGCCCAGGTGATGGGAAACCACATGATTAGAAGCTTCCTCAAGGCAGGGACTTTGTAACCCCAGCTCCAAGCCTAGTACCTGACTGCCACATACTTGGTGTGCTCAAAAAATGTGGTGAATGTTTAAAAATATTATTATAGTAAAAGACACATTGCCATTAATCCCTCTAAAACTACTCTCCCTTGCTTCAAAATCAATTATCCATTGTCTTTGCCACTTTCTGAAGCAGTTCTGGAAGTCCTCTTTCGTGAGTGTCTTTAGTTATGCTGTTGTGGCTGCCTCAATATCCTGAATCGATTCAAAACATTTACCTTTACATTGTCATTTTGACTTTGGGGAAGAGCCAGAAGTCGCAAGGTGGCAGATCAGGTGAATAAGGTGGATGAGGACACAACGGTAATGTTTTTTTTTGTTTTCTTTGTTTTGGGTTTTTTTTTAAGATTACTTTTTTTTATTGGGGAAAGGGAACAGAACTTTATTGGGGAACAGTGTGTACTTCCAGGACTTTTTTCCAAGTCATTTGTCCTTTCAATCTTAGTTGTAGAAGGTGCCGTTCAGCTTCAAGTTGTTGTCCTTTCAATCTTAGTTGTGGAGGGCACAGCTCAGCTCCAGGTCCAGTTGCCATTGCTAGTTGCAGGGGGCACAGCCCACCATCCCTTGTTGGAGTTGAACCGTCAACCGTGTGGCTGAGAGGTGGCGCTCCAACCAACTGAGCCATCCGAGAGCTCAGCGGCAGCTCAGCTCAAGGTGCTGTGTTCAATCTTAGTTGCAGGGGGCGCTGTCCACCATCCCTTGGAGTCGAGGAATCGAGCTGGCAACCTTGTGGTTGAGATCCCACTGGCTCATGTGGGAATTGAACCGTCAGCCTTCAAAGTTAGGAACATGGAGCTCCAACCACCTGAGCCACTGGGCCAGCCCCGGTAATTTTTTTATTTGACAGAAATTGCAGTACCAGAAGCGATGTGTGACACGGAACCTTTCTGTTGTGATTAAAAAAATACGGTGAGTGCTGCTGCCGAGTGCCATCCAAGGGAAAGGAAGGGATCTTCAATACGGGAAGTGGTGCATTGAACCTTAGTAACAGTATGTGACTAGTTTCAACTTGTTCGGTGCAGTCAGCTGTGTGTGAGCTATGGTTGAGAGAAGGTGTGTTTTCAAGTGTGCCGTAAATCATCTTCCATCATGACAATGCTCCGTGTCACACATCGCTTCTGGTATATGGCAATGTCTGTCACATAAAAACATCACAGTGTGTCCTCATCTACCTTATTCACTGGATCTGGCACCATGCGACTTCAGGCTCTCACCCCAAAGTCAAAATGATTCAGGATATCGAGGCAGCCATGACAGTGCAACTAAAGACACTCACGAAAGAGAACTCCAGAACTGCTTCAGAAAGTGGCAAGAATGATGAAGTATGTGAGTTTGAAGCGAGGGGGAGTATTTTGAGGGGGATTAATGGCAATGTGGCTTTTACTGTAATAATTTTTTTTTGATTTAAGCATTCACCATATTGTTTGATCACACCTTGTAAATAGGCACTCAGTGTTCACTGAATGAGTGGACTGATAACCGATATTAATGAGGATTAAATTACTGTAGCTTTTTGACACATACCTGTCACTGTTAGCTAATTGAGCTCGTTTATGCTGGTGTGTGTGTGTGTGTGTGTGTGTGTGTGTGTGTGTGTGTTTAAATAACCCAACTGTAGAATCATTTGAAAAATAGCATGAAAAGCTGATGTCAAAATAAATTCTGGGTGTCCTGGGTTCTGGGTGTATCTCATTTTGTGTACTAATCAGAAATGTATGCTTTCTCTCTACCTTTTGTTTCTTGTCTTGTGAATCTGATTCCTGTCCAGGGGAAAATAATACGATGCTCTGTTTGTTTTAAGGGAAAAAATAAGTGGTTTGCGGACATAATTATGTTTACTCTTTTTTACTAATGCTATAGAAATCAGTCCTCCAGGTAGCTGCTTTGATTCTTTTTAGCTTTTTTTTTTTTTTTCCAATCTGAGGATGAGCATCTGGTAAGGAATGCTTTCCCTTGCAATCCAGTACGTGCTTGTTGTGCAGTCAGAAAATAAGTGGGAGTGTAGAGATTCTATCTCAAATTCCTTTGATTGCTGCAACAGTGAGCCTGGTGTAGAAGTGGAGAAAGTGTCAGTAAAATGTTAATGGGGATATTCAAAGAGTTAAGGGCGTTTTGAGGCATAGCACATGTTCATATCCCTTTGGTATCGATAAAAATTTAAAAGCGAAACCTGTAAGGGTCATTTGGTTTTAATGTTGTCCAACAATAGGATGTTAAAAGCCACACACTAAGGAGCACAATATTGACAATGGCTTTGAACTATCAAAGCTTGCTGTCTAAAATATTACAGCAACTTTCAAAAAGTGATAAGCAGGAAGTGCAGCAGTTCGTAAGACATGTGCTTGCTCTTAAGCAAACGCCTAAAATGCTCCTAATTTGTACCAGAGACCTTATCAAAGGGCTTTGCAAAACTTCCAGTTCGGCAATTATGAGTATTAGTTCAGCTTAACCTCTGAGTCATAGGGTGGGGAATGGGGAATTATCATTTCATTCTACTTTCAGCTATCTAGGCAGGTGGACTTATTCTAAGAGGAGATAGTGGGCTAGTGGAATAAGAAATTGATAAGAGAAGGAAATTGAGAGGATCCTCTTTTTGGTGTTACGGTAGCAGGTCCTTGAGAGTTCTTAATAAAAATGTTAACCCCATTAGTGAAAACTGGCTTCATGTTAAGCTTTGAATTTTCTCTGCTCCCACCTTCAGGCCTATGGCATACAACTAGGAATCAAGGCTTAAAAAATTGCTTTTGTTCTAGAAGAGGGTAAATGGGGTCAAATATATGGTGATGGAAGGAGAACTGACTCTGGGAGGTGAACACATAATGTGAGATATAGATGATGTAATACAGAATAGTACACCTGAAATCTGTGTAACTTGACTAACAATTGTCACCCCAATAAACTTTAATTAAAAAACACAAAAACAAAATTGCTTTTGTTTTTAATTCTTATAAAGAATTTTAAGAGCCCAGAAGACAAACTCCGTGTTAGGACAATAAGTGACATATACTTTGGTGTCTGTGACCTTTAAGTAATAACTTCTTTTCCTAGAATTAGGATCTGTGTTTCTTGAGAAGCTTTTAAGTACACTTTACCCTTTAACAATGTGGGGGTTGGGGCACCACCCATAGACAATCGAAAATCTCCATATAACTTGACTCCCCAAAAACTTAACTGTAGATTGTAAAATAGAGGGTCAGAGAAGTATTTTAGGAGATGCAAAGTACCTAATTTTGTAAATATAACTGTCAGCAACCAGGATTTTTAAGTAATGCAGTCCTCTCAGGAAACATGAAGGGATAGTGGTTTCTTTGTCAGTAAGTGGAGATCACAGCTGTTTTTCTTTAACACGTGGCAATGGAGTAAAAAATATTTTACTGTATTTCAGCATTTAGGAAAACTGTTACAATTTACTTTGGGGGCGGAAGGGAGAGAGAGAGAGAGAGAGAGAGAGAGAGAGAGAGAGAGAGAGAGAGAGAGAGAGAGAGAGAAGGAGAACGCACACATTCCATTCCCCCTTTATGCCATGTGTCTCGATTTTTAATCATTTCCAGAAAATGTTAAAAACTGGAAGAATTTTGAAGGAGCTAGTAAGTCGATGTTCTTATTGAACCAGAAACTATATTTTCTGGTGTTTTCTCTGTGAACATCTGAGTTGTAGTTGTCAGGAGTAACCCTGAAGCTGATTGGCTGTGGGTGTCCTTGGTCACAAATAGGTTTAGATGATTCTAGAGAGGGCTCTAAGTGTTAAGCTTTAGATGGGGTCAGGAGATTTCTTTCTGGAAAATGAACACCAGCATGTTATGATTACCTCTAGTTTATACCCTTGGTGCCGCCTTACAAGACAAAAAGACTTTCTGAAATTTAAAAGCAAAATTTGGGTTTCATATAACCTTTCAAGCTGTTGAGACAGGGTCTGGGTGGAGTGGCTTGGTGTTTGGGCTGCTTGTTGAAGGAATGAATGTGCTCATTTAGGGTAGGAGCAGCACTCATTGCTATGAAATCACCTGCAGTCCTTGGCTCAATTTTAGAATGACTTTTAGAATGTTCTGGAAACTAAATTTGCTATTGTGGGGTCTCAGTTTCTGTTGGGTTAGTTAACTGCGTCTCGCTGTGAGAAATGTCATAACGGGCGTAATGGCCTAAGGTTTCTTATATTAACCAATTTGGAAAAAGAGAAATCAACTCAAGCATATTGTTTTCTGTCAAAGAAATGGCATGCCCATTAAGGACAAGCTTTGTGTATAAAGGTGACTTTGTTCATATTTAGAACTGATGGCTGCAGGCTTTTATTTGATGAGTTTGTTTAGATTACAAAATGACGTGTTTCTGCATTGGGGCAGGGAGGCTCTTGACTTCCCCCAAAAGATAATAGTGATTGAGTAAAGCATGAGTTTGTGGTTATGTATGTGTATGTGAGTTTTTAGTACTGAAACTGAAAGTAATTTAAATAATGAACACTGATTCAAAGGACTACATATTGGCTTTAGGAACATAGCTGAGTACAAGTTGTTTCTTAGCAATTTGTAGTTATATCTTGTTTGTTCCAGTGGTCATGACAGACTCTGAGAGAAGAAATACTGAGGCTAGTCTAGACCGAGAAGTCAAGAATTAAAGTAGGCTTTTAATTAACAGTTTTTAAATTTGCCATAGTTTCCAATTATGTTTATATTTGAACAGGAAGAAGGCATGAGACTTTTCTTAATTTCCTAAAGGTGCTCATAAAACACACTGAAGGGGAATTTACTTAAAGATTAATTTCATATGTGTGCATACACAGACACACAGCAACTGTATTGGGATGCTATAATTTGATGAATTTTTCAAATGCTGTAGCAAAGGTTTCAGAGCACTCATGAAACAAAAGCATTAAGGATTGCTTGTCATAGCTAATAAAGTTTGCTTGGATCTCACTTAATTTTTCTGCTTCACTTCACAAAGTAATTGAAACTTCCTTTTCGCTTCGAGGCCCCCCTCCCCAGTCTTAAAAGAACATCTCTTTGGTTAACAAGTCTGTGGAATTTTTCTGAATGTAGAACTGGGTCCCCAAATAGTTACTGAGCTAGTGGTCATTCAATCCTTGGAAGGGAAATTAGTTAAATCTGTAAGTGGCTTCTAGAGGCTGAAGAACATCCAAGGAGAAAAGAGGCTTATTACAACTGGAGCGTTTAAAGCATCGCTTCTAAGCCTGGAAATGTGATCCAGGTTGAAAAGTAGAGATGATGGAACTGTCCTCCTGGAACAATGAAGGTATGAAAAAATAGTCCTTAATCTGAAAAAAAAAAAAAAAAGAAAGAAAGGAAAAAACCTGAAGAAGTTTACATAGGTGTAGGAACTGCCAGTTGACACAGATTAGCCAAAATGATGAGGTTTCCCAATGTTCCACATCTAGTTGTTTGCTTTTTTATTTCAAGTGGTTGTCTAGAAAATTGCTTTTCTCCATCAAATAAAACAACCCCGGAACTCTTAAACCATCTCTTGCAAAATAACTACCTCCTCCCTCCCTTCCAACCATGTTTTGTTTTGGGTTGACAGTAAAAGACAAAACAGATTGTTGATTTTACCAGAAATTTTGGGGACAGATTTTGCTGCTGAGGTGAACAAAAACCTCAGATTGCATATCATCTATTCACAGGACAACAATTTATTTTTAGAGTAATGTGGGTGGGTTGTGAGGAACTTTTCTGGTTTTGTTTTAAAGCATTTGATAAAAAAGACACTTGACTTTGAAATTTTATTTTCATATGTACTGGCTTGAGAGAGCTGACCTCCCACCTCCATTCAATCTAACTTGTCAACTTTCATTTTTAACTAAGTACTCAACTAGTTGACATAACTTGTTTATTTTAAAAGCAATTGTATAGGAGTAATTTGGCCTTTTTTTATTTATTAAGTTGTGCGTTAATTATTTTGATCTGTCTTTTGAATGGTGGGTTGTTAATAGTAATATTAGTCACAGCTGGTCTATGAGTGCTTGACTTCAGATTCCTTGGTTGAATGCTTCATAGGTCACTAAACAGTTTTCTGATGAAAATGATTTATTTAAACTGTAATTCTCGACCTCTCTCTATCCCCATCCCTTAGAATAATTAAATGCCCAGGGCTGTACCTCTAACTAGTTACTTGCTCTTCAAGAATCATTTAAATATTCATATTATATGCAGAAAGAATTATTTATCCTGGAAAGGACGCTTTGTAAATGCTGGGGTGTTTAATTCAATTTAAATTCATTTTGAAGAGAATAGTACCATGAATTGAGTAACTGTATTATATAATTCACCACGCAAGCAAAGCATTTAAAATGTTTTGACATTCCTTGACTAGGTTCCCATGTCATTCTTTATCAACTGTGTTGTAATACTATATTAGTTTTATTTGCTTAGCTCACACTGTCTAATGGGTACAAGTTTAATATTATTTAAGACAGACTCTAGTTATCCTATGTAAGTGACAGTGCTTCTCTGAGAACTGTAACTTAACAAAAATATAAGAAAAACAGGAACTAGGGTCAAAAGCCCCACAGGGTATAAAAGGGTCATAACCTTTCTTAGAGAAGGCAAATGTAACTGATATACTAGTTTTTAAAGAGCATTTGATTACATAAAGGAATGCAGTAACGGGATTGAAAGCAAATATACAGCATGAATAATGACTAAGTTAACTATGTCCTGCTTTTGGGGGGGGCGATTAAAGGATGTGGTTTTATATAAAATTATTTCATTGCAAATAGGATAAAATTAATTTCCTAGTTTTGCCTATTGTAAGGTACTGTAATTTATGACATCTTCCACGTGTACTTCTGTGTGTATAAGGTAGGATCTACCCTTGGAAACAATGAACAAAATCAAGAAGCCATGTCAAAGTATAAAAGTGTGTCATTCACCTAATATATTACTTTATGTTGAAGTAATTTTCTCAGTATTTTCTTAGAAAAATCACCATGCTCTTCAAAATCTTACGAGAATGAAGCTCTAAATGAATCAATGGAACCTTTTAGATGCTGTCATGAGAGTACCAAATATGTTGAAAGATGGTTAATTTTATTAACAGTGCTTTTATGAATTGAAAACATCCCCTTAGACTTCGGTGTGGAGGATGAAAAGAGTGAAGTCTATAGTCAGTTCAGATATTTGGAGTAGTGTAAAATGTGCTGCCATCTCCAGAATAGCTCGTTCAGGGACCCCTCTTGCATCCTTGTGGAAGGGCCTGCAGTGGTCATCCAGATAATTGAGATTAAATTGAGACTGCACATGCTGCCAGGAGAAAAATAAAAAACATCTAG
The DNA here is from genome assembly GCF_964194185.1 of Rhinolophus hipposideros. Taxonomy (NCBI): domain Eukaryota; kingdom Metazoa; phylum Chordata; class Mammalia; order Chiroptera; family Rhinolophidae; genus Rhinolophus; species Rhinolophus hipposideros. Next base: position 23,333,440 of record NC_138046.1, read on the forward strand.
TTTATCTCCAGTACTGCTTCAAGATGATTCACAGTTGGAAGATAGATGACATGGAGTTTAACAGTTACACATTTTTTTGTACCCTTTTATTCAGAAGAATCTTGGAAAATGCTTTTCTTGAAAGATTATATGTAAGGGGAGGGGCCCATTGTTCCGGTTTGCCCAGCACAGTCCAGGTTCACACCTGTTGTCCCAGCATAATTGTTAATAGCACCTCCTTTCACTCTCAAGTGTATCCTGGTGTGGACTATAATTTATGGTCACCCTAAGGACAGGAAACAGTATATTCACAAAAAGAACTTGATAATTAAAAATGATTTAAAATAGTTTTGCTTTAAAAAAAGCTTAAGTGAACTTTAAATTCCTTGCTAGATATAACTTAGCCTAAGGTTGAACAATGAGGCACCATCAGCTTGATCTCCTGGCTAAGCAGGTTCTGCACACGTTGGAAGAGCACTTTTCAAAGGGGCAAGAAAGCCATATGTATACTGATATCTAAGAAGAATCACACAAAATAGAATTGAATCTGATTCTGCCTGCACCCAGGGCCATCGTAACGAACATCGCTTCTCATTGCCTTGGCTACACATGCAGATTCGACAAGAATCAGGGCTCACACTCTCAGAGGAGTTTTGTGGACTCACTCTCAAATATCTGCCTCTCTTCACAGAGCTTCTGCATGTACGTTGAATGCGAAAAACGCAACTGCATTCCTCTAGGGCCTGTCAATGTTTTTGTTTTTGAAAAGACCAATAAAGCAAATCTTTTATTCTTTTTGAACCTCTTTCCAGGGAGCAACAAAGAGCAGCAAAGGAACGCTCTTTTCTGTTTTATTTGTGCATTTTGGTGTTTTTTTTTTTTAAACTGGCTGCAGTGTTTTGGGCTAAAGTATGAATTATGACTTTGTGCCCAGTGATCAGATATCATCAGCCTAGGGGACATCATAATGCCCAAGTTGTACAGAAGTGTCCAACTAATGTAGAATAGGTGTTTTGGAATCAAATTTATGTGTTTATTATTATGGCATGTGGTTTAGTGGACGTGGAGCTAGGAGACTGATTCCTGGGCTGTATGGAATGACCTTGGATACGTCACTTAATCCCTCTGTGCCTTAGGTCCCTTTTCTACTTTCTGAGGCTTAACAAGGCTACAGAAATTCTCTTCTGTGGCTAAAGAATTGAACTGCAGGCTTCACTCAGCCTTGGGTGTCACTTGCTAAAATAGGAGAGGTCATGGAGGGCTTTCGGAGTGCCTTCAGCTCCAACCCCTGCCCTGCTCCTAGCATAATGAGATTCAGAATGTGGCAAGTTCTTGACAAGAATGTGCAGCCTAAGTGTAGTGGGAAGTAAGAAGGCTGGAACACTTGCTTCTTTCTCCTGGCTGGAGCTGGTCAGCCTGAAGTATTTTAGTTACGGGGGCACTGCAGTGGGTCAGCGGGATGGGTCAGCTCCCTTTCCAGGGCACTGTTGTAAACTGCAGCCTTGAGTGGAAGGCCCTTCTGGTGAAGCTTTTTTTAAAATTTTATTTTATTGGGGAATATGAGTTTTTCCAGGGCCCATCAGCTCCAAGTTGTTGTCCTTCAATCTGGTTGTGGAGCCCTCAGCTCAGCTCCAAGGCCAGTCACAGTTTTCAATTTAGTTGCAGGGGGCACAGCCTGCCATCCTGTGTGGAAATTGAACCAGAAACCTTGTTGCTGAGAGCTCGCGTTCCAACCAACTGAGCCATCCGGCCGCCCCTCCCGCAGCTCAGTGACAGCTCGTTGTCTTCAGTGTAGTTGGTGGAGGGCGCAGCTCACTGGCCCATGTGAGAATTGAACCGCAACCCTGTTGTTCAGAGCTCGCGCTCAAACCAGCTGAGGTATCTGACCACCTTTAAGTCGAGCCAGGTTGGGGTCCCAGTCCATCCCGCCCGATGATAGTAAAACTTACTTATTTGGGCACTAGTGGGTAGAACAATTGAAAGTTACTTAATAGTAGAATATCTCAGTTGAGATAACTGGATTACCTTGTAGCAGTTGGTAAGTGTTTCTTAAGCAACCATGATAGAGAGGAGAATAGGGCACATACCAAGGATAGAACTGTAGATACCCCGTGTTTTGTAAGTACCTTAGCTCATAAAGTCCAGATTTGGTATCCAAAAGCGTCTGAACCATCTCAGCATGCTTTTCATGGAGCACTGTGCCCGTGCAATTCATGGTAAGAGGGAATGCGAACAGGTTATGTTAGTCTTGCAGACTTTCAGTTTCAGTGGCTATTTAGAACACTTACTGCTTAGGATTGTATTATCTTAATCAATTGCAAGTAATTTCCCCAGGATTCTTGAAAAGGAAAAATAGAGAAAGACCATAGTACATTAGAGCTGGAAGTAGCCCATGAGACATTCATTTTGATAGGGGAAACTGAGATTGTAGAAAAAGGTAAGTGCTTTGCTTGAATACAATTTATGAAGTTGTTCCTATGGCCTAAACTCTGTTCTGCCAGGTCTACACTGAGAGTAGGTGACTCTGGTAGTGGCCATGGGAAGGATGTTTTGTTTTCATTTATTACTGTTTAATTCGTTACTGCTTTTCAGTCCTTCAGCTTTTGATAGAATGGGAGTCATATTCTGTTTGTCAGTGGTGGAAGTTTAAATTGGCTTCCAAAGCCAAAATCTGCAAAGGGGCCCTTTTTATTATCTCTGCAAATGCTCCCCCCCCCCATTGGCTTTGGCAGGCTTCCAGCCCTACAGACGTAATGGACTGAAAACTCTGCTGGTCCCCAGCTTTCGGCATTCAGAGTGGAATGTCCAAACTGAACCACCCCGCAGAGGTAAATGGAGCATTAATCTCATAATTTATAAAAAATACAACAAATACTTTATTTGGACTGCTATTAAATGCAGAATGTAGAAATTGCCTTTGAACTCGGAGAGACAGGGTTACGGAAGAGAAAGTACACTGCAGAAGGAATAAGAAATGATCAGAGGATCTTCCTAAGAACCTCCAAGGACTTCAGTTGACTAAGAAATGAGAGGTTTGGGTCGACATCTGTTGGCTTTGAAGACCCTTTCCAGCCTTCACATTCATCTGACAAGTCTTTATTGAAAGCAACTCCACCAGGTACAGTGAGTCTGAGCATGCTCAGGTGAATAAAATAAATGTGACTGTGGCAGAGCACCCAGTCTAGGACCTCATTTGGGGGCTGATGTTCGTCAGCCCTGCCCGCCCACAGGCTGCCCCTGGATGCCCCTGAGAAGCAATCATAGGAGCATATGATCTTAGAGCTCTTGTGAATGTTGGAGCCAGAGGGGAAGTCAGAAGACATTTTACAGATGGGGTCATTGAGACCCAGAGAAGGGGATGCTTGCCCCAAATCACCAAGCTGCTTGGTGGCAGTCAGTTTGAGGACCAAGGTTTCTGATCTTTTTCATCATTGCTCTTTACATGATACTGTGCAATGTTGTACTTTCTTTTTGGCCACAAGAGATTATTGGTTTGGGTTTGGTGTCATCTGTGGGGACCATTTGCTGAGCACGTAAGTGAGAAGGTTCCACCATCCTTTTATGAATCATTTCGATGAGTTGTCTAAAGTGCACCAGCTCTGCCCACAGTCTCGTAAACTGGCCCATGTTCTAGTCGCTGGTGATCCATGCACAGTAGTGCTTAGCGTTAGCTACAGTGGATCCCAACCTTTTGTAGTCTAAGAAACCTGGTAGGTTCTAGAAGTGAGACAGAAAGTCCTTGGCAGATCTATAAATCCATAGACTTTTGGAAGTATCTCTAAGATCCACAGGTTGGGAACCACTGAACTGAACCATTGAAAACATATGTGTGTGCCTTTGTGTAATGGTAACATTTGGAGCTTTGGTCTTGGAACTTGATATTATGATTGAAATGCTTTTAAACTTAAATCATCTCAGTGCATACCTGATTCATGCTTTCACTACATACTTTTGACCTGAAATCCATGAAGCCGATAAGGTCTTGAGAAGGCTTCTCTGATAGCATGTAAACACTGGGAGGGCTACATAGTATTAATTACATCCTTTCTGCCCAGCTCTTGAGGGATTGCTTATTAACATTTCATTATTTAGTCATTTGCCATTTTTGGTCTTACTGTTTAAAAGGTATGCCCTCTAACCTAACATCCAGTATAGGATGTTGCTCCATCTTTTCACAGGGGGGGGGGAAAACATGTGAAACAGCTGCACCTATTTAGGAAGGATGAGTAATGCAGAAAACAGTGCATATTTGCAGGTTTTAACAGGCATGTTTCCTTTTGTACCCAAAACTAAAGAAAAAAAAATCACAGTCTGTAGGTTTGGAAGATCATTCTACCTTTGGTTTATTAATTGAGGGTGGAGATTCTTAAGATTTTCTTGTTGAAGCGATTTCCCTATCAATGTTTGTATCCAGCATCAATAAAAATGGAATAATTTGAGTGTGTTACAACTGTTCGTCAGAGGGTCTCCTGGGGACACGGAAGGTCAAGATAGCCAGATCTCAAACTCAGCAGGCGTTTAAACAGATAGGCTGGACATTGAAGCTTGGTAAGTTATCTTCATACTGGGAGGCAAATGGAAACGGGAAGGGGTGGGTTGGCAGAATAATCCATACTAGACTCCGAGCTCCTGGAGGGCAGAAAGTGTGCTTATTTTTTATCTTCAGCATTTGGCACTATGCCTGACGTATACTAAGTATTCAAGAAATGTTCATTGAGTGATTAGCGAAAGAAAAGATAGCTGGTGGGGCCATAAGTAGAACAAGCATGGTAGTGGTGAAAGGTTAATGAAACTGGGATAAAAAAGGTGAAGTTTTAAAAATTAGGTAGAAACCACAGAGTGTATCCACAGGCAGCCATCAAAACTACAGTTGAAATAGAATAAAACATTAATAAAAAAGAAATTGAGGGAAGTTGTAAAAAATTACTTATTTGGCTTTGGGGCTAAAATTCTGCAGCTGTGATCAGGGAAAATGTTCTGCCCAGCAGCCTGAGTAATGAATAAAAAGAATTTTCAGAATGAAAAGAAATCAACAAGCTGTGTGACTCTCTACAGAAAGGCCAATTGCTACTTCCCACCATTTTTGCAAGAATGACATTTTACCCACCCATTCTACTAAAATGAGTGGATACTGTTTGCAATTAGTTAGGTTCTCTTGATAGAGAATGAGACGGTCTTAAACGGCTTAGTTACTCTAGGAAGCTCTTTTTTAATCTTTATTTTTAGCTTTTTTAGGAACAGTGGATAGTGTAAGATTTTCAGCAGCCTTCATTGTTAGGTGTCTTCAGGATAGTTTGTTTTCTGATCCAGAAAGTTGATTATGTATTCCTTTAACTGTTTCTGAAAGCTGTAATTCACATGATACTTATAAAGGATAGGGGGTACCTGATTCTTATTTACTATTTCATTCCTCTTTTACAATTATGTGTGTGTTGAAGTTCAGAGTGCTTTGTCTAAATTTTAGGATGAAAACAGGAAATAGTGACTAAATATAAGTGTGTTTCTTTATTTGAGGATCAAAACCCATGTTTTGGAGTTTGTTTTGTTTTGGTCATCACTCCCAATTTAAATGTCATTGTTTCTCATGGCCAGAGCAGCTTGTAGAGACCGATAACTTGTGTTAAGCTTGTATCTGAGGACAGTTAGATGGAATTATTAACACTTAAACTATCTATGGGTTGCAGATTCTCAGAAAGTTCAGTATAGACCTTTTGGCCTATATGACCCAACAGTTTCACTCCTAGGTAATATCCCTAAGAGAATAGAAACCCTTTGGGCAAAAAACAAACAATCAAAAAATTGTAAATTTGGAGATTACTGAAATTTTAGTGTTGTAAAGAGGGTTTCCTATCAATGTGTACCCAGCATCAAAATTAAAATAATATAATAAATAACATAATTTAAGTATGTTTGTAGCAGCATTATTCACAGTTGCCAAAAGGCAGAAACAGCCTAAATGTTTACCAACTGATGAAAGGATAAAGAAAACATGGCATATCCATATGATGGAATATTATACAGCCATAAAGAGGAATGGAGCACTGATACTACGACATGGATGAACCTTGAAAACTATGCTTCGTGAAAAAAGCCAGTATAGAAGGACTGCATGTCGTATGATTCCTTTTATAGGAGATGTGCAGCATACGCAAATCCATCCAGAGAGAAAATAGATTCATGGTTCCCTAGGGCTGATTTGTGCGAGTGGGTGGAGGGAGGGACTCACAGTGACTGTAATAGGAATGAAATTTCTGTTTGGGGTGATAGAAATGTGGAATTAGACAGTGGTGATGGTCGCACAACTATTTTTCACAACTCTTTGAATATACTAAAACCCAATGAATTGTGCACTTTAAATGGGTGAATTATATGGTATGTAGGTTATATTTTGATTTTTAAAATGTTGGGGAAAATGCCTTTGTGTGCGGGGGATAAGTAGCATGTCTAGCAGCGTGTTGATCTCATGCATTTCCAATTTGCGGTTCTCTGATGGTTAATGTCAGGGCTCACCTGACTGATAAGGGACAGAAAAATCACAAGCTGGACCACAGGAGACCAGGGTTCTAGTCCTGACCTAATAAGTTACTACTGTTCTATCTTGGACAAAGTTATTTCTCCAGTTCTGGAGGCTAGGAAGTCGAAGATCAAGGTGCTGACAGGTCCAGTGTCTGGTGAAGGCCTTTAAAGTCTCTTTTATAAGGTCACTCTTCCCATTTATGAGAGTTTCCCTCCCCCTTGGGACCTAATCACTACTCAAAGGCCCCACCTCCAAATACCATCACATTGGGCATTAGGTTTCAACATGCTGAATTTTGGGGGAACACAAACATTCAATCTATAGCAGAGCCATAACGTTTAAAAACAAGCATTTCTCAAACCATTGGGTGAGAGTATGCATGTGTGGTGAATTCCTGGTCTTGAATCAGGCCAGGTATTGACAACATACCCAGGCACCCCTTGGCCTCTCTGCCATGGCATTCCCAGCACTCAGTCATGTCCCAGATTTCTGTCAGAATAGTAAACCATCACCACCATTTGTTTTACTGGAAGGAATCAACCCCCTTCTGCCCTTAGCCTGACTGTCCTGACTTGACTTACCTGTTCTTTGTAGTGGGAGACAGCTGTGCAATGGACAGCAGTTTGAGGGGGTCCAGAACCATAGCAACACTTATTCATCACTCTGAGAGGAAACAAGGAGTTTACAAGCTTTCACTGAAAAGTCATCTTTGTGTCGGTTTTCATGAAATAAAGATTGTCTAAGCCATCACAGAGGGCTGTTTTCAGGACAGTCCTCACAGAGGATGTTTGTTCTTCTCAGAAATGCTGGCAATATTGTAAGCTTTTTATCCGTTCTTTAGCAAGGCATTACTCCGGTGCTTTTAGTGTCTGATCCTGCTAGGAAGTAGGAAATGTTAAGAGGGCATTGTTCTAAAGAAATGATCTCCGAATATCAGTGCTAAGTGCCATCTATGACCACACACATGTCCATTTATAAAATGTCCTATGAGACTGGGAGCAGCGATGGGTTTATATCAAAGTTCAATCTCCAAATCAAGTCATTAAAATTGTGAAACCGCCCTTGTGCTTTCAAATGTATTTCACATTTGTATTGTGTTTGTGTTACATGTGTGGTACTGGTATGGCATGTGACATTGGGCACACTGGCATTTTTGGAATGAAAAAGTGAGCCACTGTTTTTTTTCCTACCTCTTCTATTCCCTTCTTCGTCAGTTTTCTTTAAGGGTTGTTCCCCTCTCTCACCCATTATTGTGTGTAATTTGTTTTGGGCTTTTTCCCTCACTCAGAATCTTGTCACTTGTTCTCTTTTGTGAGAGATAAGCAACTTTTGCATTTGGGTACTGTAATTTACCGGACAACGAATGGTATAACTTATGCAGTTTTGTTTTCCAGAAAACGTTGTTATTTTGAAACTTTGATGTTACCCAGGAGTTGTCCCATTTCATTTCCCTGGAGTACTTTAAGACCAGCGGTGGTCCCTGTCTGGTGTGTGCAGTGGCTTGTACTAAGGCATGGCCTTCTCCCTGGATGTTTCAGATCTGTTTCTTTGACCAAGCACAAGTTGTGTTGAGAGAAATAAGGAATGGTGTGAAGTGTAGTTAGCAGAGTCTCTCTTCCCAAATGAGAAGATAATGTGTTTGAAGAAATAAATAAAATAAGCCCATTCTAAGAACTAAACCTTATTTTCATGTTTGCTTAACTCTTTTTTTTCCAAATCTTCTGGGATTAACGGTTTGGGTAATATGAATCATCTGTTTGTCCTTTGAAAGGAAAGACAGCCTTGCTGCGTGGGTCAGCTTTCTCCCCAGTTGTGTCTCAGGCAAGGGCACCCCACTCAGGTGGAAGGGAAATGAATGTTCTCTTTTGGAACACAAGCTCAAAGGACCTAAATGTATATAAAACAAGCCAGTTTCCCTTAATAAATTGATCTGCTCTCTCTGAATGTCTCTGGAACTTTTGTGAAGCCCTTCAGTTACAACCTGTAGCAACTGTCGAGCTAAAACTTGTGGCTTTAAAATGTTTTAGTTATCTTTCTTGAAAAGGAACTATTTTGAGTAAGAAATTTTTCCACATAATTGCCCTTTCACATATCAAGTAAACTTTTAAAAATGTTCTAAACATTTCGGTGAAAATATTTCTGAAATATTTATTCCCTGCCTTATTAAACAGAAGGATTAAAACCATAATTAATCAGTTAAAGAAGACCCAGGGTCACCATCATGAAAATCATTTAATAAACGGTGCTGTAATGCAGTAATGTCCTGGGGGCTCTTTGAAGTATGAGGAACTATTTGCCCCTAAGCTAAATGGCCTCAGACTGTTCTGCTGCTGTTGCTTCTGCCTTCCTTTTCAGCTGTCACTTCTGCTGTCATTGATTTGGGTTCACTCTTTGTCCTTTTTAACCCAGGGCAGAATTGAATGTCTAGAAATCAGACAGCAGAGTTGGTTAAATATGCAACTGGAGTATTTGTGTGCAAAATAAAGGCTGTGTCCCAGAGGGTGGCTCCAATATTGTACAGTAAATTTCACAGACTTTAAATGTTTCTTCTCTCCCCCTCCTCCCTCCCGTATCCCCCCTCTCTCCTTAGACCAAGGTGTCCTTTGCTTATTGGATTGTCCCAAAAGTTGAAGCAATGTATAAATGAGCCATTGCTATCCTTGTAAGGTTCTAAGGTTGTTTATTGAGTATGTTAAGTGTATCAGGAGGCTATAGAAGGAACACTTTTAAAGCCTTTCCATATGCTTGATTAAAAGAAATTTTCCCATCTTTCCACACTGAACCTTAATTTATTTTCCTTTGTCTCCCCCACCTCTTTTAAACAATTACCCTGATCTTTTTATCTAACAGCTGAATTTTGCTCACCTCCTTTGTGTCTTGTTTTGTGTGTGATTTTTTTTTTCTTCTTCGAGGCAACCTTGGTGTTATTAGCACCGTGCTCTAACCGACTGAGCTAACTGGCCACCCTCCTTTGTATCTTTTAAGATTCAGTGACAGCACACAGTGACATAGGTACGTGATGACACATTCTGTTGTTTTTAGCACCCTCTCTAAATTTTATCTTCAGGGTTCCCTTTATTCAAATGCATATTCTCCTTACATACTCACCCCACAAAAGTTCTGTTTATATTAATATGGTTGTTCTCCTTTGCCAAAATGTTTGGTTTTCTCTCTCATCCATAGGCATTATTTTTGTAAATGTGCAGTAATTTCACCTTTGTTGTGAAGTTGGCCAGCCTACTTGGTATGGAAATGAGTCTTACTGGTTTTTGCTTCCCAGGGTCCCTTTTGGAACCCTTCTTATGAATAGGAATCTCACTGACAAGCACCAGTCTCTCGGGCACAGTGGCTGTTTGTAAAGACGGCCTACACATGTTGGCGAAAACAATTTCACCCTTGAGTTACTTCAAAACTGGCTGGTGGATACCATCTGGTCCCAGTGATTTATCTACTCCTGGTTTGTTGATTAGATGCAGAGCATCATGTTTACCACTATTTGATCTAGTACCTCTGACCTGTAGACTTTAGTGTTCTGGTTTGGGAATGTGAATATCCATAGAAGACAAAGAATTCATTCAGTCAGTGGTCCATCTCCTTTTTAGCCTTGTGACTGTGATTAAGTGGGTCCTCGGATGCTGTAAATGGCTTCCTCCCTTTGATAGCTCGAAAGAGCCTCTTACTCTATTGGCTTTGCAATCTCTTGCAAGTTGCTCCTGCCTAATTTTTATTTTGTGTCTAACCTGCTAGTATGTCTTATGGGCTTTTCTCTGTTCCCAGTCTGGACTAGCTTTTTTTTGTCAATCTGCCTTTTAGCCACACTGAAGTTTCTTTCTCTCTCTCTCTCTCTCTCTCTCTCTCTCTCTCTCTCTCTCTCTCTCTCTCCCTCTCTCCCCCCGGCCCCCACCAATTCCCTCACTCCCTCTCTCACTCCTTCCCTTTCCTCCCCCCTCCCAGCCCTTTCCTCGAAATCTAAGTACTTGGGAGCACTTACTCTGAGGTAACAATAAGTAAGGTTATCCCCCCTCTATTTTTAAACCAATCTCCAGGCATCTTCGCATGTTATTTATTTGTAGAACTCTTTCTTTCTCCCCCAATAATGCCTAGTTTTGTCATAGCTTCTTACTCTCAAATAGAAATAACACATGTAATGGATTTTGAACTTTTCTTTTTCTTTCCCATCATGTTGTTAAATTTAATAGTGCTGTGATCACCATTACATACTTTTATCCAGTTACTTGGTGCCTTAAGTCCTATATTACTACTCAGGACCAAGGCCAGGGTATCTCCCTGGGCACCTGTTCCTTCCTGCATATCCCCCATCCCCCTCATAGAAACACTTGTTCTGGAAGCAGTCATTTTTCATCTCCAAACCTTGTCTACACATCTAGGCAGGGACGTATTATGTTGATGAATTTTCTTATTCATGCCTGTGAATCTTATGTGCAATTTGAAGGGGGAAATTAAGGGAAATCTATGGTACCAGTCTAAAGCCTAGTAGAGGAAGACCTCTTGGACGGAAATATTTAAGAAATAGAGTATGAGGAGGTGATCAGGTCATAAACTGAGAAACCATCTGAAGTTGATATACTCTCATCAGCAACATCAAAAACTCAGCATGTAAATGCATCACAATTATGCAAGGAGCTGTCATTTCCATCTTTGTTCTCCCTTCCTTTGATGTGATAGGGAACAAACTCCCTTCATCTCAGGGTGGGTTTTTTTGGTTTGTTTGTTTGTTTTTATTTGACATACATTTATCCTCAGATATTCTAAATTTCTGAGTCATCTACCTTTATTTTATAGAGCAGAGTGTGCTTTCAATAACATGATTGGCAGTTAGGAAGGAACCGATCATTTGTCAGGATAGTGCAGTTGATTTAATGCATACTCTAGGCATACAAACTTAAAAAAAATTAAGATACCTATTTAAGTAAGTAAAATAGGAGTGTCTTATTTCAGTCTTTTGGATTATGTTCATGAGTGCAGCAATTCTAGAACACAAATTATTCATAGTTTACATGTAGAAATATTTGGATGTTGATGCAAAGTTGATTCATGAAAATAGTACGCTGGACTATGCTGATAATAGACCTTTTTGACTTAAACTAATGACAATTTCCTATGAATCAACCTTTACTACTTTGTTTTTTATTAATATCCAAGGTCATATCAGAGTCATTTCAGAAGTAAAGAAAAGATTTTCTAGACAAATCCCAAAGTGATATTGCTATGGCCTGAATTTTTACCAAAGAATAGTTTGTGTTTTGGCTAAATAAAACTGAACTTCTATTTGGTCTATAAATTTTAGAAATAAATGCTCCCTAAGACTAATAGTGTTAATGCTAATGATAGCAGTAATAATAACAAGAAAATGAAAACATTCTTCCTTTGATTAAATATGGCTGAATCCTGAAGAATAGAAAGGATCCCCCTTCTGCGTAATACCTAGCAGCTTCTGATATTAGCATTCATAATAATAGTTACTATTGAGTCAGGCACTATATACATTGAATGCTTCCAACAACTCTGAGGTAGGTTCTGTTTTTGTCCCCATTTTATAGAAGACGAAGTAGTCTCAGAAGTGAAGAGACTGACTCAAATTTGCACAGCTAGTAAGGAAGAGAACTCAGTTCAAACTCAGACCTATGTAACCCCAAAGCCTTTATGCTTTCCATGTAACATGGTGCCTCCCCGCCGCAAAGACTAAGAACAAGTACTGTGTGTAGTAACCTCTTCTGTACTCTTTGAGTTTTCTGCTTGTTGAGACTGAGGAACCTTGGTGATTGGTTCTTGAAGAATATGATCCTTCCTGTTCTGAGTTGTTATTCACTAGTGGGCTAAAAAGCTTGGGTTCTGTATGCTATCCCAGGGCTACCAAATTTATCAATGCTGTTTTAAGAGTTTTAACCAATTAGCAAAATGCATCATGGTTTTTTCTTAACATAAGCTCATTTTGTAATAATTCTTGACATAATTTCTATTTATGTTTTCAGCCACAAATCATGACATCATGGAGGTTCATCTTACAATAATGAAACAATGCCTTTTTTTTTTTTTTTAAATAGAGCATGCCACACACTTACCCATACCCACTGGTCATTGGGCCAAATGGAAGCTCAGACTTGTGTTACTGAGCATTTCTTAGTGTGGTTATCACATCTTAAGGTATGTAAATGTGAAATCACTGTTATACACCTGGAATTTTAATAAAAATTAATAAGAATTGCCTCTTATCAGTTACTATGGGATCAGGAAAAAACTAGCAGCTTGTGCAAATATATGTGTGTCTGCAAGGAGAAAGTTTATTTTTTATTTTTCTTTGAAGTACATTTAAGTATACTTTTAAATATATCCTGAACCACATATGATTATTTGTTTTCCATATAGGATGAAACATCTTCAGTGAGAGGAACCGATAACAAGTATATTAAAGTGACTTCTTCTTTTCTGGCAGAAGGTCCTGGTATGAAATTGAGTCCTTGAATTTTTCAAAGGAGACTATTTATCACCCTTCTTTTCTAAGAAGGGCCATTTTGATAATTTTTGCTATCACATCAAAGACTTTTCATGATAATTATAGTCAATAATTGCAGTAGTAATGCTGTGTGCCATCCACAGTCCCTGTGTAATGGAAACTAGAGAGAAAAAAACATGTCTCTTTGCTTGATGGGAGTTACTGTGGAATCTGAATCTCTGGTGCCTGATTGCCACTTGTGTCACTTGTAGGTGGCCCACCCACTCACTACTCAGCCCTACTCAGTCATGTACCATCTTTTCTCTCTCTCTCCCCTGGCCCATTTCTCTTCAGTTCTTTTTCTGTCACTCCTGTGCCTTTAATGGCTGTAGTCCTGAATCTTCCCAACCTCAGTGGTTGTTGTTCATCCGAAAATAGCTGATGGGGCTTGATGATGGGTCATTTTCTGGGACTGGAGGAGAAATTGGAACTTCTTTAGGATCAGATATTTGACCAAATTGCTTTATGAGTGAGCAGTTGACTCATAACCCAAAGATTTATGGAAGGCAAGTTGGATATTGCAATAATGAAATAAGCACCCACTTACCTAGTTGCTTCAGGCTTTAAAAAGCTGTCTGATACTTTGCATTTGTGAACATCAAATCTCAAGCTTGTCTCTTGGCCAGATTTCTGAAGCTCTGGTACCTCTCTTAGGTCCTGTGACAGACAACACCATTCTACAGTGACTCCATTGTTAGCCCCATGGCAGCAAACTTCATTTCTTCTTAGAGGCTCAAATTAGAATGACCTCTTTCCTTTCATCCCTACCCAAAGCAAAAATGGGAACAGGCAGCCCCTTCATTCTTGGTTTATCTGATAGTTCTGCAGTAAAGAGGGCCAGGCTAGCTCCAATGCACTAGTTGCTTTCTGGAGCATTCACATCTATCTCTGTGGCCCTGGGGTGACTAAGAGGCCTCTTATCTGGCAGACCTGTATCTCAGGATGGTCAGGGCTTGTAGGGACTTGAAATGCAGAGCAAATGACTTGTTTCTCTCTTTTCCTTGTCGCTTGTTGGCAGAGGCAATCATTTTTCCATCTTCTTCTGTAAGGAAGTAAATTTTTTTGTGTCAGAAGTAATTTATCACATTAATAGTTTATTTACTGCCCAAGACCTGCCTCTTTTTTCCTCTGATACTAAAAAAAAAAAACAGAGGAAAGTGGTAGGTGGATGGCATAGCATCCCTACTGAAGAATTCCCTAAGTGATACCTTACATTTAACTTCAGGTACCTTTTTATCTGAGTTTCAGAGCTCAGAATAAACAGAGATTATCTCTAGTGTGGCAAAGAGGAATTGTGTTGTATCTCAATTTCTCCGTTGTGTGGTATGCCAGTCACTTGAGGGCATAGAAGCTCCTTTCGTGAGACCTCAGCTACAAATGTTGAATGGAGTCATGCCAGTGATTTATTGACTATTGAAGTGAATATAAGTTTAGGGAAGCTTTTTATCAAGTGACCAGATTTAGAGACTTAAAAAAAATTAAAGCATGGGTAGTTACAAAATAGTCATGGCGATGTAAAGTACAGCATAGGGAATGTAATCAATAATATGGTAATAACTGTGTAGTGCCAGGTGGGTACTAGACTAATCGGGGATCACTGAATAAATTGTATAAATACCTACCCACTATGCTGTAAACTTGAAACTAATATAAGATAATATTGAATGTCAAATGTAACTGAAAAAAGAATTTTCTTAAAAAATAAATTGGGGCAACCGGATGGCTCAGTTGGTTAGAGCATGAGCTCTTAACAACAAGGTTGCTGGTTCGATTCCCACATGGGCCAGTGAGCTGCACCCTCCACAACTAGATTGAAGACAATAACTTGAGCTAAGCTGCTGCTGAGCTGCCCCTGGGTGGCCGGATGGCTCAGTTGGTTAGAGCGCGTGCTCATAGCAACAAGTTTGCCCATTTGATTCCCACATGGGATGGTGGGCTGCACCCCCTGCAACTAGGTTGAAAGCGGTGACTGGACTTGGAGCTGAGCTGCACCCTCCACAACTGGATTGAAGGACAACGACTTGACTTCGAGCTGATGGGTCCTGGAGAAACACACTGTTCCCCAAAATAAATAAATAAATAAATAAAGCATTAACATCACTTGAAAGGTCACTTTAAAAAAATTAATTTGAATGTTTAGTGACCTGATTTGTCAACCCAAGTAACTAAAAAGCGTTTGGGTGAGAAGATTTTGCTTTGTGGAGCAACAAAAGCCATAGAACTAGGTCCCCAAGGAGTTTGCTTATTCCCCTCGTTTCACGATTCTGCTTTGAGACCAAGCTAGTGTCTTCTGTCATTTTGGATGACTCAAAAAAGGGACACGGCATATCTTGCGATATATAGGTTATATTTGAGCATGTGAATTCCTCCCACTTTGTCCAAAGGCACCTGCTAAGGCACATGTGTCGGAAGTCCCAAAGTGAGAAGCATGTGTTAGGTTGGTTTGCCTGGGATACTATCACTTCTCCTCCTGTCTTTTGAACTTGAGTAAGTGGGGAGAGGAGAGAAGGGGAGAGAGAGAGAGAATTCAGATTATAGAATAAGAGGGAGAGATAAAAAGCCTATAGATCAACATTAAAATCACTGTCTGTTCATCTTATAATTTTCAAGAGGGCAGAAACCAAGTCTTTTATATTTGTGCACTGATGGATGGCATCTGGCACATAAGAGGCACTTGATAAATACTGCATTAAGTGCCAACAATGTTTTTGTGTTGCCTAATTGGGTCAAAGGTTAATTTGGGAGAAGTTAATCAATTCTTCGATTTAGACTTGGGAAAATTTTGGGCAGAGTTCCATTCCCACATAATCTCTTGAGGTAGACTGGTTGAAGTAAGTAGGTCAAGAAATGGCAAATATACTGGATTTCCTAATCCTAATGAACAGATCAAATGTAATTAATCAACAGGTCTGATCCTGAAGGAAAGATTCGGAAAGGTGATTTTGGGAAGCGGAATGGTGCCAACAAGCTAGTAGATTTCCATTAGGATAAATCCCAGTCAGACCTGGGAAGTCTCATTTATAAAAAAAGCAGGCTAGAATCTATAATAGAGTGGGAACACTGAAGAATAATGGAAACTCAGTCTTCTGGGAAAGGGGGCATCATTTCCATATGGGGAATCTGTGCTTGGCTAATGACCTTGTGTTTCTCAAGGGACTAAAGCTTATGTGGACAAAGGGAAACCAGCAAATGTGATCTACTTAGGCTTTGAAAAGCAATTCATGGGATTGCACACCAAGCCAAGGAAACTTAACTGACATCACCACAGAATTGTGGGACTGTTTCGTCCAATATTATAATTGATTTTGAGGCAGGAAGCAGAGGATAGGGATAAATAAGATAATTCTCCAGATAGATCAACAGTGGCATTCTCTCCAAAATTAGGACTGCGACAAATTTTACTTAAAGCTCCAATAAATGACTTAAAAGAGGAAGTGTACATTGAAAACTTTACTTTTGTCAACAGAAGTTTTCTAAATAGCAAAATGCCCATTAAATTAAAATAAATTCTAGGATGTATGTACCAACGTTGGCAGGCCCAAGTGTTAGGGTACTAGATAATGGTGAGAAGGAGCTTTTTTGAGGGTTGGGGAAATTCAGCTATCCCTCCTCCATCTGCTTGTGCTGAGGTTCAGATAAATTTTTCTCACGTGTCATAAAGATTAGCCTCTGGTCATCTGTGGCTCATGTCCATGTCCACTGGAAGTAAGACTAAGTCCTTAAATGCAGATCTGTATTAGAGTAAGCAGTAATTTACCCTGACCTTTAATAAGAATTTTGTGCAAGTGAATTTTTAAGGGATGTAATTAAGTACAAACATTGAAAATATGAATGTCTTTCCTCTTTGCCATTTCATTGATGTTTCATTTTGTGTGGCTTGAAATCTGATGGCAGAGAGCCATTTTTCTTTAAGTGAAGCAGCAGACTTTACTATCACTTTCGTGTAAAAGCCTTTCTCGACAGCCATTTGGAGAAATATCTTTGGAAGGACTCAAATGGATGTGTTGTTCTTTAGGTACATTTTTTCCTAGAAAGTAGATTAACTGAAAACCTATTCTCACACTGTATTTTGGGGGGAGGAACTTGACGTATGTTATGAAAGGGAGAGTAAAAGGAAGTTGAGGGTTTTTAGTTTTCTAGTTACCCAAGGTGAAAACAAATCATTAAAAAGAATGTTAAAAATGTTCATGACCCACACAACCCATGAAATTTATTTAAAATGAGAGGTATTAATATTTGTATTTGAGCAAGTGTCTGTTATCCGTAAGCCTCCCCCCACCCCCGACTGCCTTTCCTTCTACATTTGAGATAAAGTAGTCGTCAACTGCTGACCTTTTCTGATCTTGCTGTGAAACCTAAATGGCTATGGCAGGTTATCTGAGAATTGGATTCCTGGGGGGGTTTCTTCACAGATGATTTGGAAATAAGAAGGAAAATTACTCCCTGTTGGAAGTCCTGATATTCAGTCAATGCCCTGTCCTGGGAGGACGAGGAAAGGCATGTCTCCAATTTTTCTCTAAGGGTACCTTCTTCCTCCTTTCCCTTTCTCCAAGGTCTTCTGTGATTGCCCACAGGAGACTGTGCACAGGGGCAGTCAGAAGACCTCAGCACACTCGGGGTGTGGAGAAAGGGCAAGGTGAGGCTGGTGGCCAGCATGCTCCCACCCTGGGAATCCCTGTAACCCTCCAAGTGTGGTCTGATTAGCTGTCTTAGAGATGGTCCTACCAACTCCCTGGTCTACCAGGGATTATGATCCATAGCTTGGGTACACAGGTTCCAGAAGTACTGTTGGGCACCAAAGAAAAACATGCTGTAGCCAATGGTGATTCCTCCTAAGCTACTTTTTATTTGTAGATAAATATGTAACGGAGGCATTTAGAATAATTTTTTTATCCCTGGACATTCTGTTAAATTATGAACCCTATGAAAATCGTAAGTTAGTATTTGAGAGAAAGTGTCAAATGATGTCGCCACAGCATGTGTACCTAAAACATTGACAGGAAAGATCTCCTTTGTTAGTTGTAAAACAAGAACACTCCATCTTTCCTGCCTACCCCGCAAGGTTCCCTAACACATTTCTGGAACTTTTTATTAGGACTGATTGCTGGGGTAGTATTTATTGGATCCTCAGATTTGTTGAAGAGTTTGGGGTTAATCGTGAGTATTATTATTCCTGTTGAGCCCTTTTTCTTTATGTGGACAAAGGTGGTTGAAAATATGCAAAATAGATGCAGTTGCTCTAGCTGCTCTAAAGTGATGGTAACAGAAGGTCAGAGTGTGCATTTGAGGCCATTGACTCATTTTGGGTGATGTGCCATACTTCAGTAAACCTTTGGCACAGTTCAAATGGGGTTCTAAGATTGCCAGATACAAACTTTGGTTCATAATTTGCTTATTTAAAACTCAATAAAAAGCCCGGCTTCGTTTCTCTCTGGAGTGGGTTTTAAAGCTGTTGGAAACTCACTGAAGTGAAGTATGGAGTTTTCAAAGTAGCAACCCTAACTTTTCCAACTATACTTACACAAAGGGTATTCTTAGAAAAATATAAAACCAATTTTCAAAATACGTGTTTCTGATTGGCCTTCTCTACCCTACGTTGCAGGATTAGTGTACCTAAAAATAATTGGCAGTCTTAAGCCCTCCAGAGCTAAATTTTGGCAAGGTTTTGCAAAACGCTAACTAGCTGAATTTCTCTTAATGATTGCTAGGTGATCTCAAATCATACATGTGCATAATGACTGTAATTTATGTGCTTTATTATTAAGGTTTTAGGTCAAATGACTTTAGGCTTTCAGTGTGTATAGTGCATTATATGCAATAATTTCATTCCTTTTTGCAAGGAGGGAGGACGGGTTAATGTATGCATTCTCCCATCCTCCTGGGATTATTAAAAACCTTTAGAGATTTTCTTTCTTTGTTCCCATGAAACGTGGAACATTGTGTGTTCCTCCTGGGGTTCTTAGGTAACTGGGAGGAGCTGGAGTTTGACAGCAACCTGTGTTTTAGCTCACTTTGTGGCTATGTAAATTTAGATCTAGAAAGTGAACAGAAATTATTTTGATAATTCTTTTAGGCCAATGACAAAGAATTGTTTTACTTTTAGAACAGATAAGAATTAAACTACCAGTTGAATGATTAGGAGAATCACCCAGCAAATAATAGCTTAATGTAGCTCCCCAATATTAGCATTACATCAAGTATTTATAATATTTTTAAAAAACTGATGAAGCTCACCCCACACATATTTATTCCTTTTACTTTGAAAACTTTTTAAAAAATAAACTTTATTCTAGAAATGTTATATTCACAGAAGTTGGGAGGATAGCACAGTGTTTTCCTATACCCTACACCCAGTTTTCCCTATTATTAACGATCTTACATTAGTGTGGTACATTGTCACAATGGAGAAATCAATATTGATGCATTATCATCAACTGAAGTCCATACCTTATTCTGATTTCCTTAATTTTTTTTACTAACAGTATTATTGAGATATAATTCATACCTCAAACAATTCAGCCATTTAGAGTGTACAATGGTTTAAATGTACTCATAGAATTGTGCATCCTCACCAAAATCAATTTTAGAACATAGTCATCATTCCAGAAAGAGATCTCATACTTTTAGATGTTAACAACCCCCCTTACTTCCCATTCCCAGGTCCCACCCTCCCCCTGAGCCCCAGGCAACCACTAATCCACTTTCTGTCTCTATAGACTGACCTGTGCCGAACATATAAATAAATGGAATCATACACTATGTGGACTTTTGTGATGGGTTCTTTCATTTAGCATAGTGTTTTTGAGATTCAGCCATGTGGTAACATATATCTGAACTTCATTCCTTCATACGGCTGAATAATATTCCACTGTATGAATATACCACATTTTATCCATCCATTGTTGGACATTTGGCTATTATGAATAATGCTGGAATGAACATTTTCATGTAAGTTTTTGTGTGATTTCCTTCAGTTTCCTCTAATGTCTTTTTTCTGTTCCAGAGTCCCATCCAGGATACCACATTATATTTTGTCATCATGTCTTAGGCTCCCAAGTTTTTGCTTCTGACAGCCCTTGTAAATTGCAAATGTAAGATGCTATGATTTTGCATCGGCCTTTCTTCCAGAAACTGAGTGCCTCACTTGGGTTTTGAAGCAAGTTTAGGTCTTTATGAAGGGTTTTTAAGAAGTAAATTTAAAAGTTTCCAAATACTTAACAGAAAGATTTGGATCTTTCCTGCTGCAGGGCTAATGGAAGTCTAGGGATAAGAAGACTGATGTGGAGAGTTGGGAATGTGGGGTTGAGTCCCAGCTCTACATGCCTCACTGCAGGCTCTTGGGAAAGTCACTTACCCAGTGGAGTCTGAAAAGCCCTATGTAAACAAGGAGGTATTACGTAAATGTAAAACACTGCAATTGCAAAACAAAGACAGAAATGAAGACCATCTATTATACTCTGATAAACTACTGAAGTTCTCCATGAAGAGACTTTTCTGACAACTTGTACTAAGTGTGGAAGAGGGGCCAGGAGTGCAACATCTTCCCTTTTCCAGTTAGTTCAGGAACATATCTTATTGGAGGTAGAATTTAGAGGAGTAAAGATAGCCCGAAAAGAGAGCATTATCAATTAGGAGCTGAGTGGCATGCATAAGTGATAGTGAAATGATGACAACTAGGCAAGGCACTTATGTAACAAGGCCTGTCAGAAGCAAAAACTTGGGAGCCTAAGACATGATGACAAAATATAATGTGGTATCCTGGATGGGACTCTGGAACAGAAAAAAGACATTAGAGGAAACTGAAGGAAATCACACAAAAACGTACATGAAAATGTTCATTCCAGCATTATTCATAATAGCCAAATGCCCAACAATGGATGGATAAAATGTTGTATATTCATACAGTGGAATATTATTCAGCCGTTAGAAGGAATGAAGTTCAGATATATGTTACCACATGGCTGAATCTCAAAAACACTATGCTAAATGAAAGAACCCATCACAAGTCCACATAGCGTATGATTCCATTTATTTATATGTTCGGCACAGGTCAGTCTATAGAGACAGAAAGTGGATTAGTGGTTGCCTGGGGCTCAAGGGGAGGGTGGGACCTGGGAATGGGTAGTAAGGGGGGTAGTTAACATCTAGAAGTATGAGATCTCTTTCTGGAATGATGACTATGTTCTAAAATTGATTTTGGTGAGGATGCACAATTCTATGAGTACATTTAAGCCATCGTACACTTTAAATGGCTGAATTGTTTGAGGTATGAATTATATCTCAATAATACTGTTAGTAAAAAAAATTAAGGAAATCAGAATAAGGTATGGACTTCAGTTGATGATAATGCATCAATATTGATTTCTCCATTGTGACAATGTACCACACTAATGTAAGATCGTTAATAATAGGGAAAACTGGGTGTGTAGGGTATAGGAAAACACTGTGCCATCCTCCCAACTTCTGTGAATATAACATTTCTAGAATAAAGTTTATTTTTTAAAAAGTTTTCAAAGTAAAAGGAATAAATATGTGTGTGGGGGAGCTTCATCAGTCTTTTAAAAATATCATAAATACTTGATGTAATGCTAATATTGGGGAGCTACATTAAGGTATTATTTGCTGGGAGATTTTACCAAAGGTATTTGGTTGCTTTATTGATAAAATCAGTTGGGATACAGAGAATGTCTGCCTTAATTATGCTGGTGCAAGCAAACCTTGGTTTTCTACCATTGTGTCCCATAAAGGTTTCTGGCCTTGTTTCCTATATTTAGGACTCTGGGGGAGTAATCACTAGTGATTAACTTTGTCTCCTATAGGTACAGAAAGCTAACACCTTAGTGAGAACTGCAAGTATTCCTCTATCACCATCCCTCCAAAATGTGTGAGAATCTGAGATACATTTTCTTATCATCTAGTTGGACTTCAAAATGAATTTTCTGAGAGAGATGTATGAAAAGGTTGTAAGGCATAGTTAACAAGGATCAAGTTGATGGTAAAAAGCGGAGGACCAGCCTAAGAACCTAACCATCATCCACATCATTTTCTATGGGAAAGTGGGTTATGAGCAACTGGAAATAAACAGACATCAGCTGCACCCCATTTGTACAATCAGAGCCAACCTTTGGTGAGAAAAGTATTAGGTTGGTGCAAAAGTAATTGCAGTTTAAAAAGTTAAAAATAATTGCAAAAACCGTAATTACTTTTGCACCAACCTAATGAAGTAAAATTAGAAAGTGCAGTATCGCAAAGTCCTGTTAAAGGATGGATGAGACTCCTCATATTTAATGCCTACTTTAACCATTGATTTGAAATGCTTAAAAAAAAGAACCAATACACACTCAGCAGGATTGAGTAGTAATTTATTGTGATTGTCTTTGTTCAGCTTTGAAAACCCAAGCATTGATACTAAGACTAAGGAGAAATTACATAGAGCTGGTGTGATGGAAAAAAGTTTCGGTCTTTCGAGTGATTTTTTTGTTTTTAATGCCATAGAGTTAAGCTTTTAAAAACACGCTTCATTGCATCTCATCCAAGCCTCCTAGGACAGAGCTACGGGACCTTTTTTCTTTTGAGGGCTACTGACCCACAAAGAGAAAAATCTAATCAAGAGCCATGTACAAAAAGCAATGTAATTTAGGTGCTTCCTTAGAAAACTATAAAGCATTCAATTCTCCTGCTTTTAAAATTAAGAACACGGAACTCTCAACAAGTACAACAAACTAAAAAAATCATTTGGTTTCATGTTATGTGCAGTTAAAAGAAGTGGAGTGGGATAAAGAACAACAATATGGATAGAGTAAAAGAGAGGAAAGCAGACAGAGTTTTAAGAGACTAGAAGAGATACATGGAGAAGAACCTGTATATAACAAGGGCCATGGAAGCAGGAAGTTGACTTAGGGAATACAGGAGACAAGTGATAGTTGTGGATCATAACCGACTGTTCAGCTATTGAAATAACTAGTTTACTACTCCCATCTCTTCTGTGGCTCTAATGCTTAAGCCCGTCAAGCAATAATTCTTATCAAATGGATGTATCAGTATAAACTAGGGCCCTTTAAAAAAATGCATGTGAACAAAAACAACAACATTTATCTGTAAAGATATATGTGCTTCGATGTTCATTGCAGCTTTTTTTATTGTGGCCAAGACATGGAAACAACCAAAGTATCCTTCAATAAATGATTGGATAAAGAGAATGTGATATATACACACAATGCAATACTGTTCTTCCATAAGAAAAGATGAAATAGTGCCATCTGTGACAACATGGATGGATCATGAGATTAAAATGCTAACCAAATAAGTCAGACAGAAAAAGTTAAGAACCATATGCTTTCACAGAAATGTGGTATATAAAACTGAAAACAACAAAAGAATAAGATAAACAAATGAAGAAATAAAAACTCATAGACACAGACGATAGGTTAGTGGTTACCACAGGTTGTGGGGAGGGGGTGATAGATGAGGCTCAAAGGGATCAAATATATGGTGATGGAAGGAGAACTGATAAAAAATAGTGGCGTGAGGTGAACCTCTTGGAAGTCTCTCCTGGAATTTACAACAAATTAAACAACTGTAACTCCACAAAGGACTCCCTGCACATTAGACAGACAAGACAAAGAAGCCCACTACTGAAATCATCTAAAGGTGGGAAAATTGCGCAAGCGGGGGAGGAAGGAAGGGAGAAGTGCAGGGACAGAGCCGTGCAGGCGCAGGACGCAGACCTAGCTCAGTGCTCCGAGCTCGCTGCATCCCGGAACTACCGCAGCTGTGGGAGAGGGAAGAAATTGGACTGCTAGGGCTCCGATTATGGCCCACAGGTCTGAGGGGGCAGCATATAACACGGCTGAACCCAAAGCTCACGACAGAGACCTTGGAGCAAAGACTGAGGGAAGAAGGCTGAAAATGGTGGTTTAAGCCCTCACTGCCGAACAGAGAACGGAAGCATTAGGCACTGAACATGGCCACCCCCTCCTTACCCTCCCAGAGCTTGCCACCCACCTTCCCAGTGGTAGAAGCCGAATAGTAGCAGTGTCAGATCAAACGAACACAATATTTACAGTTCTGATAACTGTGGTCTGCAGACACGGACTCACAGCCAAACGAGTTCCGGCAAAGGGGAGGGAGCCATGGAAGCAGGACTGGCTGTGCGGTACTGTGCTGGTGGTCGTCACCATTGCTCTAGGTCACCTCTCACAACCCACCCTGCCCCTCTCCCTACCTTTCTCGGCAGATCCCTGCAGAGCAAAAAACTGCTGAAACAGATAGGCTCCGAATCTGGTGCAGGAAGAGCTTTGGAACTTCAGAAGCTCTCCGATATCCCCACGGAGGCAGCCCCTATGACAGAGGGAAACTATTCACAGAGGAGAAGCCCGCCTTCCAAGGAATCCCCACATTGTGTGAGAACCTGAAAAGTGCAGAGAAAATATAACACTACAGTGTGAGAGAGAAAAAAAAGCTGCAGTCGGAGAGAAAAATAAAGTCCTCCCAACTCCTACTGGAAAACAAAAGAAAGACCTCTTTCTATGGACCTGTTGCAGAAATCACTCCTGTAGATGTCTAGGAAGAGAAATAATAATTCATTAATTGCCATGAATAACCAAGGTAACAAGACAGCTCAGGAAGAAAGTGAAAAGTCTCCAAAAAAGGAACTTAAAGATATGGAAATATGTGATATAAATGACAGAGAATTCGAGATTGCAGTTCTTAAAAAACTCAACGAGATGTGAGAAAACACAGACAGGCAGTATAATGAACTCAGAAACACAATCAAAGACCGAAATTAACATTTTACCAAACAGATTGAAATTTTAGAAAAGAACCAAATAGAATTTCTGGAGATTAAGAACTCAATAAAAGAAATGAGGAATGAAATAGCCAGCTTATATACTAGAGTTCACCAAATGGAGGAGAGAATCAGTAATATTGAAGACAGAAATCTGGAAGTGACACAGATGGAAGAAGAAAGAGACTTGAGACTTAAAAGAAATGAAAGA
Organism: Rhinolophus hipposideros; assembly: GCF_964194185.1. Classification (NCBI taxonomy): domain Eukaryota; kingdom Metazoa; phylum Chordata; class Mammalia; order Chiroptera; family Rhinolophidae; genus Rhinolophus; species Rhinolophus hipposideros. The sequence goes on from NC_138046.1 coordinate 23,358,449, forward strand.
ACTCTACAATAACTTTCTGACTCCATCAGAAAGAGAACTAAGAATGGGCATACCAGAAGGAGAAGAAAGAGAGAAGGAAACAGAGAGTATATTCAAACAAATAGTTAATGAGAACTTCCCAAATTTGTAGAAAGAACTGGATCCTCGAATCCAAGAAGCAAATAGAACACCTAATTACCTCAATCCCAACAGGCCTTCTCCAAGGCACATTGAAGCTGTCAAAAATTAAGGACAAAGAAAGAATCCTCAAGGCAGCATGGAAAAGAAGACAGACAGTATCTTACAAAGGAAAGCTCATTAGATTATCATCCGATTTTTCAGCAGAAACTCTACAAGCCAGGAGGGAGTGGAACCAAATATTCAAACTATTGAAAGAGAGAAATTATGAGCCAAGAATAATATATCCAGTAAAGATATCCTTTAGATATGAAGGAGGAATAAAGATCTTTCCAGACATAGAGAAGCTGAGGGAATTTTCTAATACATGACCTGCACTACAAGAAATACTAAAGGAGCCTATTCAACCACCATCAACAGGGACAATATGTGGCAACATCAAAAGGGGGAGAGTAAAGGCCTGAACCAGAATATGAGAATGGAGAAAGTAAGTGTGCTGAAGAAAATGGAATACTCTAAATATGAAAATTTCTTTTACATAAAGTTAATGGTAACCACAAAAAAAAAAATGCAGACTTGAAATACATTAGAAAATAAGAGGGAAAAATCATAGAATATCACCACATAGAAATAATAGACAACAAAAAGGCGAAGAACAATGGAAAATCAAGTCTTACCAGAAAACTAAAGATAGAATGATAGGAAATCCTCATATATCAATAATCACCCTAAATGTAAATGGACTGAGCTCACCAATAAAAAGGCACAGAGTAGCAGATTGAATCAAAAAAGTAAATACAATTATATGCTGCCTCCAAGAGCCACATCTCAGCTACAAGGACAAACCTAGACTCAAAGTGAAAGGGTGGAAATTGACACTCCAAGCAAATGGTACCCAGAGAAAATCAGGTGTAGCCATAATGATATCAGATGAAAAAGACTTCAGGGGAAAAAAGGTAAAAAGAGACAAAGCTGGGTATTTCATAATGATAAAGGGGACTCTACAACAAGAAGACATGAAAGTCATCAATATTTATGCCCCCAGACAGGGAGCACCAAAATATACCAAGCAACTACTAACAGAACGAAAGGGAGAAATTGACCGAAATACAATTAGAGTAGGGGACCTAAATACATCTTTGACACCTATGGATAGATCATCCAAACAGAAAATAAAGAAATAGCAGCCCTAAATGACACATTAGATGAAATGGACATAATTGATATTTATAGAGCCCTTAATTCTAGAACATCAGACTATACATTTTTTTTCTAGTGTACATGGAACACTCTCAAGGATAGACCACACATTGGGAAATAAAACTAGCCTCAGCAAATTTAAGAAAATTGAAATTATAACAAGCGTATTCTCTGATCACAAAGCTTTGCAATTGTATATCAACTGCAAAAAGAAGGCAAGAAAAACCACAAATGTGTGTAGATTAAACATACTTTTAAAGAATGACGAGATAAAATAATAAACAGGAGAGATCGAAAGATACATAGATACAAATGAGAATGAAACTACATCCTACCAAATTTTGGGGGATGCAGTGAAAGCAGTTTTAAGAGAATAATTTATATTATTACAGGCGTATATCAAGAAACAAGAAAAATCCCAGATAAATAACCTCTCGTTGCACCTTAAAGAACTAGAGTAAGAACAAATGAAACCCAAGGTCAACAGAAGAAAGGAAATAACAAAAATCAGAGCAGAACTAAATGAACTAGAGAACAAAAAGACAATAGAAAAAATTAACGTGACAAAGAGCTGGTTGTTTGAAAAGACTAACAAAATTGACAAACCCTTGCCTAGACTCACTAAGATAAAAAGAGAGAAGACACTAATTAACAAAATCAGAAATGAAATAGGGGAAGTTATGACGGACACCACAGAAATACAAAGGATCATCCAAGAGTACTATGAAGGACTACATGCCACCAAATTCAATAACCTGGAAGAAATGGACAAGTTCTTAGAAACATATAGCCTTCCTAGGCTTAATCACGAAGAATTTGGAAATCTAAATAGACTGATCAACTGTAAGGAAATTGAAATCAGTCACCCGAAACCTTCCCAAAAGCAAAAGTCTGGGACCAGATGGCTTCACTAGTGAATTCTACCAAACATTCAAAGAGGATCTCCTACCTGCTCTACTCAAATTCTTCCAAAAAATTGAAGAAGACACAATACTCCCTAACTCATTTTATGAGTCCAACATTACCCTGATAACAAAACCTGGTAAGAATAACAGAAAAAAGAAAACTACAGACCAATATCTCTGATGAGTACAGATGCAAAAATCCTAAACAAAATTCTAGCAAATCGACTGCAACAATGCATTAAAAAGATTATTCATCACGACCAAGTGGCTTTCGTCCCAGTGGCACAAGGATCATTCAACATCCGCAAATCCATCAATGTGATACATCACATAAACAAAATAAAGGACAAAATCACATGATTATATCAATTGATGAAGAAAAAGCATTTGACAAGATACAACATCCATTTATGATTAAAACACTTAATAAATAGGTATAGAAGGAAAATACCTTAGCATAATAAAGGCTGTATATGACAAACCCTCAGCTAATATCATGATTAATGGTGAAAAACTGAAGTCCTTTGCTCTACGTTCAGGAACACGACAGGGCTGTCCCCATCACCTCTTCTTTTCAACATAGTGTTGGAAGTCCTTGCCAGAGCAATCCGGCCAGAGAAAGAAATAAAAGGCATCCAAATTGGGAATGAAGAAGTTAAATTGTCACTCTTTGCAGATGACATGATGCTATATATAGAGAACCCTATAAAGACTTCACAAAAAGCTGTTAGAAACAATAAATGAATATAGTAAAGTCGCCTTACAAAAGTCCATTGCATATCTGTATACTTACAATGAAGTCTCAGAAAAAGAAGTAAAAATAACAATTCCTTTTGCAATTGCAACAAAAAGAGTAATATACCTAGGAATAAACTTAACCAAGGATGTGAAGGAACTATATGCTGAAAACTATAAGACATTTTTGAAAGAAATTGAAGAAGACGCAAAGAAATGGAAAGACATTCCGTGCTCATGGATTGGAAGAATCAACATAGGTAAAATGGCCATATTACCCAAAGCAATATACAGATTTACTACAATCCCCATCAAAACACCAATGGTGTTTTTTAAAGAAATAGAACAAAAAAATCATCAGATTTGTATGGAACCACAAAAGACCTTGAATAGCCAACGCAATGCTAAGAAAAAAGAACAATGCTGGAGGTATTACACTGCCTGACTTTAGCTTGTGCTACAGGGCAACAATAATCAAAACAGCATGGTATTGGCAGAAAAAGGCACACAGACCAATCGGAATTGAATTGAGAACCCAGAAATAAACCCACTTTAATATGGACAGATCTTTTTACAAAGAAGCCAAAAACCTTCAATGGAGAAAAGACAGCCTCTTCAGTAAATGGTGCTGGGAGAATTGGATAGCCACGTGCAAAAGAATGAATCTGGATTGTTATCTGTCACTATGTACCAAAATTTATTCAAAATGGATCAGATATTTAAGCGTAAGACCTGAAACAAAAAAGTGCATAAAAGAAAACATAGGTACTAAATTTATGGTCCTTAGGTTCAAAGATCAGTTTATGAATTTGACTCCAGAGGCAATGGAAGTAAAAGCTGAAATAACTGAGTGGGATTATATCAATCTTAAAAGCTTCTGCACAGCAAAAGAAACCATCGACAAAATAAAGCGGCAACCAACTGAATTGGAAATTTTTGCGAATAGTGCCTCCAATAAAGGGCTAATATCCAAAATATACAAGGAACTCCTACAACTCGACAACAAAACAACAAACAACCCAATTCAAAAATGGGCAGAGGACCTGAAGAGACATTTCTCCAAAGAGAACATACAAATGGCCAATAGACATTTGAAAAAATGCTCAACATCACTAATCATCAGAGAAATGCAAACAAAAACCACAATGAGATATCACCTCACCCCAGTCAGAATGGCTTTCATCAACAGGACAAATAGTAACAAGTGTTGGAGAGGCTGTGGAGAAAAAGGAACCCTCATACACTGTTGATGGGAATGCATGTTGATGCAGCCGCTATGGAAGGCAGTGTGTAGATTCCTCAAAAAATTACGAGTAGAATTACCATATGACCCAGCAATCCCTCTCCTGGGTATCTACCCAAAAAATCTGAAAACATTTGTCCATAAAATCATGTGTGCTCCAGTGTTCATTGCAGCTTTATTTTCCATGGTCAACACATGGAAACAATCAAAATGTCCTTCGATAGATGAATGGATAAAGAAGTTGTGGTATATATACACAATGGAATACTGTTCGGCGGTAAGAAAAGATGATACAGGAACATTTGTGACAACATGGATGGATCTTGAGAGTATAATGCTAAGTGAAATAAGTCAGACAGAAAAAGTGGAGAATCGTTTGATTTCACTGATATATGTGGTGACAGCAAAAGAAAAAGACAAACAAATGAAGGAATGAAAACTCATATACATAGACAATAGTTTAGGGGTTACCAAAGGGTAAGCAGGGGAAGGGGCTCTAGAAGAGAGTAAATGTGGCCTAATATATGGTGATGGAAAGAGAAGTGACTCTCGGTGGTGAACATATAATGTGAGATATAGATAATGTATTACAGGATTGTACACCTCAAATCTATGTAACTTTAGTAACAGTTGTCACCCCAATAAACTTATAAATAGATAGATAGATAGATAAATAAATAAATAAATAAATAAATGCATGTGCGAAGCTCCAGCTGTGCAGTAGCTGTCTACCTGTTCTATACTGCATTCTGTTGTCCTTGTTTTCCGCCTCTCAGACTAAAGGACAGAAAAGTGTGACATCTTTCTTAAATGAAAAGTGTACAGGATCACCAGGTTTAGAAAGTAGGTCTCCAGAAAGAAAAGGCATTTCTCATTCAGACACAGCATTTTATTTAATTTTTAAAAATTTATTGAGGTGACATTGCTTAGTAAAATTTTAAGTTTCAAGTGTATAGTTCTGTAATACGTCATCTATATATTACATTGTGTCCTCACCAGCCAGTCAGTTCTTCTCCCATCACCTTATCTTTGACCTCCTTTACTCTCTTCCACCATCACCCCTCCCCCCTTAGGCTCTGGTAACCACTAAACAGTCTTGAGTTTTTTGGAGGTCTGTCTGGTTCATTTGTTCCTTTCAGTTTTATATCCCACCTATGAGTGAAATCATATGGTTCTCTACTTTTTCTTTTTTTTAGTATTTTGTTTTATTTTATTTTATTTTTTATTAGTTTCAGGTGCACAAGACAAAGTAATACTTAGAGGTTTATCATTTATATCCCTTACACTGTGTGAACCCCCCTTCCCCATCAACTATCCCTCTGTCATCGCAAAGAGCCATTAGATTTTCACTGTCTCTATTCCTAATGCTGTACTCTGCTTCTTGTAAGTACATACATACATGTATATACATATATATATGTATATATATGTATATATATGTATAAAATTATAGTTGGCATTCATTATTATTCAGCTTCCGGTGTACAGTGCAGTGATCAGGCATCTACATCATCCCTGAGGTGATCTCCCAAATGGGACACGTGTCTATCGGATACCGTACAAAATCTTTACAACATTACTGACTACGTTCCCCAAATTAATTTTCAAAACCCCGTGGCCATCTTGTGGTTACCGACTGTTTTCTTGTCCCCTCACCTTCTCCCTTAACCCCACCCCCCCGCCCATCTAGCAACCCTCAGTTTTTCTTCTTTGTCTCAAACTGTTTCTGATTAGTTCATTCACTTATTCTTTTCTTTAGATTCCGCATATAAGTGAGATCATATGGTATTTGTCTTTCTCTGGTTCTCTACTTTTTCTGACTTATTTCGCTTATCACAACAGTCTCCATATCCATCCATGTTGTCACAAATGACACTGTTTAATCTTTTCTTATGGCTGATTAACATTCCATTCTATATATGTACCACATCATCTTTATCCAATCATCTATCAAAGGACACTTTGGTTTTTTCTATGTCTTTGCCACCATAAATAATGCTGTAGTGAATATCGTAGCACATATAACATTATGGATAAATGTTTTCAGATTTTTTTTGGTAGATACCCAGGAGAGGGATTGCTGGATCGTATTGTAATTCCATTCTTAATTTTTTGAGGAACCTCCACACTGCCTTCCATAACGGCTGCACTAGTCTGCATTTCCACCAACAGTGTATGAGGGTTCCTTTTTCTCCATAGCCTCTCCAACACTTGTTACTATTTGTCTTTTTGATGATAGCCTTTCTAACTGGGTTGAGGTGATATCTCATTGTGGTTTTGATTTGCATTTCCCTAGGAGCTAGTGAAGTTGAGCATATTTTTATACGTATATCTGTTGGTAGTTTTTATGTTTTCCTGGGAGAATGTCTGTTCAGGTCCTCTGCCCATTTTTTTTTCCTTGGGTAGTTTGTTTTTTGTTGTTGAGTTGTAGTAGTTCTTTATATATTTTGGATATTACCACCTTATCAGATGCATTGTTTACAAATATCTTCTCCCATTTGGTTGGTTACCTTTTTGTTTTGTTGATGGTTTCTTTTGCTGTGCAGAAGCTTTTTAGTTGTATATAGTCCCATTCATTTATTTTTGTTTTTATTTCCCTTGCCTTTGATGTCAAATTAATAAAATCCATTTTGAGGGCAGCCGGATGGTAAGTTCGTTAAAGTGGGAGCTCTTAGCAACAAGTTTGGTGGTTCAATTCCCACATAGGATGGTGGGCTGGGCTCCCCTGCAACTATGATTGAAAACGGAAACTGGTCTTGGAGTTGAGCTGCGCCCTCCACAGCTAGATTGGAGGACAACTTGGAGCTGATGGGCCCTGGAGAAACATACTGTTCCCTAGTATTCCCCAATTAAAAAAAAAAATCCTTTTTGAAACCAAGGTTCATACATTTAGTACCTATGCTTTCTTGTATGCAATTTATTGTTTCAGGTCTTATGTCTTTGGTCCATTTTGAGTTAATTCTGGTGTAGGGTGACCGATATCATCTAGTTTCATTCTTTTGCATGTAGCTTTCCAATTTTTCCAGCACTATTTATTGAGGAAGGTTTCTTTTCTCCATTGTATGTTTTTGCCTCCTGTCGAAAATTTTCAGCCCACATGTATTGGGTTTATTTCTGGGTTCTCAGTTCTGTTCTGTTGGTCTATGTGTCTGTTTGTCTGCCAGTACTATGGTGTTTTGATTATTGTTACTTTGTAGTATAATTTGAAGTCAGGGAGTATGACACCTTCAGCCTTTTTCTTTTTTCTCAGGATTACTGTAGCTATTTGGGGTCTTTTGTGACAGACACAGCATTTTAATAACAGTCTCAAACATACATATTAATGTCCTTCAAATAATATATATGCCCTGCCTTTTAATATAAATCATTCTGAGTGCTTAAAGTAGAAATAGTCAAGGTTTACAAATCAAATGAGTTGCTCTAGTGCTTACCAGAATGCAGTTATAATTCCATTTTCAAATGCACCGTAATTGTTCCCCTTTTCCCTCCTTGTAGTTCTCATTGTCAGAAACTGGTTGTGGCACTCAGTCTCCAGTAACCTAAATGTGTCCTGGGATTTAATTTGAAAGTGTGTCTTGGAATTCATGGGTCTCAGGCAGGGCTTTTTGGCTAGAATGCCAAATCATATTTTCAAGTAATGCTTTTTAGAAATGCAGACAGAATAACTGCTGTGTTCAAGGCTACATGGACAAAACTGGCGTGTTGGAGTCGGCTTGTTTTCACTGAGAGGAAGATGACTTTGCCAACGGAAATGTTAGCCAAGTATCTACCCTGTTGTCATCTTTTACACAAGGCAAATCTTTTACCATTAGACAGTCTTCTTGGAACGTTCTTCTCTTTAAAATGAAAATAGAGTCCTTTATTTCTTTTTTATTGGGCATTGCCAAAGCAACGATGTACTGCAGTATTCAGGGCTCCATAAGGTCCTGCTGAGGGCCCCTGGTGGATATGAAAAGGGCGGAGTACATGGGCCCTGCTGAGCCTTTTATATGTGCCAGTGTAAATGGTGCTGTGTACTTTCAGCAGGTTACCAGTAAAACTTTTATTGCTGTTACCTGTTTTTGGAGGTTGTCTCCTTGGTATAAAATTTCTGTGGGTAAGTTTAAACCACTCAATGTCTAGCACCTTCTTAAATGTAGAACACTATTTTTTCCTGCTGTTTCTTAGAATTTTCTGGCTTCAGGTTGTGTGTATGTCTGTGCATGTATGCATTGAGGGTGGGAAAAACCCTGCTAAGACTAGGTGAACACAGATCATTTTCCAAATTTATGAATTGTTTTGCCTTAGAAAGTCAATGAATTCTACAACTGAATCTTTTTAGGGGCTTGAAAAACAGCCTGTGACAACCTTAAAAAGTAGCTGCGCTCTTATAATTCATTTGAATAAGCTCTGTGTGTTTTAAGTCCCTATTCTGAGCATTCCAGTTAATTTTTAAATGGGATGTGAGTGTGATACAGATTATTTAATACAGCTGCAGCAAACACTGCACTAGTTTGGGTCCTTCATAATATTTCATGTGTTAAGACTGTATTGCAGGAAATCCTTAACTCTGAAACCAGGAGACAACTGGATATCTGTCAACTTATGTGCCAGTTTGGAATGCCTTCCACGAACTTATGAAGCCAGTGAAGAGGGAGTTTTGTTTTTGGTTACAACAAAGGTGTTTCCAGAAACCTGAGCCTTAGCAATCTTATTTTTTTTTCACTGATGAAATCGAAGATACTCCGCAGTTCCACAGCTCCTAAACTCTTTTACACACGACCACCACCGTTTTGTTTGTTTGTTTGTTTGTTGTTGTTGTTAGAATTATCTGTCGACCGAGGGTTTCAAAAATGCCAAAAAAACTTGCCTCAGTTCTGGATGAAGTTACTTGAAGATTGTTTCCCTTCCCCCCTTCTTTAAGTAGTCCTTTAATGCTGCGTACCCCTTTTTGTCTGGCAGTAACACTCGCCCCACTTTTCAATTGCCAGGAAGGAAGAATGATAGGAAAATGTATGATTATGTAATTATTTGCATATGTTCAGTTGACAATCCTAGTGCTAGTCAAGTAAGTTGCCAACCCAATTTTGAAATAGCCACCCCCCTCCCCAAAGCTACTTTGATACCTATCTTAGGTGAAGGCTTATTTCCTCTAAGCACACATACACAAGAAGCAGCAACGACCAGCTTATAGTCTAGTTCATATCCCATAATTAGTGTTGTTAGGAAGATTTGCCCTTCATTCTGCATCCCTTTACTTATTGTGCACGCGTACCATTGACAGGCTCATATGGCTTGAACATGCTCATTCCTGAGTTGTTGAGATCTTGATTCTTTTCAGACACCTGTTGTCTTTATTGGACATGGCTAGCAATAACAGAGGGAACCGTGGAAGTGACTCCTTGTAAATGTGTACAAAATTATACGAGGGTACCTGCACCACATCAGTTAAACATTGGAGTGACTAAAGTGATAGGGACCTAATGTTTTATTTTTGAGTGGAACCACATCACTAGTCTATATGAGGGAGCCGTGTCGTCTCTTCAAAGCACACTTTTGTTCTGTGATAGGAGGAGCAGGGTGTGGGTGAACTTTGGGATCTAGTATAAAAAAGAAAGAAAGAAAAACCCCAATATTCATGGCCAAACCACAAGGAAAATGCAGTTGGTGTAGGGGAGGGAGATACTTTGTGGGTGGAGCTGCTGTGGAGTAATATGTCTTTGACGTTTCTCTTGACTCTTAAGAGTTTCTTCACTACATGAAGATTACATTTATTGGAAGTCATTGGCCTTTACTGGGATGAGTGGCTACACTGCAGAGAATCATAAGGTCTGTACAGTGTCTATAACATCTGCACAGAAGACGCTGGATGAGAAAATCTTAGAATTGAGGATCGTTTAACATCACCCTTTGACTCAAATTATCCAGCGTGAACTCGCATTGTTTCCTTTTGGCTGACTACTCCTTAAAATGCATTTGCCTCTTTGCTTCCTCCCAGTATAATTAGTGCTCCTAGACTTGTTCAGTTTTTGGTTGTTGTCACATTTTATAAATTGTTGCTCATTAAGTTACCCTCTCTTGGAGTGTAAACTCCCAAAGCTAGAAAAACTATATCTCATTTGTCTGACTTGCAGAGAATGTCAAATAATTACAAAAGAGACTTGGGTTGATGTTGAATGACACTGACTGATTTTCCTGTGGTGTAGCAGACTTTCTGATTGGAAAGTTCTTTTGTCTTTTGGAGGTGGCTTTAGTATTTTATTTTTCCAAGAAGGGAATACGCGTTTTTAGTTTAATGAAAATTTCCATGCACATGATGCCTACCTAGGCCTTTGCAGCAACCTCACAGATGGCAGTGAAGCAGAGTATGTAAACCTTAAGTCCACCTGCTCCCTCTTGGACTTGGTGAATGGTGATAGAGGTTGATTATCCTACATTTTATCTTCCAGGTGACCATTTGAAGATCTGCCCTCAGGGTTATACCTGCTGCTCTCAAGAGATGGAGGAGAAGTACAGCCTGCAAAGTAAAGATGAGTTCAAAAGTGTGGTCAGCGAGCAGTGCAATCATTTGCAAGCTGTCTTCGCTTCCCGTTACAAGAAGTTTGATGGTATGTATTGGAACTGTGGTCCAAGTAAGCATCAGTCTTTGTTCTGTTCCTGAAATTGTTTTAAACCTTTTATTCAAGTCATGTGTAAGAGCTGACAGTTCAATTTGTACAATTGCTTTTTTTTGAGAGCACCTCTGTTCTCTCAGTGATCAAGTTTTCCCCTAAGATGTTTCTTCTTGTTGGATCCCAGGGATAAATTAGCCCTACAGCATTACTGCTAGAATCCTTCTGGATGCACTAGAATCTGTATGGTAGGCATTATGGAAATATGGTCACAAGGAGCCAAAAAATAGATTAAAGTGGTTTAATTTAAATGCTTTCATTTCTTGGGTGAACACAGAATAGTGTTGTTGACGCAAGTCACTTAAAAAAATCTTCATAATAAAAAACAGGCATCTGAAAACTTAGTCAAAATAACCGTAGAGATTCTGCAGATGCTGGACTTCAAATTAAATTTCAAAATGGATTCCCCAAAGACAACTAGAATTTCTAGAAGCTCTGTAGAACACAGACAGGATTACAGCACAGTTCTTGAGTTTCCATGCAGCAGCAAGCCACAAGTAGCTACTATACTATAGTCTTCATTAAAGCTGGTCTCATTTTAGCGGGGGCTCTGGCTTAGTCTATCCATGTAAAGTCATGACCAAACTCATTTCAATCCCCATGCGCCAAACATGGATTCTCACATGCACACTTTCTTTTATCAGTGAACAAATAGTCAATATGAGCCAAATGAGAGGCACTTCAATCGTATCTGAAGCAATGTTACAGATAACAGATTTTAAAAACTAGAGTATGGGGTCCAAAACACCTCAGGATTCCTTTCTTTGTTGCCGTTCAGTCAGTTTGAAGATTGTTATGAAGTAGATTTAATTTTAATAGGAATGATTTTCTTTGTGCCTGTTTTAAAGGCCATTCTAATTACATAGCATCTTTGAAGCATGCTTTTCATGACATTATGTGTGGTGAAGAAGTACAAGGCAAATTTTCGAGATGCGAAATGTCTTTGAGTATTTCTGCAAAGGGCTCGTTACCATGGTGAGAAGCTGGACTAAATTAGATTTGATATAGAAGGCAGTCGTCAGCTAAAGAACAGGTTGTATTTCAAATATTGGCTTTGAGATTTGTTATTTGAAACTTATAACCGATTTAATAAGTGTTAGTTGGGTTCCCAGGCTACACCACGAAAGTGTATTTTATTTGTAATGTGGTTGAACTAAATTTTTTTTCTATGTAGCATACCGTATATTGTACCCATTTTTCCCAACATTTTGTATGCAGATTTGTATGCAGAGTTGTGTTTAGTTTTGATGTTATCTCCTCCTTTCCCTGGATGGATGGAAATAATTTTCCCATGCCCTCCAACACACATGCTGTAGCTGTAAAGCGTATTTAACAATATGTTTACACCACATGGAAAATGGTGTCATTGGCAAAAGATATCATTAGATCACCTCTGTCTCTCTTGGTCAGTAAATCATGGGTATGATTATTTAAAAGAATGCTGTTCTCTTGACGATGACATTTCTCATTCAAGACAATAACCAAAGCATTTTCTTTTACTTTGAGGAGAAAACTTAGAAAGATTATCACATGGTCATCTTTGAAAACTTGAGATACTGACATTTAAAAATTACTTGCGTAATTAATAATGGAATTTAGAAAGTAAAAATGCTGCTCTTTAGACATGGCTAGCTTGCATGCAGATAACTGTTCCCAGGTTCCAAGGCCACCTCTTGCAAGTTACCCCCATTTCTTGTTAGACATGTCTTCTAGTGTGGAGCCCACAATGACCTTTCTTGTCTGTGAGCCTGCTGGTTTAGCTGTCCTTTCCCCTTCTCGCTCCCCATGGCTTTACAGCATTACTCGTACGATTCCAATGTGTAGTTTTTAAAAAGCCTTACAGAAAAAAAACAACACTTTATCAGTAAGTGTTAACATATGTTTTTGAAAAAGGACAGAAAAACTGTTTCTCTTGCCCTTTTCCTACCAGCCTTCACATTCAATAAATGTGTTAGCACTGTTTCTTTATCACTTTCAAAACTGGTCACAAAAAATGATTATGAAATGCCAGTTTGTTTCTTAAGACATCAAATTAAAATATGGCATAGACAATAAAGGTATTGAGCACAGATTAATTTTTTTGAAGTAGTTGCTGAAATGTGTTTGTTCTAGAGATCAGAAAAGAGCTGGGATATGTCGTATGTTTCCTCCAAATTAGGTTTTCTGAGACAATTAAATACTTTTATGGTAAAGCCTCAGTTGACTTGTATCCAGCAAACTATAATTCTCTAGTGGGTACTGTATTTATTTATTGATTTTTTTTTTTAAGGATGGCAATTAGGACATGCCAACACTCTTCAAGGCTTAAAGAGGATGTTGAGTGGAATTGTATAAGGGCTGTCTTGACTCTTAGAAATCCAAGGATAAGGTGCTTTGGTCAGAGAATTATCCAAGCCATTATAAAAGCCAAACTCCAGTTTATTGATGTGAATGAAAAGAGAGGAAGTTAGGTAGCGTAACAAGATGACGGCTGGAGAACTAAGATCGGGACAGTGAGGTGGCATGAAGAAGGCTGAAGACAAGTACTGAGGAAATAACAAAGGGACACATGGGAAGCTATGGTGTCAGGCAGCTTCAAAGGAGTATGTTTTGCCATCTCCAGTATAAATTCAAAGCGATGACCCTGAGCCCAGGCAATTTCCTTTGCCTTCAAACTTTAGTCATGTTTATGATATTCCACTTCTTTCTAAGGCAAGAACAATTGCTTTTTTGAACTTTTAAATAAAATGAGATTTGGAGGCTTTCAGGGGATTAACCTTTTTAAACCTGAAATCATCCGATTTTCCCAGTTTTCCATCATTCTGCCTCCATGAGCTCCAGTCAGAGTTCAAGTGTTAACTCTGGCATTTTTGAGCCAGATGCCTTATCTCCCTTATCTCTGAGGTCCTTTTTTGTTCTATACGTTTAATTTTCTATTGTTTGCACACATAAAAAGACTGTAAGTCAATAAATCCGTTTTTACGTTGTAAAGAGGTGTGTGTGTGTGTGTGTGTGTGCGCGCGCGCGCGCGCGCGTGAACTGTGTGAAGTACAGAAGAACACTTCCTTGGGCAGCAACAAATTTCTCAGGTTTCTCATATTTTAAACCTGTACCTCTGAGTTTAAGGACGCACCTCTTTATTTTCCTACACAATAATTGTCTGGATCCACGCTTGAACTTAGGTGTCCAATACCAGAAATCTACCATCCTAGGCTAGCCATAGAACCAGGAAATGGTAGTGACAGAGCTAGCTGCTCCCCCTCTTGGCCAGTTCTGGGATTTCTTTTGAAGTAGAACTTCTAATTAACATAGCTGAAACAGTTATCTCATGAATATGCTAATCAGATACTCCGTTCAGGGGACTTTGCAAGAATTGCTTGGCAAAGGGAATAGAAATAATGGAAGTGCGGCATAATCCATGTTTCGGCACCACAATATAAAGACCCACCCCAAAATGTCACATTCTGTGACAGAATAGTTGTTTTTAAAAGAAGCATAGTTACATCAAACAGCCCAAATAGATTAAGATTAGAGCTGCCCCATGTTAAATATATTTCTGAACTACATAGTAAAAGTGATTCAACAACTACGAGGATATATTATTGCTTTTAACAACTCCCCGAATCAAATTGTTTGCTTGATATTTTGCATCTTAAAAGAAATCTTAAGAAAATAGAGATACTGTCTGATGCTAGTCCACTGGGAAAACTTTAATTTGTCATTTTAGGAGCAAATGTTGCAACTTTGGACTGAAGGCAGAGCACACTAAATTGTCAGTCTGGTTCTGCTGTGAACCCACTGTGACCTGGGGCAATTAACTGGTCTCAGTGTTCCCATCCATAAAATGAGGGGATTGAGCTAGATGCTCTCTAAAGACCTTTTCAATTCTAAAAAATTCTGTGAATCTTCTAAACATGTGACTTAGACCAGCTGCTTTAGTAAAAGGTCTTACAAGATGTTAATTAGCCGTCTGTATGGTACCCTCTATTTTCCTCCTATCATTTCTGAACTCTCCACTACTTTCACCAGGTCTTTGAAAACACTCCCATGAGCCTGAAGCTTGTTAACTCGAATAATAGTACAAATTTTCTGAATTAGCTTAAAACGCACATAAAAGAAAGAATTGTCTGTTCTGTCTGTCTGCATGGGCCGAGTGTAAATCAGAGTGGCCCACCCATTCCTTAAAGCCCCCTTGTCTTCTCTCATTTCACAAAGGCAAGACATGAAGCACTCTTCAGATTTACCCAAATCTGTGTTTTAATCACTGATTGAAAAATTTCCATACTTCATACTGGCCATTACTTCATTATACCAGTAGGAAAACTAGTGTGGAGGCTCAGTGAGTTGAAGTCATTAGAATTCACATGCCCCTGAAAGTAATGACATCAGTGGGAGTGAGCTGGCCACTCACCTTAAAAGACAAATATATATCCAACTAAGCTTTAAGGTCATTAGCTAAGCTGAAATTTCTGGAATTTTCCTGACTCCTGACCTTAACTATTTTTTTTTTAGCTACACGTTTTTATTATTGTCCTTTGCATGGCCATACTGACTTATTAAAGACCTCCTGGGAGGTTTTCACATTTTAAAAAGTCTTAAAATAAATGTCTCATAGAAATGTATAACATACATACAACATAGGATTGGTTTTTAATCCTCACATCAGGTTTCATTCATTAAGACAGCGTTTAAAAGTTGTTGCTTTTTAAAAACCTCTGCTCCAGTGCAGCAGGCAACATTTCACAGGACTGAGTAGCTAAGAAAGTACAGAAAAAGACATAAGGCCTTCTGGCCTTCCAGCAAATGCAGTGTTCTTTCCAGATCATGCTAATGTTCTTTGATTTAGTTGGAAAGCACTGCTACTCTTTCCTCTACAATTCTATTTTCTTTTCCTTCCATGTGAAGGAGACTAAAATGCTGGGTATTTTTGCTAATTCTTTTTATAATGTCTCTGAAACTTGATGAGAATGAGCCACTGCCAACTTACTGTAATAAAATCAAGAGCGCAGACAAAACACACATTTCTTTATTGACAAAGGTTTTCTGCCTTTTGAGTTATCTGAAGTGTGACCAATTGTAGCTCTAGCGTTGGCTATTTCATCGGATTGAAAATGCTTGTGCAGCTTCCAAAGAGCCCTGCACACTTGCACTTTGGGCCTCTGCTATTAGCTTTGACTTCTTAAGAAGACATGGCATCAGCAAGAAGCAGCTGATCTGTTTGGAGGCAAGTAAATAAATGGAAGAGCTTTGGCTGAATTGCTTTTATCTACTTTGTTGGTTCGTTGCACTTTGAGCCTGGGAGTTCAGAACGTTGTTGTTCATCTCTGCCTACCCTCTTTCCATGAGTCTGTCTGTCCAGCCAAAGAAAAGGGCTTATTTGATCTAGCACTGATTCCAACTGATTGAGAGAATTCCCAAGCCAGTCAGGCCTTTCTTATTCATTGTCCCTGCCCATCTCCATCACTTGTCTCTTGAAAGAATTAGCAGAGCAGTTGAAATGCTTGTAATAATATAACTCAAAACAGGGAGAGTGCTATGTGGGCTATACCTTTTCTGGAGGTCAATTTGGCAATGTGTGAGAAGTTTTGAATACGTTCATACCCTTTGATTTAGTAATTCTACTTCTAGGTACTTAAGTCAAGGAAAGAAAGATCTGCATACAGATTTATGTACAGTAATGTTTATTATCACAGCGTTATGTATAATGAAAAATAGGAAATCAGCCTAAATGTCCCATGGTGATTGATTACATTATGATCTGTCCCTACAGTTTCATAGTATGCAGTTGTTAAAATGATGTTTCTGAAGAATTTGTAATCACACAGGAAATGCTAACCATCCAGTGTTACGTGAGAACAGGGTATAAATACAGTATGATCTCAATCATGTGACAGAATATTTCTTCATAGGAAAAAGACAGGAAGAAAATTCTATAAACCATTGTTGCTCTCTTTTAATGGAGGGATTTAGGGATAATTTCCATTTTTTCATACCTTTGCATATTTTTCAAATTGCTACAATTTGAAAGGAATACTTAATGTAAAAACTTGTATTTTTTAACAAAAAATGTAAGAACTGCTTTGGTGGGTTTAAAAAATTTTTTTCTTAAGTATTACAGTGCACACTGAGGACAATTTAGAAAAAGCAGAAAAATGCATTGGAGCCTCCAACAATTAAGTTGAATGAATAGAATAAAGGGAAATAAAGTTATTATTTTTAAAAAGAATTTTTTAAATTGGGGAACAGTGTTTTTTTTCCAGGACCCATCAGCTCCAAGTCCAGTTGTCGTTTTCAATCTTTAGTTGCAAGGGGCACAGCCCACCATCCCATGCGGGAATTGAACGGGCAACCTTGTTGTTGAGAGCTCGCGCTCTAACCGACTGAGCCATCCGGCTGCCCCATATTTTTTTGACTATGAAATATAACTGAAAAATTTGAGTGAACAAAATTAAGAAATATGTTGGAAAAAATCACTCTTGGTCCCCAACTCTCAATCCATCACCATTGTCTTTACCTCATCTTTTTTTTGTGTATGTGCATGTAGATAAGCCTATATATACATGCCAGTTGGAATCATATGCTATTTTGTATCCTGATTTTTCTCTTAATGTTGCATCATGAGCACAGATAGATTGTAGAGCACAGATAGATTATTAGGTTTGTGTATGAGGCCCTATAATAGATCCACATAGAGGTTGGTGTGTGGAACACTTGCAGTGCCTGCTCCAGCTTCCTAGCTTACTTAAACATGCCCTCAGCCTTCTCTGAGCACTTCTGAATGAAAGGGAATATGGGTGTGCTGAAGTGAATTGGCTAGCTGGTGCTGGGAGTATCTTTAGTAGAAATGGAATGGTGCCCAGTGGAAGGGACCTTTCAGTACTGACCCTGTGTTCCTGGCCACATTATCTAGAGACAGGGGCCATGAGAGATAAACATTGTATTTACTCAATAGGAGCTTTAACAGGCAAAATGCATTAACTAATAAAATTAACCTTGGGAAGAAAGGGCTAGTTCCTCGTTTGGCAGGATCCTCTAGCATACTTTGATATGTTAACAGCCACTAATAAGGGCGGCAGCTGGCAATTGTCTTGTCTTCCTAGGAGAGGTCTATTGATAAGCTGATGAACATTAGTCAAGTACATGTCCTTTTAGTACACCATGCCCTAGTGGGCACTCTTCAGGAGTGAGATTATGCCCAGATGAAGTAAAGTGTGTGGTTAAAAACATATACAGACTTTACCCAAAAAGCAAGACATTTGTAGATGCTTATGTTACCTGTTCTTCATTAAGTACTTGATCTTGGGTGAAAGAATGTATAGTTATAACTCTTTTGAGTTTTCTTAACAGTGTGAAAAGTATGATTTGTAGCATTTATAAGGAAGCTGCTTTTCTCAGGAATTTTGTTGATGTGGTAACTTAATGTTTGCATGCTAAATACACCAGGGCTGTGAAATACAGCCTTTACAATAAGTAAAGAGGAAATTAATCTTATATGTAAAAGGAAGCTTCCAAATGTTATAAAGACAAGGTGGTAATTCATAGCACCAAGCAAATGGATTAAATAGAAAGAGCTTCCAATCTCTTAAGGTCATAGGTTAATTTTAGAATGCATTCTAGCATATTAATCAATGGCCAGTCTGTTGTTTATAAAAGAGTAACTAATGGTATTTAATAGCAAGAACTGGGGTCCTTTTGACCTATTTCAATAATTTTGAATGTTGATTTGATGCAAGACAAGTGGCTGGGGATAGAAGTTCCAAAACTACATGATGTTCTTTTTTTAAAAGACAGGATATTTATATAGACAACTTTTCACATGGAAAAGTTTTGCATTTTCACCCTAGTTTTTCCCATGTTCAATTGGTACTATTGACATTAAGAATAATCACCTTTTAGAACTGGAAAATACTTACAATCCCTTAGTTCAACACTTGTACTGAGTTGACTTTTGGTAAAGAAAGTAATGTGCAAATGAAATGTGTGGCTGGGATTGGGGATTGACCTGCTGTTTAATTCTTAATTTTCTTTTCCCTAATTCTTTGCCCTCATCTTTTAGTGTGTGCGTGTGTGTGTGTGTGTGTGTGTGTGTGTGAGAGAGAGAGAGAGAGAGAGAGAGAGAGAGAGAGAGAGAGAGAGAGAGAGAGAGATATGAGTATGATAATATCTCTTTTAATATAATGTAAAATCTCTTCCCTGGGTTAATGTTTCTCCATTCCATGTTTTTCACTCAGTAGGTGCTCCTACTGTCATAGATGTCTGGGACATTTCACAGCATTGGAAGCAAGAGCCATTAAGCATTTCCTTTGGCTAAATTGCTCCTAGTTTTATAAGGCCTTGGGTCTTAATCAGTCTCCTGCAGCTTGGTCTTCATTTATGTTCCTCCAGATAATATTTGACCCTGTCAGGAAAGATTAAAAACCAGCCTTAAAGGATTTTTTAAATGATTGTAGATAGAAAGAAGCTAAAGTGGACAATAGCACCTCACATATTATGAATAGTGTCCATTTATTGAACATCTGTTGTGTGCCAGGCATTGTCCATGTCAGGTGATTTAGTAATAGCCCCATTTAATGGAAGAGGCATCAGAGGGTCAGAGAGGTTAGATCTTTTGTCCAGTCAAGGTCATACAGCTCGTTAATAAGAGATCCCATGCTTTCCCACTGTGTCATGCCACTTTAGCAGGTTTATTTCCATCCCTACGTTAAGTGCTCATTCATGAACCCTAGAAGTAGCAGTTGCTTGATCCTTAGAGCATAAATACTTAAACCTCAAAACTGAAAATTGAAACAGAAATAAACCCTGATCACAGACACTGTATTTCAAATGCTTATAAACTACCGTGTTTCCCCGAAAATAAGACCTAACTGTAAAATAAGCCCTAGCTTGATTTTTCACGATGACACCCCCTGAACATAAGCCCTAATGCGTGTTTTGGAGCAAAAATTAATATAAGACTAGGTCTTGGATTAACGTCATCAAAATGGCAGTGTGAGGTGAGCCTCTGTAAATCTCCCCTGGAATTTACAACTAATCGAACAACAATAACTCCGCAAAGGACTCCCTGCACAGCAGACAGGCAAGACAAAGAGGCCCACCACTGAATTCACCTACAGATGGGCGAATTGTGCGAGCGGGGGAGCAGGGAAGGGAGAAGTGCGGAGACGGAGCCTCGCGGGCACCGGACGAAGACCTAGCTCGGTTTTTCGAGCTCGCTGCATCCCAGAACGACCGCAGATGCAGGAGAGGGAAGAACTCAGACTGCTAGGGCTCCGCTTATGGCTCACAGGGGTGAGGGGGCAGCATATAACACAGCTAAACCCAATGCTCACGGCAGAGACCTCAGAGAAAAGACTGAGGGAAGAAGGCTGAAAACAGTGGTTTCAGCCCTCACTGCCGAGCAGAGAACTGAAGCCTTAGGTACTGAGATAGCCGCCCCTCCCTACCCTCCCAGAGCTCGCCCCGCCGCCACCTGCCCAGTGCTAGAAGCTGAACCGTAGTAGTGTCAGATCTAAAGAACAGAATATTTGCAGCTCTGAGAACTATGGACCGCAGGCACAAATTCGTACCCCAACTAGTTCCGGCAAAGGGGAGGGAGCTGTTTTAATGGAACAGCTTTAATGGAAGCAGGACCGACTATGGTGGTGGTCGCTGCCATTGCTCTGGGCCACCTCTCACAACTCACCCCGCCCCTGGCCCCACCTATCTGGGTGCATCCCCGCAGGAGTAAACAGAACTGCTGAAACATACGGGCTCTGAATCTGGTGCAGGAAGAGCTTTGGAACTTCAAAAGCTCTCCACCTACCCACACGGACACTGCGACCTGTGACCCAGGCGAACTATTAACAGAGGAGAAGCCTGTCTCCCAAGGAATCCCCCCATTGTGTTGAGAAGCTGGAATAGTGCAGAGAAAACGTACCATTACTGTGTGACAGAGAAAAAAAGGCTGCAGTCAGAGAGAAAATAAAACATTCTACCAACAAATACTGGAAAAGAAAAGAAAGACCTCTTCCTATTTACCTGTTGTAGAATCCACTCCTGTAGATGTTTAGGAAGAGAAATAATGAATCAGTAATTGCCATGAATAACTAAGACAACAAGACAGCTCAGAAAGAAAGTGAAGTCTCCAGAAAAGGAATTCAAACATATGGAAATATGTGAGTTAAATGACAGAGAGTTCAAGATTGCAGTTCTGAAAAAAACTCAAAGAGACGCAAGAAAACACAGAAAGTAAATTTAATGAACTTAGAAACGCAACCAAAGAACAACATGAGCATTTTACAAAAGAGATTGAAATTTTAAAAAAGAACTCAATGGAATTTCTGGAGATTAAGAACTCAATAGAAGAAATGAAGAAGGAAATAGCCAGCTTAGGTAATAGAGTTGACCAGATGGAGGAAAGAATCAGTGACATCAAAGACAGAAACCTGGAAATGACACAGATGGAAGAAGAGAGAGACTTGAAACTTAAAAGAAATGAAAGAACTCTACAAGAACTTTCTGACTCCATCAGAAAGAGCAATATAAGAGTAATGGGCATACCAGAAGGAGAAGAAAGAGAGAAGGGAACAGAGAATATACTCAAAGAAATTGTTAATGAGAACTTCCCAAATTTGTGGACAGAACTGGATCCTTGAATCCAAGAAGCAAATAGAACACCTAATTACCTCAATCCCAACAGGCCTTCTCCAAGGCATATTGCATTGGTGCTGTCTAAAATCAACAACAAACAAAGAATCCTCAAGGCAGCCAGGGAAAAGAAGACGGTAACCTACAAAGGAAAGCCCATTAGATTATCATCAGATTTTTCAGCAGAAACTCTACAAACCAGGAGGGAGTGGAACCAAATATTCAAACTATTGAAAGAGAGAAATTATGAGCCAAGAATAATATATCCAGCAAAGCCATCCTTTAGATATGAAGGAGGAATAAAGACACTTTCAGTCATACAGAAGCTGAGGGAATTTTCTAATACACGACCTGCACTACAAGAACTACTAAAGGAGATTATTCGACCACCATCAACAGGGACAATTTGTGGTTACCAAAACATGAAAAGGGGGAGAGTAAAGGCCTGAACTGGAATATGGGATTGGAGAAAGTAAGCGTGCTGAAGAAAATGGAATACTCTAAATATCAAACTTTCTTTTACATAAACTTAAGGGTAACCACTCAAAAAAATCCAGAACTGAAATATATACTGTAATAAAAGAAGAAACAGAGGGAAATATCATAGAATACCACCACACAGAAATAATAGACAACGACAAAAAGGCAAAGAAACAACGGAGACACAGGCTTACCAGAAAACTAAAGATAGAATGACAGGAAATCCTCACATTTCAATAATCACCCTAAATGTACATGAACTGACCTCACCAATAAAAAGGCACAGAGTAGCAGATTGGATCAAAAAACTAAACCCAACCATATGCTGTCTCCAAGAGACACATCTCAGCTACAAGGACAAGCATAGACTCAAAGTGAAAGGGTGGAAATTGACACTCCAAGCAAATGATATCCAGAGAATATCAGGTGTAGCCACAATGATATCAAATGAAAAAGACTTCAGGGTGAAAAAGATAACAAGAGACAAAGATGGACATTTCGTAATGGTAAAGGGGACTATACAACACGAAGATATAATAGTCATCAATATTTATGCCCCCAATCAGGGAGCACCGAAATATACCAAGCAACTACTAACAGAACTAAAGGGAAAAATTGACCAAAACACAGTTATACTAGGGGACTTAAATACATCATTGACAGCTTTGGATAGATCATCCAAACAGAAAATAAATAACGAAATAGCAGCCCTAAATGACACATTAGATATAATGGACATAATTGACGTATATGGAGCACTTCATCCTAAAACATTCGACTATACATTTTTTTCTAGTGTACATGGAACATTCTCAAGGATAGACCATATATTGGGACACAAAATCAGCCTCAGCAAATTGAAGAAGATTGAAATCATACCAAGCATATTCTCTGATCACAAGGCTTTGAAATTGGATATCAACTGTGAAAAGAAAGCAGGAAAAAACACAAATACATGGAGAGTAAACAACATACTTTTAAAGAACGACTGGGTGAAAGAAGAAATTAGAGGAGAGATCAAAAGATACATAGAAACAAGTGACAATGCAAATACATCCTACCGAAATTTTTAGGATGCAGCGAAAGCAGTTTTAGGAGGGAAATTTATATCAATACAGGCCTATCTCAAGAAACAAGAAAAATCCCAAATAATTAACCTCGTGTTACACCTTAAAGAACTAGAAAAAGAACAAGTGAAACCCAAGGTCAGCAGAAGAAAGGAAATAACAAAAATCAGAGCAGAACTAAATGAAATAGAGAACAAAAAGACAATACAAAAAATTAATGTGACAAAGAGCTGGTTTTTTGAAAAGATTAACGAAATCGACACACCCTTGGCTGGACTCTGTAAGATAAAAAGAGAGAAGACACTACTTAACAAAATCAGAAATGAAAAAGGGGAAGTTATCATGGACGCCACAGAAATACAAAGGATTATACAAGAATACTATGAAGGACTATATGCCACCAAATTCAATAACCTGGAAGAAATGGACAAATTCTTAGAAACATATAGCCTTCCAAGGCTGAACCATGAAGAACTGGAAAATCTAAACAGACCGATCACCAGTAACAAAATTGAATCAGTCATTCATAAACTTCCCAAATGCAAAAGTCCGGGACCAGATGGCCTCACTGGTGAATTCTACCAAACATGCAAAGAGGATCTAATACCAATCCTGCTCAAACTCTTCCCAAAAATTGAAGAAGAGACAGTACTCCCTAACTCATTTTATGAGGCCAACATTACCCTGATACCAAAACCTGGTAAGGACAACACAGGAAAAGAAAACTACAGACCAATATCTCTGATGAATACAGATGCAAAAATCCTAAACAAAATTCTAGTAAATCGAAGACAACAATGCATTAAAAAGATTATTCATCACTGTGGAAAACAGTATGGAGGTATCTCAGGAATCTGAAATGGAACTACCCTATGATCCAGTAATTCCACTCCTAGGCATCTACCCAGAGAAATCCAAAACTCCAGTTCAAAAATCAGTATTCACTCCTATGTTTATTGCAGCACTTTACACAATAGCCAAGATATGGAAACAACCGAAATGCCCATCGGTAGATGACTGGATTAAGAACCTGTGGTACATTTATACAATGGAGTATTATGCAGCCATAAAGAAGAAAGAAATCTTATTATTTGCAACAACATGGATGGATCTAGAGAACATTATGTTAAGTGAAATAAGTCAGAAAGAGAAAGACAAGTACCATATGATCATACTTATATGCGGAATCTAAAGAAAAGAATATGTGAATGAACTAATCAGAAACAGTTTTGGGGACACAAAGAATAAACCGAGAGTTGTTAGATGGGCGGGGGGGGGGGGGATAAGGCGAAAGGTGAAAGGATTAGGAAGCAGTTGGTAACCACAAGATGGCCTCAGGGTTTTTTAAAAATTAATTTGGGGAACTTATTCAATAAGGTTGTAAAGATTTTGTTGGGTATCCGATGGACATGCGTCCTATTTGGGAGACCACCTCAGAGATACTGTGGATGCCTGATCATGGCATTGTACACCAGAAGCTAAACATTAATGAATGCCAACTATAATTTTATATATGTAATGTGATGGCTCGGTGTGAGGTCGGAGGGATAGTGGATGGGGGCAGGAGGGTTCACAGTGTGAGGGATATAAATGATGAACGTCTACGTATTACCTTGTCTTGTACACCTGAAACTAATAAAAAAAAAAGATTATTCATCACGACCAAGTGGGGTTCATCCCCGGGGCAGAAAGATGGCTTAACATCCGCAAATCCATCAGTGTGATACATCACATAAACAAAATAAACGACAAAAATCATGATTATTTCAATTGATGCAGAAAAAGCATTTGACAAGATACAACATCCATTTATGATTAAGACAGTTAATAAAATAGGTATAGAAGGAAAATACCTTAACATAATAAAGGCCATATACGACAAGCCCTCAGCTAATCTCATAATTAATGGTGAAAAACTGAAGCCCTTTTCTCTATGTTCAGGAACAGGATAGGGCTGTGCCCTATCATCTCTACTTTTTAACATAGTGTTGGAAGTCCTTGCCAGAGCAATCAGGGAAGAGAAAGAAATAAAAGGCATCCAAATTGGGAATGAAGAAGTTAAATTGTCACTCTTTGCAGATGACATGATGCTATATATAGAAAACCCTAAAGACTCCACCAAAAAGCTATTAGAAACAATCAACAAATACAGTAAAGTTACTGGCTACAAAATCAGCGTACAAAAGTCCATCGCATTCCTATATACAAACAATGAAATCTCAGAAAAAGAAATGAACAATTCAAAAGAAAAACAAAACAAAAAAGCAATTCATTTTGAAATTGCAGCAAAAAGAATAAAATACATAGGAATAAACAACCAAGGATGTGAAGGACCTATATGCTGAAAACTATAAAACATTTTTAAAAGAAATTGAAGAAGACACAAAAAATGGAAAGACATTCCATACTCATGGATTGGAAGAATCAACATAGTTATAATGGCCATATTACCCAAAGTAATGTACAGATTTAATGCAATCCCCATGAATATCCCAATGGCATTTTTTCAAAAAATAGAACAAAAAATCATCAGATTTGTTCAGAAACACAAAAGATCCCGAATAGCCAAAGCAATGTTAAGAATAAAGAACAATACTGGAGGTATCACCCTCCCTGACTTTAGCTTGTACTACAGGGCTACAGTAATCAAAACAGCATGGTATTGGCAGAAAAACAAACACATAGACCAATGGAGTAGAATTGAGAACCCAGAAATAAAACGATAAATATGGACAGATAATTTAGCTTCTTTGACAAAGAAGCTAAAAACATACAATGGAGGAAAGACAGCCTCTTCAACAAATGGTGCTGGGAGAATTGGATAGCCACGTGCAACAGAATGAAACTGGACTACTATCTGTCACCATATACCACAATTAATTAAAAATGGATCAAAGACTTAAGCATAAGACCTGACAAAATAAACTGCATAGAAGAAAACATAGGTACTAAACTTATGGACCTTGGGTTCAAAGAGCATTTTATGAATTTGACTCCAAAGGCAATGGAAGTGAAAGCTAAAATAAACGAATGGGACTATATGAAACTTAAAAGCCTGTGCACAGCAAAAGAAACCATTTACAAAATAAAGAGGTAACTAACTGAATGGGGGAAGATTTTTGCAAACAGTGTCTCCGATAAGGGGTTAATATCCAAAATATATAAGGAACTCATGAAACTCAACAACAGAAAAACAAAAAACCCAATTGAAAAATGGGCAGAGATCTTGAAAGGACATTTCTCTAAAGAGGATATAGAAATGGCAAAAAGACGTGTAAAAATGCTCAACATCACTAATCATCAGAGAAGTGCAAATAAAAACCACAATGAGATATCTCACCCCAATCAGAATGGCTATCATCAACAAGACAAATAGTAACAAGTGTTGGAGAGGCTGTGGAGAAAAAGGAACCCTCATACACTTTTGGTGGGAATGCAGACTGGTGCCGCCGTTATGGAAGGCAGTGTGGAGGTTCCTCAAAAAAGTACGAATAGAAATACCATATGACCCAGCAATCTTTCTCCTGGGTATCTACCCAAAAAATCTGAAAACATTTATACATAAAGACACGTGTGCTCCAATGTTCATTGCAGCTTTGTTTACGATGGCCAAGAGATGGAAACAACTAAAATGTCCTTCGATAGATGAATGGATAAAGAAGTTGTGGTATATATACATAACGGAATACTATTCGGGGGTAAGAAAAGATGATATAGGAACATTTGTGACAACATGGATGGATCTTGAGAGTATAATGCTAATTTAAATAAGTCCGACAGAAAAAGCAGAGAACCCTATGATTTCATTGATATGTGGTATAGAAACCAAAAACAACAAAAGAACAAGACAAACAAATGAGAAACAAAAACTCATAGACACGAACAATAGGTTTGTGATTACCAGAGTGTAAGAGGGGGTGGGGGGTGGGAGATGAGGGTAAGGGGAATCAAATATATGGTGATGGAAAGAGAACTGACTCTGGGTGGTGAACACACAATGGGATTTATAGATGATGTATTACAGAATTGTATGCTTGAAATCTATGTAATATTACTAATAATTGTCACCCCAATAAATTTTTAAAAAATTAATATAAGACTTGGTGTTAATTTTTTTTTTAGCCTTTGTGAGTGTCCAGTATTTCTTTTCTTTTTTTTTTTTTTTAGACTGTTGGTGTTAATTTTAGGGAAACACGGTATCTCCTTTCTGACTCTCTTTTTAGACACCAGTGATATTACTTAAAACAGACTCCCTGAACAGCATTTTTTATGAATACAAGCCGTTGCTGCTAGGGAGATCTAATTTCCAATTAACTCATGTAGACCTCTGGTTTACACTGCTCCTGGCTGAGTTCTCTCTTAGCCACCAAGTGTCTTATAATTGGCTTCAGGCATAATGATTATGAAGGGATGATTGCTACGGTAGGTGTCTCAGGCCTACACAATTCTTGTTCAGTTAAGATCTGACTCTGATCTGGAATTCTGAATGACGGGGGAAAGTGGATGTGAGCATTAATGTAACGATTAATGAAGTTGCTATTGATGGCCGTGGACTGCAACATGAATGTCTCATTTGTGTTCTATTGCTCATTGTCGAAGGAAATATGATAGGAAGAAATGGGAGAGTGCGATGTGGAAGCATTGTACAAGAACATAGGAGAGGTGCTTGTTTGATAAGAAGAATAGATGCAAAAGGGTTTTTTTTTTCTTTTTTCCTTACAGCTAATTACTATGCTTTGGTTGATATTGTACCTAACTGGTATGGATTTTAGAACTTAAATTATGTCTTTCATCCTTAAAAGTTCTCTTGGAGGCAAAAAGCACAGGTGGAATAGTCCCATTTAACAGGTCCAGTAAGAATAAGTCTGAGGAGAAATGAGTGAGTCCTTTGGATCTTTTGACTTTTGTTCTGTTGACTTCCATGGGTGGTATAGATGAATATTTAAAACTTGCTATACGGAATGGTCATGAAGGATTAAGGATTTTAGGTGTTTCAAAAATTTCTAGTGCACTCATAAAACTGTGTGTGGAGAAGAACGGTATGGTAAAAGGGAATTAGATGGAGGAAGTTTGTCTTTCTAGAAATTTTCATTACAGTCTGATTGGGGAGGAAGGTTAAGGTGCATGGTAAAACTGTGCTTTGAGCCATTAATAGCCTCTCAGTACATACTTAACAAATTGTACACCCATTTGGAGAGATTAAATTATCAGATTTTAAATTGTTGTATCAGTTTTACAGAATTTCTATGTATAGTCCACCCAAACGATCTTTATATTTGCAATTTCTATGGCCCCATTAAAGAGTTTGAAAATGTGAAGGAGGGGAAACCAATTTTCTGAGTGATTAAATTAATTAGAATTTAGTATGTGTGTAGCACTAGGCTAACCTCTTGAAGTATAAATACCTCCCCCGTCCCCCATACCCTTCCTAGACAGAATTTGTGTCATGGGAAACAAAAGGTTCCTCTTTATTAGATTATTTCTCTTGTACCTCATAGGTTCTTGACCTGAATGAGAGCCTCTAAGAAAACTATTTTTTCCATAAAGTGTTCAGTGTCTTAATGTTTCTTTCACCGGGGGCCTTTGAAGCCTAAAGGTTGAACTCTGACTTTTCATAGATGTTTTAAATTAAAACTAAGCTTGACATGCCACTCTGCTCCCACCCTTAAAACCAGTGCTACTGTCGGTGCCATTCATGAGACATGCAAGAGAGTATTCAGCATTACTTATTAAATGAGTCACGGAAATACAAGTGAAATAATTCTCAATATCTACACTAAATGATGTGTGCCAATTTTATGAGCAGTATAATAAAAATCTAGTACAGGTACTCCTCAACTTATGATGGGGTAACTTATGTCCGGATAAACCAATTGTAAGTGAAAAGTCTTGTAAGCTTATAATGCATTTAATACACCTAACGTATTGAACATCGTGGCTTAGCCTAGCCTATCTTAAATGTGCTCAGAACACTTACATTAGCCTACAGTTGGGCAAAATCATTTTGTTGCCATTGCTCAGCATCACAAGAGAGTATTGTACTATATATCACGAGCATGGGAAAAGACCACAATTCACAATTTGAGGTATAGTTTCTCCTGAATGCATGTTGCTTTCGCACCACTGCAGTCAGTCAGTCGTAAGTCAGGGACAAGCTGTATAGGGAAGGACCTATGGTTACCCTTGGAATCTGCTCTTTGGATTGTGAAGTATTAATAGCACTGGATTGAAACAAAGCTTGCCAGTTGATCTCAATGACCACAATTTATTTTTCCAATATGCAAGAGCTATCTATGTGTACAATACCCTGGACATGTAATAGTAACCCAGTGTGCTTTCTTTTATGGCTCCGATGAGTCAGCACCACTTAGCAAAGGTGGTAGTGATTCAAGCAAGGTTTGGCAAGTGGAGCAGATGGCTTTCCAGATCTCTTCTCACCCTGAGACTCCCCAACTTTGAATTCTAAAGATGGGCCGCCTGCATCTTGACACTTAGTTGAGAGATACTTCCACACAAGAAAATGGGTCCCCAAAACATCATAAAGAAATCACACCTGAGAATGCAATAAAAAAATTAAAGAAACCCAATTCATTGGAAAGACATTGCCCCCTAACTAAAGCATATGTGCTTATCTGAAGGCTTCACATTCAACACAGTCCCTGAGCTGGTGTTCATTGCTGGTGAGAGTTAAAATGAGAGAAGTTTCAGTGGCTAGTTTCAGATTTTAGGGTACAGCAGAGTCACAGGTGGCTCGGCCCAACCCCAGGGTTTCTGATTCCCCAGTAGGTTTAGGCAGAGACCCAAGAACTTGAATTTCTAACAAGTGCCCCAGTGATGTTGATGCGTGTCTGTCGTGGGACCACACTTGATAACCACTTGGGATTTTGGAGAGAATCAGAGACCTTCCCGGGTACCGGATTTGAGTAATGATTTTTGTATGGTTCCCCTAGCTTCTCGTAACTCTCTGGCCTTTTTCCAGGGAGAGAACATTGGTAAAAATGTCAGGCTGTGCATTTGTAATGGGGCTGAGGGAGTTGACTTGCCCATTTTTGTGTGTGTTTCTTTTTCACTCCTCAGAGGGAATCCATTTCCCTTTCTCTAAAGAAAGCCCAGGAAATAAAAGGCAAGTGGTAGTAGAAAGAAAAACTACACAAAAATAAAAGTAGAGGACCCCCCCCACCACAAACACCCACAAACAAAACACACATAGTTTGAAAAGCTGGAACCCAAAGGACTATGACTTGAGCCCCACATGGTGATGAGATAGGACACGGCCTTGGAATCTCTTGGAAGTGAGGAAAGTCACACACATTCCCTCCGAAAGGCTTCAGTATTTTCAGTCCAGGTTTTGAAAAAATGTTTGGAATTAGTTTTCAGCCTCCAGCTTGCCCACCCAACATAAAAAGAGAATGTTTTTGTAGCACTACTGCATTTTGATAAGCTCGCTAATGTTCTTTGTAAAGGAGACGTCATATTTTCTTTTCTGCTCCATGTTCAGTTGGAGGCAGTTTCTTATTTGATGTGGTCCTTATATTTTGCTTTGATATTTATTACGTTTCCTACTTAAAATACATCATATTATGAAGTGTTTATTTTTATACCAGGCATAGATTTTTAAAGAATGATTAATGTTACACATACACCGTTAACTCCTGTCTTCATTGAACTTCCTGAGGAAAGCATCAGGAAAAACTAATTTGCCATTTGTATTTAAGAGATTAAAATCTTCAACACTTAAGCTGTGGGTATGTGGTAGCCAAAAAGTAAACCTGAAATAACCTGGTATTCTTTCATGTTTATGTTTTTTCAGTTATTTTTCTGTGTTGTCTTATAAATATACCAAATATGTGGTTGAGTCTGTTATACTCTCTCTTTCTCTCTCTGTCTCTCTCTCTCTCTCTCCCTTCATCCCTCCCCGTCTCTCTCCCTCTCCACACAGAAAAAAAGTCTCATGATGTTACTGTATGAATCCTTTACGAACTCTAGGTCATCTTGGACAGTCCAATGTGTACCAATGTCACAGAGGACACCTGGGAACTTATTTTCAGAAAACTTAATATGCTTGCTTCTTGGGGTGTTTCATTATGTTTATTGGCCTCAAGTATTTTCCAGGCAGTTTTCTTGTATGTCATGTAGATGTAGGGAGGAGAACAGAAAAAAAAATGGTGTCCAAGTAAAACTACCTTTTGAAAACATCTGTCTTGGTGTCAGGTTACAATTAAGAGGCATTATTAACATTGGTTTAGAGTCCTTTCAGCATAAAGTTCGGGGAAAACTCATTTTTTAGACTTCATGTACCCATTTTTATTCAGTTTTTTATTTACCTTGTGACTCAATGAGAAGAGTTAGTATGTGCATGTGTTTTCTATGGACTCCTGATAAGTCGTTGGTTTAAAATTTTATTTCTCCACCTTTGACATAGACACACGTGATTTACTTTGTGACATAGATTTCTTTTCATTGACAAATGATCAGAGATGCCAAATTCCCCAGAAGAAATCCACTCTATATAGAAGCATGTTTTCTGATTTAATTTCGTGATTTTTTTTTCCCGTTTTCAAATTTGCCTGAAAAGCACTCGGTTATTTAATTACTGAAAACCCTTTCGTCTTCTTTTTTTGTTTTTGTTTTCTTTTTAGAATTCTTCAAAGAACTACTTGAAAATGCAGAGAAATCCCTGAATGACATGTTTGTGAAGACATATGGCCGCTTATACATGCAAAATTCTGAGCTATTTAAAGATCTCTTCGAAGAGTTGAAGCGCTACTATGTGGTGGGAAATGTGAACCTGGAGGAAATGCTAAATGATTTCTGGGCTCGCCTTCTGGAGCGCATGTTCCGCCTGGTGAATTCCCAGTACCACTTCACAGATGAGTATCTGGAGTGTGTGAGCAAGTACACCGAGCAGCTGAAGCCCTTTGGAGACGTCCCTCGGAAACTGAAGCTACAGGTTACTCGTGCATTTGTGGCAGCCCGCACTTTTGCTCAAGGCTTAGCGGTTGCAAGAGACGTAGTAAGCAAAGTCTCCGTGGTAAGCACTGTTTGCATTTTGTATCTTTGTTTTGTTTCATTTTAAAAGAACGTTTGGAAGAGTTAGAGAAATAAATCAGTAGAATTCCTTTGGCTCAGTAGCAATCTTCTCTCTTCAATTCTTTGTTTTCCCTCTTCTATACTTTATTTTTATCCATGTACATTCTATAGTTATAAACAATACTATGATGAACATCTTCATATGTCATTAGCAATCTTTTCAGTGGAGTTTTTGGGTAGCTATTCTTACAAGCAGGATGCCTGCTCACTTTGGAACCTTAATTTAAAATGGGTTTAATACCTCCATACTCTGCTTCAGCTCCTGTTCCACTTCCCCTCCAGAGGAAGAAACATACACACAGGCTCCACATTAGGTTGTTTTGAGTGACTGTGTTTGAGTCTATTAGTTATAGTCTAGAAAAGCATTTAACATCCATTACTGTATGTTTCCTTGTTATAAGGTGTACCCAGAGCTCTTAAGAAGATGGAGCTTTCTATAATAATTAATGTGGACCACCTGCTCTTGACTTACGGCTTTGTTTATATAATTGCCAGTAGAGAAAATGAAATTGCAATTTGTGGGCAAGAGTAGATGAAATGAGCCTCATTTTCCTCATTTGTAAATTAAAGGAATCAGACTAGACTGATATTTTTCAGACTGTGTTCTTTGGAGCCAACGCAGGAGGTCTTTCAGGGGCCTCTCCTCTCCTTGAGGAGCGGTTAAGGGAGCCGTGCGTCTTCTATGTTGTGGGTAAGACTGTGTATCTGTGACTTGACTTCCTGGCTCCACCAGAGAAGCTTTGCTTTCCTCAGTTTTATGCAATAGGGTTTTGAGAGATTTCAAGGGGGGAAAGTTCTCTGGCTCTCTTACTGTCCCTCCTCACACTCCACCCCCTCTCCCAAAGATGAAATTTGAAAACTTCTTGAAGGACTTTCCACGTCTACCTTTCTTTCCCTGGCTCAATATCAGTGAATAAATAGAATGTACTGGGGCAAAGTTATCATTACAAGTCCTATTACCTTTAGGCCCTCAAAGGGAA
This sequence comes from Rhinolophus hipposideros, assembly GCF_964194185.1. Lineage (NCBI taxonomy): Eukaryota > Metazoa > Chordata > Mammalia > Chiroptera > Rhinolophidae > Rhinolophus > Rhinolophus hipposideros. Next base: position 23,391,521 of record NC_138046.1, read on the forward strand.
AGCCAAATTAGTCCATTTCTGAAAAGTCTGGAAATGCAACTACATCAGCTTCTAGTTAGGTCATTTGGTTATTTTGAGGACTAGAAGAGTGGTCAAAATAAAAGCTGGACAGCAATACAAACATTAAAATATTAATCTGATTGACTGCAACAGATTTCTTTTAGAGTTAAGGTGACCATATATATAATGTATTGTCCAAACCGGAACGCTTATTGTCTAAATCAGGAGGTGCTTATTAACAATCATAACCAGACAACATGTGCCACTAAGTTTTAATAAGCAACCAGTACTCTCCTGGGCAGAGCATGATGCGTGATCACCCTAGTTAGAGGGGAAACTTAGATTTATCAGAGTGAAGGTAGAGATTGTAAAGAATTGTGTGTTATAAAAAAAATAAGTGCTTATGGGATATTTCATGTTAGAATTGGGTGATAATAAGGATTTGTTGATTGCTTGCATTCATTATTATAGTTTTGTTTGTTCTCTCATCTCTGGGCCAGAAACTGTCAGAAAACAACTTTTTTCCAGCATGTTTTTGTTCGCTCTTTTTCCTCCTGATATTTTCATTGTAAATTGCAAAGCACTGTTGGGCATATGAGGGAGGGTGGGTGGGAACAAGTGGGGAGATGATGATTATAATTGAAGGAATAATCTGGTTCCTGAACTTCTGCCAACCTCAGCAAAAGCATTATTAATCTTGGACATGCTGATGTCAGGGTTCCTAAACAATTCACAGTTAATCTAGATGAAGGTAATTTACAGTGTACTCCACCGAACACATTTGCCCTCCTTCAACAATTCCTTGCGTTCGTCCTAAGCTGAATAGGCAGAAAGGCGTTGCTGTGTGGTTTGCTTGTCTGTGTGTGCGTGTATGTGTATGCACACAAGTGCGTAGGGGAAAGGCAAGGAGAAAGCCCCTTGCAAATGTTTGAAAAGTGGTTTATTTACATTAACCACCCACCTTCATTTCAGTTGATTCTTAGGAAGGACCAGGCAGCTGGCTCAACCTTGTCTTGTTGCTAACCTTACTTTGCAAGTTTGGCAACCCCCGTTAGGGAACTGAGAGTCCAGAAACCCCAATTTGGGGTAGAGGGTGGTGGGTGAAGCAAGGAAGTAGTTTAGAAACAATTTACTACAGGTTAAAAGATCACAGGGTAGAGGCCATTATCCACATCACCCCACCTCCAAAGATGAGGCAGAAGAAAGCAGTTGTGACTTCCCTGTGTTGTGTTCTTCTTCACATGGTTTTCAAAATGAACTGTGGGAAATCAGTAAGATTGACGTTTGTGTTTACGATTCAAACGCCTTTCCCTATGCAATAAAGAGTATGGGACCCAAAATGAAATTGTCACAATTTCTGATGTTCCTTTAGGTATGATTTTTTTTTTAAGCAAGAAAGAGATTTTCCTGTGTACCTTAATATTGCCAAATTGTTTGAGAAAGTTATTTTCTAAATGTAGCCCTAAAAATTTTTTTAGAATTGATCTCTATATTCATTGTATTTTCATATCTGCCTAAGAGATATTTGCATAGTTATATGAGAATACAATGGATACAAGCTGCAGAGCTTAATTTACCTTGAGTAAACATTATGTGCCAATTGTTTAGTTGAAAACAGTTTTATGACTGCTTTAAGTATTGTAGCTGGAAACTTAAAAATGTTTTGCTTCACTACTGAGTTTCTTCTAGACTTAAGGACTGACTTGAAATCAAACTCTTCAACTAAGTTAAGTTATGAAAAGTACATAATAAGATACGGAAGCATCACATCAGTTTTTAAAGGTGCTAAAACACAAAAATCTATCATTTATGTGATGTTTCTGTTTAGAAGAAGTATGCAAGGAATACTTGCACATTTGAGAAATACTCCTTACATTAATTTTTGGGGTATGACTGCCAGTGAAACAGATTTTAATTTAAGGTACAGTGGTATGGGGAAGATGATAAATGATCTGGCTTTCAAAAACATTTCAAATTGAACACGTTGAAAAATCTACATTTGATTAATAAAATAAGTAAGCATTTCTCCCAGTTTGGGTACCCACGCAATGTTTTTTCATATGTGTTTCCACTCCTGTCAGGTGCTGTCCCAAGTGTATGTAGTTTGCAGGTGAAACTAGAGAAACCTAAGAAATAAATAAACGTTCCTTCTTTTGGTGTCCAGTAGAATTAATTACCTTGGGCCTGAAAAAGACCTTTGAGAGTGGAGAATGTATTTCCTAATTAAAGAGAGCCACCTCACCTGCTTCATCTACAAAGAGGTCTTTAATTTCAAATATGAAAAGCATCCTGGTCTTGGGACTAGTTATTGGATACTTAACTCAGAGATGTTTCCACTTTCTCTTCATGAGTGGATCCCCTGCTTTTCCAGTTTACTGTTGCAACAAAAGGGTTGTGGTTATACGTTGAGCAATGACTTGATTATCATTAAGCTTTTTAAAGGCGGTTAGCACCAGCAAGTTTAATTTACTTAAAGAGAAAGTCACTTCTTAGTTGAAGTATACTTGCCTTTTTAAAGTTTCTCTGGGCCCAAAACATCGAGTGATTTCGGCTTACTCCATTGAGCTTTACAATTCAAACTACAGAAAAGTCTCTTTAATTAGTAACAGATGGTTCAAGAATACCCTGGTGCTACAAATCTTTGTATTACTTATTCCATCTTTACTTGTCATGGTTCATGGTACATTTCTTATTTACCTGCTTGTAGCAGCAGTTTTGCCTGGAAGGGTGAAGTCTGTTGTGGTCTTTCAAAAATGCACAAGTGGTTACATGCACCATGAAAATTAATAGCTCCTATGCCAAAGAGAGTTGCATTCTCATGGTTTCAATTAACACTGACATAATGGGACTATGTCTACACCCCCACCTCAAACTATAGGGACTATAATTAGAAATCAGTGCCTTACCATTGTGATGTCTGGATTACTGTCCTGCCTTGAAAATATTTCCATGTCTCCCCCTTCATTTCTGTCTATTCACAATGCCCCAACACCTACAAGAGTACTACACAAATTATTTTGCCATTTTCTGGAACCATTATAAATACAAATTTTATAAATGGTCAATATAAAAAGCTTTTAAGAAGCAAAGTGTAGACATTTATTTAACCCTTAATAATTCTTTTTCACTCACAACCTAAGAACTGGAATTGCAAGAGGAAAGTGGGATTCTAGCTATAGTGCGGTGGAGATGGTGATGGTAGGAGTGTGGGAAGTATCAAGGACTGAATTAGTAGAGATTATATACTCTCGAAACCAACATAAGAGTCTTCTACAAGTGGAGTGGTGGTTAATACAAGGATGCTTTGACTTCTAGGTTATAATTGAGTCCAATAATTTAAAACAAAACAAGAGACACTTTCAAGCATTTATGCAGCTTCAGTTGTATCTACAATGTATCTACAAATATTCCGGAATGAATCCTAGCTTATTCCGTATGTTTTGTTCATGTCTTTAATGTTCCATTATCGGGGAAATTGTGAAGAATATCTCATCCTCCTTTCTTTGTGTGTGCATTGACTTCAAAACTAGTTAGGGAGTTGTTGAATAAACTCATCCCATCTCAGCACGTATTTGGGTTCCCTACCTCTTTTACCATAATTTTGGGAACTATTTCCTGTTATTTTTGTTGGGAGCTTATGTGACCAAGCAACAGATAAAATCTAGACCTTTTCTGTTTGTTTGGTACTATTGGCTGTGCAAGAAAAAAAAATGTTGCTGCGAATGTATGTTAGGAACTAGAATAAACTAAAAGGAAATGTGTTTTTAACTTCAGTGCAGCATGTTGACTTCCATCTCTGTGAATGTGGCTTTAGGCTCGTTCTGAATTACTGAAATGAAATCCAGGCTGCGTGAGGAGCACTGCTCCAGTGTTTTCTTTTTTTTAGGCTGCTTGCAGTAGTTTTTAATGTGGTGTTTGGAAAATGCAGGTTATTTTGTAGAAAGTCTTAGTCTATATTAGAAGAGTCCTTGCAGAGAAAGGGACTTTTCCGCAAAGGTTTGTTTTTTTTTTTTTTTTTTTTTTTTTTTTAATAGCAGAAATGGTGTGCAGATGTCATGTTAAATGTATATCCTGAGAAAGGCAGGAATGAGTATTTTAAAGAGTCTTAACAAGTTAGAAAGGAAATGAGGATTCTTCTACTTTTACCAAGAAACATAAACTGGCTCCTAAAATCTAAATTCTAAGGCACCTCCTAGACTTACCTTAACATTTAGAAAGACCTGGGTAAGTCTTGAAAGATTTTATAAGGCTTGAAAATTGATTACTAATGTATTGTCATCATGGGTCAATAACTCAGAATGATTTTGATTTGCTACAGGAAGTACAGTTGATCCCTTTCTATCATAGCCTCCCCCAAAAGTAAACAAATCAAACCACCTCATTCTTATATACAGAGCCTCAAAACCTTTTCCTTCTATAAATAATGCCCCACTTTCTAGTAGAAATTGATAATCTACTACATTTAGCTGAAACTTTCAAAATGTTAAAACTTAGTCAAATGTGTTGTTTTCTGTTTTGTTTTGCTCAAGTGAAATCGCCTCTCTCCATGTCCAGCAGTGTTTACTTGAACCTTTGAATTGTGTGTGTGTGTGTGTGTGTGTGTGTGTATGCGTGTGTGCACGCATGCACGCCATGGGGCTGATGAGTGATATATAGGCATGCATTTTTCTCATCCCGGTACACTGAACCATTCTAAGGATGTAGCATTGGCGGAGTAAGTGATTATTGTTTATTAAACAATAGGTAATCCCATCCAGATATCTAGTCAATGTTATTCCACACAGAACAGCTGCATCCTCACTTACCCGCCAATGTAAAAAGTGATTCATTTGGTCAACAAATTTGAAAACTGCAAACATCTTAGGAAAACGTCCCAGCCTCATAGCTGAGTGTTCACTGTGTATGGATACCCTGTACGAGGTCTGGGAGCTTTGGAGAAGGGCCAACTCCATGCTGCCTGCCCTCAAGTTTCGTACCATCTATTACTGAAAAGAAGCCATTCAGATAACCATCAAGGGAGTCCAGTGTACCTGCTATAGAACCAAACTGCCAGGGTTCCGATCTTGGCCATTTGTTGGAAGATCTTGTGTGAGTCCCTTAGTCTCTTTGGGCTTCTGCTTCTCCATCTATGAAATGAAATTATAATACTCATATCGTATGATTATTTTGAAACCTAAATGAGTTAATACATGTAAAGCACTTAGAACCTGGCACATAGTAAGTATAAGCACTTGTATATCATATAAATCAAGAAAGCCCAATAAAAGCTATCAGTACACAAGTTATTCTGACAAAGAACAGAACATTTTTCTTTTAATCTTGACATCAAGACTTTCATAATCATGAAACCATAGAAATTAAATAAGCATTTTCTAAGACTATTAATTCATTCTTTGTGTTAGTGGTTCAAAGGGGGAAGGGAGGAGTGTAAAGTTTTCCTTTCCCTGTTCTCTTTCAGTAATCATTTTGAGAAACTATTTAATCTCCGCGAGAAGTCTGAAAAACATGACTTTTATAAAAGCAGTCGTAACCTCACCTGACTCATACCCCAGCCCCAAGGATTCATGAAGTCACTGACATCTGGGCTTAACAGACCCTTCTAAACAAAAGGAAAATATATCAAATGTTAGTCAAGAGCTATAACCCAGAGGAACAATCAGATTGATCATTTTCAGTGGCATTACATGCCATAGAGAATCAATACATAACTGAGTGTTAAAGGAAGGCCTTGGAATGTGGTTACCCCTTTTGTCAATCCCCATGTGGCATGATCTACCACTTGGTCTTGGTTTTTTGGAGTGAAACTACTTCCATAAATAAGTTATTTGGGGACTCATGAGAAGTAATTGATGTTGAGTATTACAAGGAAGTGGAATGTGGATGAACTTGGGTTTCTATCAAAAATTAATAAATTCCCAGAACAAGGTATAACTTAGTCCACTATTATATTTGCTTATGGGTGAAAGGTTTGCCCCTGGTATGGTGGAGAGACCACTGAGAGCTTGTGAAGGGACACTCACCAGGGCCTGGTATATCAGGACATGACAGCAGGAGCCATCATTGGACAAGGAGATCCTGGACTTTTACCAGAAACTCCACTAGAGAATTTAAAATGAAGTGCCATATACTGTTTGGCTTTTTCTTCCCTGTGGCAATGGTACCCCTTCGGCTCTTTTACCAATCTACATCGCTTCTTACCAAGAAGCCCCTTCAAAAGAGAGGCAGCCATTTGGTTTATCCACTAGGGTAGTCCACAGTGAGAAGGTAGAGCTGGTCCTTGGGACACGGGGTTCACCATCCTGAGCTTGGGCAGGTCAGCGAGAGTGGGGAACCAAGGCCTGAGGAGTGGCACATTATTGGCACTTTCTCTGGGGGGATGAGCATTGCAGGGGACCCTTTTAAAACTCTTCTCTCTATACTAGGGCCTCATCCCACACAAAGGGTTTATTTTTCAGGTTCTGAATTCCCTTCATGTAAAACACTGCATGGTGGTCTGATTAGTGCTTGTGAGACGAAAGACAGATTTTCTCCAACTTTGGTATTTCATATGTCCTTTCTTGTCCCAGTTTCCTTATATCTTCCCCATCTCTCTCCTCAGTTCTGGTATTATTTAGTGTTTCCATAGCCTGTTAGAGCCGAGTTCCTTGTGATCATTTTTAGTAGTTACCCAACAAGCCATGTGCAGAGCATGAGCCAGTACTTAGCCAAAGAATGAAGTGGAAAAACTCCACCAAACCCAGCTTCATAATCTTCTTTTAATAAAACCCTACTGCGTCATTTAGCTTGGTCTCTGTTTTTAAAGCCTATGTTAGGAGAGGGTACTATAAGGTCTACTGCATAAGTGATTTAGACTTACAATTGAACTAAGAATACAGTGGGCCATTTCCTAGAGTTAAACAAAAAAAGAAGGGGAAAGGACTTACTTGAAAAAAATGTTTCTCGAATATAACTATTGAGTTTTAAACTTTTGCTTATTTTCTAAAGATCTATAACATTTTGGAATTTCTTTGTGTTTTTCTAGAACAGATTTCATCTTCTAACATAGAAATTTCCTACTTGCCTTGTTACCTAATCACATATATTTCAGAATAATCCCTGGAGTACTCAATAACTATTTGTTCACACTCTTTAGCTTTCTACGTTTCTTTTTACTAGGGTGCTGCTTTCTCTTAAGTATAATATTCAACAAATGCCACGTGCTATTCTATGATTTTTCATAGATATTTACATAATTACCCTTTACCTCTCTAAAATCCAGCCATTTAGCTGTCTCACCAATGTGGAACCTAACAAAATAACAAAGAAAACAACTGCTGGCTACTATTAGAGTTTAATAAATTCTGTTTAAGAAGGCAGGGAAACATGATATATCTGGGAAATCTTTTCGTCACAAATGTTTGCTAAGGTGTAGTACTAGAATCAAATGTATCAGGGTGACTGTCAGCAAATCGATTCATCTCTTTGGCTTTGGCCTTCTTCTCTCTTAAATGTGAGAGCTGTACTCAGTGATCTCTAAGACCCTTCCAACTCTAAGACTTCTGTGATCCTGTTATTCTCCAGGCACCTCCTCTCTTCAGGCCTTTTTGCTCATCTGTAAAATGAGGGGGTGGAGAAGTATCAAAATCCTAACTTGTTTTAAAGAATGAATGTTTAGCTCTCCAGAAAACCTAGCTACCTAGAATGGCCATTCCTCCAAGGTATTGGTTAGTCAAGATTTTAGTGTACATTAATACATAGTCAAAAGGACTAATTTAGTGCTTAGCAAAACATGGGACTGGTTAAAACTGTGAAAAAGTCGTAATACTTTGTGGGGAATGTTGACTTTAGTATGTATAATTACCAACGTTTTGGATATTTTCTCTTCCCCCTTTTAGGCTAGAGTTCTGTTTGTGATAAGAGGGTGTATGTGTATGCATCACATAGTAGCCTAACAGGGTTAAGTGTTTGTCCTGAGAGTACTAATCCTCTGTTCCTCAGGGTACTGTTGATAAGTGTATCCAAAGTCACACCCAGAGTGGGTGAAGTGCACTGCTGGACTACCCTGTATCCTAGCATCTGTTCCCTGCAGTGGTATCTGCTTTCAAAACCATGTTTGCGGAACTGGTTGGTACTGATAGAGAGGAATGCACTAATCTTCTGATACTCACTCCAGAAGAGGAGGGTGGGGCAGAGAGAATGAGAAGACTGCAATTTTAGGTTAGCTGCCAGCATGTGATACCTAGCCATGATCCTTTCTAAGCACTGATGGAAATGAGTGACAGGATGGGATCAGCTCTTCTATGCCCAAGACAGTTTCACCTTATGGAAGTAGGAAGATGAATCTAAGTCTAATTTCTCTTCAGAGGATGGCCAACCCAAATCTAGTTTCAGTAATAGTTTCAGTACTTGCGGCTTCCTTTCCTCATGAACTTGTAGTAGACCCCAGTGTCCTGCGTGTGGTGTCTCAGTTTCTGCCTGGTGTTGAAGCCCCTTTAAATTCTGGCCATGCACATGCTCCTTCCTACCATGTTTCCCTAAAATAAGACCTAGCCGGACCATCAGCTCTAATGCGTCTTCTGGAGCAAAAATTAATATAAGACCCAGTCTTATATTAATTTTTGCTCCAGAAGACGCACTGGAGCTGATGGTCCGGCTAGGTCTTATATTCGGGGAAACACGGTATGCATCCAACCTTACTTCGCACAATTCTTCAACCCCATTCTAAGATGCCACAATTTGCTTGGTACGTTCTCTTACAGCTTTTGTTCTTTTTATTCTTCCTAACTGGATGTTCTCCCTCAATTCGACAACTTAAATCCAACTTCTTCAGAATTTAGATGAAGTCCCATCTCTTCCATGAAGTGTTCCCTGAGGACTCCACGCTTTACTACTTCCACACCTTGGAAGGCCTTCTTCTAGTAACCCCAAGTTTAAATGTATTCATATGCTTTCCTTTAAATGTATTCATATGCTTTCTTGTAGAATGCATTAATGTTGCCTTCTACACAGCTATAGACATGGAATGGAGTACATGCTAGGTACCCATCTAAGCCCTGATTGGGGGGTTAAGTTTTACATGCAGTCTTTCTCTGTTTTTTTTTTTTTGTTTCTTTTTTTTGAGGCAGCATTGGGTGGTGTGGAAATGAGGGGTTTATTTTCAGATTTTTTGTTTTTTTAATTGGGGAAGGCTAACAGGACTGTATTGGGGAACAGCGTGTACTTCCAGGACTTTTTCGAAGTCAAGTTGTTGTTCTTTCAATCTTAGTTGTGGAGGGTGCAGCTCAGCTCCAGGTCCAGTTGCCGTTGTTAGTTGCAGGGGGCGCAACCCACCATCCCTTGCAGGAGTCGAGATTGGCAAACTTGTGGCTGAGAGGACGCGCTCCAACTGACTGAGCCATCCGGGAGCTCAGCGGCAGCTCAGCTCAAGGTGCCGTGTTCAATCTTAGTTGCAGGGGGCGCTGCCCACCATCCCTTGCGGGACTCGAGGAATTGATCTGGCAACCTTGTGGTTGAGAGCCTACTGGCCCATGTGGGAATCGAACCGGCAGCCTTTGGAGTTAGGAGCACGGAGCTCCAACCGCCTGAAACACCGGGCCGGCCCTTTTTATTTTTTTAAATTAAAGTTTATTGGGGTGACAGTTGTTAGTAAAGTTACACAGATTTCAGATGTACAATTCTGTATTACATCATTGTTGTGCGGGAGACCTTGCTCGCTGCGCCATTTGTCGTGCAAGGCGGCCTGCGGGGCCTCTAGTCCCGCTCCCCACATAAGAACGCAGGACATGGTGAGGCCAAAAAGGAACACCCACGGAGCCATAGATAGGGGAGTCATACCACTATATTCTTGCTGGCGGCTGGGTTGGAGACACAGGAAGAAGGAGCCACACTATCCACAACTTGCCGTTCACTTCTCTCTGGCAACCAACCTCACTTGCTAACTGCAATCCACACTCTGCCGCTTGCTAGCTCAGCCACCATCTTCCTAGCCCCCATTTTTTCTGCTGGCGTAACCACGGCAGTTATATTAGTGGCCAATGGCTCACTGGTTACAGCTGACGGCCAACTAGCCACAGCTGATGGCCATCCAATCACAGTTGATGGCCATTTACTACCTGAGCCAGCACCTTTTTATGTGAGGCCGAGAGCCTGGAAACACAATCATCTATAAATCATATTGTGTGAAAGGAACCCTCATACACTGTTGGTGGGAATGCAGACTGGTGCAGCCGCTATGGAAGGCAGTGTGGAGGTTCCTCAAGAAATTACGAATAGAATTACCATATGTCCCAGCAATCCCTCTCCTGGGTGTCTACCCAAAATATCTGAAAACATTGATCTATAAAGACAAGTGTGCTCCAGTGTTCATTGCAGCTTTGTTTACGGTGGCCAAGACATGGAAACAACCAAAATGTCCTTCAATAGATGAATGGATAAAGAAGTTGTGGTATACATACACAATGGAATACTATTCAGCGGTAAGAACAGATGATATAGGAACATTTGTGACAACATGGATGGATCTTGAGAGTATAATGCTAAGCGAAATAAGTCTGATAGAAAAAGCAGAGAACCATGTAATTTCACTGATATGTGGTGTATAAACCACATGCAGTCTTGTAGTGTGTGTTTTTGAAAAGAAACCTGCTTGTGTTCCAGTCTGGTAAGGCAAACACAGTGATGGTAGTGGCCATAGCAGGCCATGCACGGTGGGCAGGTAAAGGTATCCTCTACTACTTTGTCTCATGGCTGATCCTGGAAAGAAATTTGTAAAAGGACTTTGAAATAATAGAGCCATTTAACGTGAGTGAGAGTGCGTATGTGAGAAAGAGACAGGGTGGATGAATGGGAAGTACATGGAGTTTGGTTACTTCAGATAATGCAATATTCATACCTATGCCCCCCACCTCCTTCCCAAAACACCCCTTTCTTTTGTCTAATCATGTGCTCCTTCACCTCTTCAGGAAATAGGCTGATCCTGCTAAATGTGATCCATCACAGATCATTCTTAAGTTAAATTCATGGCCAAGCCTTCAAGGTCAGCTTGATAGACTTGCAATTTCTGTGCCTATCTTTGCCCCACCGTTGTCTCTTTCTTCTCCCAAATTAGGTGACTCCTACAGCCCAGTGTACCCACGCCCTGCTGAAGATGATCTACTGCTCCCACTGCCAGGGCCTAGTGACTGTGAAGCCGTGTTACAACTACTGCTCGAACATCATGAGAGGCTGTTTGGCCAACCAAGGAGATCTTGATTTTGAGTGGAACAATTTCATAGGTGAGCAAGTGATTCATGTATGTGTGTTGCTGGAAATAGCCCAGCTTCTGGCTATAAGGAATATTGTAATTGTTAGCTATGAAATTTTGTTCATTATTTAATGTTTGCCAGAGTTTGAACTATACTCAGAGTTCATACCATGCTACAAGTAAATGTTCCCTTGAACTAATGGTGACATTTCTGAAAACATTAGACACAGTGAATACCAAGTTTAAATACCAAGAAAGTGACTTTCTGACATTTTCCCGCAATGGCCAGTTTTAGTTATGTATCATAGGTTCTGTATCCATGTAAATGCTAGTGTGTAGTCATCGCTACACCGCTGAAGGGGCTTTTAAAATGTTATATGTTGTATCTATTACACTGCACCCAAATCTGCAAACTGGCCGGATACTCATTGGATATTTTGCTCAGATGAAATCTGATTGTGGAAATTTAGGGATTCTGTTTCTATAGAGGATTTGACAATAACGGACCACTCTGGTGAGTATTCTCACATATACTTAAAACCTGCAAAATCCTTACTGGAACTCAGCAATGTAAGTGAAGTGGCCAGTTTCTCAGAGGGTTAATGATGATTTGGGGAAAGGACAAATTCAGGATAATTTAAAGGTCCAGTGATCAACTCCCTTGATGCCTACTTAATGCGTATGTTCGTCCTGAAACATCAATGTTGAAGCTCCTAATGCTGAGTGCTAGGCAGGGGCCAGGCACATGTACTAATAGCTCACAAAAACAAACTCAGATTTTTTTCCCACCCCCCCAGTCACGTTTGCATAATTGCGGAATTTGTGTGTCTTTATAAGCACCTATTTTTCACTTATTTGTTCACATCATGGGAGCATGTATGCAATTTGCTGGCTTTTTTTTTTTTGCAGGGGGGGTGATTGGCGGTGGGGAATGCTTTTTAGTCTGCATGAGAGCTAATTACCATATTAACTCTTTTTGAAAGTGCATCAATAAATTGGCTCCAACAGATTCTTGAGAACACTGACACAGGAAAAAAAAAAAGATGTGAATATTAAGCACTTCAACACAATTGTAGCCTAAATAGCTCAAAGCTAGAAGACCTGAAAAAATCTTCTACACACAGAAAAGCAGAATCCCATGAAAGAGAAGGGGTAAGACCAGCAAAGACACATACGCACAAATGACACATCATGCCCAGAATGAAGCTATGGGAGAGATTGTTGCTTTAAAATATTTCCCATGGAAATAAAAGCCCATGGCATTTGCAGATCTAAAGTTGATGTGGTTTTTTTTCTCTTTTTTTAATCCCACTGTCACCCCCACACCCACATGTCAAGTCTGCAGTTCACTTTTGCTAATTTTTTTTTTTTTAAGTTGGTTAGCCCTTTTCATTTTTCCCTATAGCCTCTAACGTTCTAATTCCCTGGACAGCGTAGAATTTGCCACACAGTACAAAAAGAAATGTATGGTGACTGATGTAGTTTTGCTAACTGTTCTACAGACACATTAGGTATAAGGTGCAGTGACATGTCCCTTGCACTATTCTGTTGTTCTCATGTTCTGGACAAAATGGTAACTCATATCCTATATCAAAATGCAAATTCTTCTACATATTTTTCCAAGACTTTGAAGGGCCATATCAAAAAGCAAAACCATCCTCTGGCTTGCTTAATAAATGTTTCCAACCAGGAACTCGACAACAAGGAGGACTTCAGTTACTGTTCTGGGGTGTTTTAAAAGTTACATTTGTTATCTTTCAAGAAACAAAATTAAACCCAAGTAGAAATGGATAGGATTTCTAAATCAATTGTTGTCAGTTATTTTAAATTACACTTTTTGGAGGGATGAGGTGTCTAATTGTATCTAAACTTCATTTTTAATGGATATTTTATTCTTTATTTTTCATAAGCTGATAGAAAAGGCCAAGAATAATAGACATTGTTAATCTCCAGTGCTTTTTCATGAATTTTCACAAGGGTTTAATTAATTTGCTCTGTGGTTGCAGAATTCAGTCCCAATTTACATGCCTCTGCTATAAGTTCTTTTTTTTTCTTTGCAAGGAGTTTTTCTTTCCCCTTTAAATGATTGCAGTTAATGAATGATCAAGGGCTCCCCCCCCACACACACACCCTTCTTTAAATCAGATCTTCGGGTTAAATCGGGAAACTGCCTTTTGTTCTTCCAGTCAGGTCATGAGGCTGAAGATGTGGGTTTTTGATTATTGGTGGCACCATGCAAAAGGAATCACTCTCCATAATGAGAAGGGGGTGCTTTGTTGCTTGGGAGCGGGGAGCGACTCAATGGTATCCTGGGCACCGAAATCCTACAGTTGGACCAGGCCTTCTAAGAGACCAAGGATGAGTTTTCCAAACCTGCCTTCTGGCTGCCATGCCCTCCCTTTTCCTCTCTTTAATTGCATCTGTTAAGGTATTGTTGCCCTTTATCAAGGTAGATACAAATATTTGAAACACTCTGGACTTGGTTCTGTAAAAGGGTGGTGATATGAAACCCTCAGTTTGAAAACTAAACCAAATACTGCCCCTATACTCCCACCATCAGAAAAGCCAGTTTCTGGAGAGCCATAAAGGATGTTTAGCTAGGAGCCCCTTGTTCTCCATCACATGCTGTAGTAGTGTTAACGTTGTTTGACTCCTAGCCAATTATACTAATGTCACAGGTTGCTGCCAGTAGGAATTTAGTATTGGGGTATTGAGATTGCTGGTGGGGACACCAGCCAGTTCCCCGCAGGAGGCAGTCAGTCAAGTAACCCATAAACAAGAGCCCCGTGGCCTAGATCAACCAGAAGAAAACCCAAACTCCAAACCAACCATCTTTGGATTTCGCTTGGCGCATCTAATCAGGGCTGGCTGCTGCAAGGAAGAGCCCAGTTGATAGCCAATCATGACTTCTTCCCCCAGGGGTTAGGGGCAGCTTTGGCTTCTGGGCTGCCGGCCATAGGCAGAGTGCGCCCTCATTCGCATTCTTCAGCCACGCAACACGCAACGCCATGGCACCGGCCCCAACAAAGGCCCGGCTTCGCTCTCCATTCCCAGGCCCTTGTGTATGGCCAGCCGGCTCAGAGTTTACAAAGACGCCAAACAGCCAGAAGAATTGGGGTTTATGTTTCCTTTCAGTCTTTCACAAACACATTAGTGATCTGGCCTCTCCTTGCCACTAGGGGAATAAGTAGTTACAAAATGTGCTGTTTTCTCTTGCTTAAAATCTGCATTTTGGATGTTTATTATCTGTCTATTCATAATATTTTTATTTGGAGCAAGGGCCGACTTCTCATCTATGAAGGAATGTGCTTTATGTACGTGGCAACCCTGCTGCTTTGACAATGATGAACACATTTAAGTTGTGCTCCACTTGTTTACAAAAGTCTCCTTTTGCTAGCACATCAAAAGCATTTTTTCTCTCCTCTAGTACAATGGTATATTCATGCTGGCAGCCTTTACTTAGAGGTTGGAAGCGTCACTTTATTGGCGCTTACCACAATGCAATCTGAAACTTCATTTGTTATTACTTTAAAAAAATTGCATTTCACGGAAATCTATTTGTGGTTTGTGACATCGGAATTGCAGTTTAGAGAAATGACCCTGTGCTTTAAAATGCTGTGTTGCATTTGTTCTAGGTTGAAGGTGAAAGGTTGATGACCAAATTTGGTTTCATTGATATGCTGATGCTGAAACTTCTTTTCACTAGAAAGCTTAGGTAGAAGTTCAGCTGTGGCCTGCAGTGTTCTCTGAGAAGGACACACAATCTTCTGGAAACTGTAGTCCTTCTTTCTAGCAGCTGTCCTTAGACTACCCGAATGCTGTGGATAATGTGAGCCTAACTCTCCTTTTCCTGCTGTGCTTTAAGCACTAGAGTGTAAAGGGGAGAGAACATGATTACATTTCTAATTTTCTCCAATGAGTATCAGACCAAAATACAAAATCTCATAATCCCAACAAACATATATGGCAAGAAAACAAGTATAGCGTATTTTGTTTAAGAGATTCAATGTGTACTAAAAAAGTTCGAGACTCTTCCAGCATGTAAAAGTGACTTGCAGAATTATTAGTGAAGACACACTGTGAGTACATGGCTTGTGTGTCCTGTGTTGTCTTTTCACTCAAATACAAAGAGATACGTCTTTTGCTTTAAAATAAATTGAGGCCCTTATATTTGAAACGTGAAGTTTTTCTTACTCCATAAATTGCATTGTTCAAAATTTCATTATTTGACGTCATTAGAATTCCTAGAAATACTTTTATTTGCATTTTCTAACTGCACACTCAACGATGTGCAAGGGTTTCATTAAAAAATAATAATAAAGAGTTGGTATGCCAGGATTTTAACAGATGTGTATTTGACTCTTGTAAATGGAACCTGAAATGAAAAGATCCTGGGAAGTCTGGAAGAACTGGCATGTTATTCAGCCTCCAGCCTTAGATTGTCAGCTGGGAGCTAGCTTAGAGCCTTCCAGTGACAGCCTTTGACACACGAAGGAATGAATAATCAGTCTAATAGAAGATTCCTCATTGGGTTTCCTTGCTGTGGAATGAATCATTCATCTGGCCACTTCACACTTTAGAGAGCTAGCAATACTTATTGCAGTTTGGTGTAATAGAAATAGGTATGAAAACATGAATTCATTATGAGTGCCTTCCCCTCACCCCCACAGGAAACAAAGACAGTAAAATAATCAGGCCGATTACCCAAGGCTGAACTAATGATTTACTTTCTATGCTGTGCTATTCTTCCCCAAACTTCATGTCAGATGCTATGCTGATGGTGGCGGAGAGGCTGGAGGGCCCTTTTAACATCGAGTCAGTCATGGATCCTATCGATGTGAAGATTTCTGATGCTATTATGAACATGCAGGAGAACAGTGTGCAAGTGTCTCAGAAGGTAATGAAGGCAGGATACTGGAAACGAGCGCCAGGGGCCCCCTGCAGCTCATGATGTGACTTCCCTAATATGATCACACTTGCTCCAATGCAGGTTTTCCAGGGATGTGGACCCCCCAAACCTCTCCCAGCTGGACGAATTTCCCGTTCCATCTCTGAAAGTGCTTTCAGTGCTCGCTTCAGACCATATCACCCTGAGGAACGCCCAACCACAGCAGCTGGCACTAGTTTGGACCGACTGGTGAGCACTTTGGCAGAAATGGCCGTGTTTAATGACAAAGAACTGAAAACATTTGCTGAAAATGCAATTTTAGGGAAGACTTACAAACGTGGGTCTTTCGGGTGAAACTTTTCAAGCAAATTGCATGTAAATCTGCCTCTCATTTTCTAGCTCAGAAAGTTCATACGTAGTTTAGGAAATGTGACGCGATAAGTCTTATCTCAAAAACTCCCTGTTGTTTTACCATGTATTTACTAAACATCTACTGTGAGCCCATCACTGCTGGTTATAGGGTGGCTCAGGAATAAGACAGACCCTTGTTCTCAATAAGCCCCAACAGAGCGGAAAATGCAGACATTCCAGCATACTAAGTAAGGTGATGTTTAGTAAATGGTGGGATGGGAGAAGGACAAGGAAATGTAAGCAAACTGCTTTATACACAGTAACATGTTGCAAACATAGTAGTAGGGGGGAACAGAGAGGAGGGGACGGAGTGCAGTGACAGGCAAGTTTCAGAGTGAATGATATATAATACGCTTGATCCTGAATATAAAAGGCTTGCAAGAAGAGACTGTGTCTCATTGTATCTGCAGGGCATGGAACCTGGTGGGCCTCGGATGGTAGTTATAATGGAGAGGTAGAGTGGACAATGGACCCAGCAATTCATTCAGAACATTTCAACTATTAATTCATTTGAGTGGATTTTATACTTACAAAAATAAATTTGATTTTCATTTTTTTGTAGTGACTCAAGTCGAAAGTGACTTGCTTATCACTCTGAATATACTTTAGAAATGATCAAAAGGCCTATCTGTAAGGTGGTTTTGTGTTGTTTTACAGGGTTCTCTCTCTTTTTTTCTTAATTAGGTTACTGATGTCAAGGAGAAACTGAAACAGGCCAAGAAGTTCTGGTCCTCTCTTCCTAGCAATGTTTGCAATGATGAGAGGATGGCTGCAGGAAATGGCAATGAAGATGACTGCTGGAATGGAAAAGGCAAAAGCAGGTTGGCCTCTGTTGCATGGATTTGTAATCTCTCCCTTCCTAGATGGCTGGTAACCTTCAAAGAGGGTTTTCTCAGTTGTCAATCGAGGGAGGCATCATGAAGCAATTCACAGTGGATAGCAACAACGTGGAAATTTCTAGACATAGTAACAGGCTTTGCGGTACAAGTGTTGGGAAAGCACCCAGGTCTTAATACTCGTACTGGGGAAGAAGTTTGTGGTAGTAGTCATATTCTGGCATTCGTGCTCCAACCAGGGACAAAGCTGTTTTCAGTAGTGTCAGTTAAAAAATATTTAATACCTGTGTTTCTTTGCCCAATTGCCTCGCCCCATAAAGTACCAGCTCTTAAAAGGTCTCGTTCTCTTATTTAATGTTGCCCTGTATCCCTCCCCTGCACACTCAGTAACTTAAATAAGTACCCACTTTATCAGCACTTTACTCTTGACCTGCCAACCTCTGCACAAAAGTCATGGTCACATTGGAGAAACAAGGTAAATACCCAGGAAAAGGAGAAATTCGAGTTCACAAGAAATGGAAGGACTTCCAGTTAATTGTAAACAATGGAAATACTAACATCTAGGCCAAAATCTTTGATCTTCTGTAACTTTTTATTTTACTGTTCGTCTGTCTCAGTGGGGTCATTCTCATTTCAGGTACCTGTTTGCAGTGACAGGAAATGGACTGGCCAACCAGGTCAGTAATCCCGAGGTCCAGGTTGACACCAGCAAACCCGACATACTGATCCTTCGTCAAATCATGGCTCTTCGGGTCATGACCAGTAAAATGAAGAATGCTTACAATGGGAATGATGTGGACTTCTTTGATATCAGTAAGCACTTGTGGTTCTAAAGTACAAATTGTTCTTGTATGTCTTGTGATGAGAACAAGCGGAATGAAATCTCTATTCATTTTTGTTTTGTTTTTGTTGCTTTTTAATAGGTGATGAAAACAGTGGAGAAGGAAGTGGAAGTGGATGTGAGTATCAGCATTGCCCTTCGGAGCTTGAATACAATGCAACTGACCACTCTGGGAAGAATGCCAACGATAAAGCTAGCCGTGCTGGTGCCCGTGTTAGGGCACAGCCCTACCTCCTCACTATCTTCTGCATCTTGTTCCTGGTTATGCAGAGAGAGTGGAGATAATTCTCAATCAGAGAGGAAAAAGTGTTCATCAAAAAGTAAAAAGGCACCGGTTATCACTTTTACACCACCATCCTAGTGACTTTGCTTTTTAAATGAATGGACAACGATGTACAGTTTTTACTGTGTGGCCACTGGTTTAAAAAATGCTGACCTTGTTTTTTCATTCAGTTTTGCTGGAAAAGGGGACTCGTATGTAAAGTCAGTTCTGCTTCCCCAGATCATGTTTAAACGTGGCTAGCAGTGTAGGTACAGAACTGTAGTTAGTTGTGCATTTGTGATTTTTCTCACTCTTGGTTTTTTTGTTGTTGTTGTTTTGTTTTGTTTTTGTTTGTGTTTGTGGGTTTCTTTTCTTCAATTATGATCTCACCTTGTTTCTTACAAGAAAACCAGGGTCGTTTCTTGGCATGTAACATGTACGTATTTCTGAAATATTAAATAGCTGTACAGAAGCAGGTTTTATTTATCACGTTATCTTATTAAAAGAAAAAGCCCAACAAGCAGTAAAATTTCCATTTATCCCTGTCGTTTTAGTTGCCTTACCTGGAGAGAAGAGGAGGAGATTTTATTTTTTTGTTATTAAGTGAGGACAGAATGTGAAGTCACAAGGGGGCTTCTAAGCCACTTGTCAAGGTGTATTCAAGCATCAGTACAAGAAGAATGTTACATTTCATTTATAGCTGGTGACTGGAAGAGACTGCAGACTCACTCACTTTGGTTGAGTTGAATTCCATAAACTAAGATCACCTATAGGTCCAGTCCTTGAACCCGCTTAAAGTGTAACTCATTTAGAAGATTCTTGGTACATTTTCCCTAGAAAGATAGAAGGCCATTCAGGATGTCCCAGTTATCACATGTTCACACTGAGTTTAGGGGTGGGATTTTTTGTTTGTTTGTTTTGTTTGTTTGTTTAGCCACTGTGTGCTGGTCTTTGTGTCCATACTTGACCCTCTTTGAATTGATATCCCGATGGCAGAAATAAGCGATCGACTATCTCATTTGGTCCCTCTTGTTACAATGTTCCAGATTTCAAACCCAGCTATACAGAGGGAGCTGTCTGGGGCTAGCTAGAATCAGGGTGGGTACAGCCTGGGCTCAGGGAATAGCATCGACACTCTGAGCAAAGTTTTTGTCTGTGTATTTGTATTTGCATTCATTTTGGGATCCCGGTTTTATAAAAGATTCTAAGGTGTCTTATTTGAGTCTATTTCTTGCTCAGCCTCCTCTGATCATAAAGGCAAAGGGCTTGCAGCGGTTTCACAGCAGCGTGCTATCCCATCAGCCAAGAAACCCACTTGGGGTAGATCTGGGTGTCCAGATTTTTTTCCATGTGCTGTGGGTCTTTTTTTGTTTTGTTTTTTGTTTTGTTTTGTTTTGTTTTGGTGGGAAGAGTGGGAGTAGGTACAGCCGAGAAGATGACATCTTAGCGGTGACCCTTAGCCATGTGGGTGACCTGGCAAAGGCCATATCTGTTGTCCCAGGCCAAAGACTAACAACTGCCTTAGCCCCTTAGAAGCCCTTTCCTTGTGTCCTTACCAAATGACAGCTTATAAAACTATGAGAATGTAACAAATCACTTTTAAAGGAGTTCCCAAGTCTTCAGAAAAAATAAAATTCTGCAAGTCTCTTCCTGCTTTAGACAGCCATTAAGATCCCAACCAATTCTACAGACATTAAAACCCACACAGAGGTTGTTTGTGTTATTGTTCAATCTTCAGTTGTAAGAGTAATTCTCTATTTTTATATTGAAACAATTAATTACTTGATAGCTCAGGGTCTACAATTCATTCAACTTTTTACACCAAATTCTGCAGAATGGTCAAAATGGCATATTGGAGGCTGTTGTAAACAGAGGCTTAATTTTATTAGAAGTAGCCAGTTATTTATTAAAGCATGATGTTAATAAAATAGGCATATTCTGGCTGATGTGTATAAGTGGTTTCTTTTTTTAAAAAAAAACAAATCATAGAAGACATAAAATTGAAAAGGCACTCCATTTATGTTTGAGGAAAAATGGATTGTAAATAGCTAAGCTGCCTTGTGAGAACTTGGAAAATGTGCTGATACTTAGTAACTACCTCAGTTGTGAGGAATTTCCTTTTTCGCTTAGACTGCTATTACTTTTACTTGGTAGAAATGAATCTGGTCTGCAAAATGTGGCTCAAAGAGTTATCCCCATAGACCTTGTTAGATTGTTTTTAATTTAAAACCTTGAACTCTGCCCAGCTGTTTTCCTTCAGTCAAGTTCTCTAAACCAATAACATTTTCCGAATTAAATATTCTTGAAGGTTCTTCTGGACTCTTACTGATTTGTTTTCTTTCCTTGCATTTTTTTTTTCTGTTACTCTTTTATTATTTAAATTGTCTCTTGCTTTTGAACTTGAACTATGAAATAAACAAATCCTAGATTTTTCCATTCAGGTCTGACTGGATAACTCTTGGCTTCTAACCAGCTGGCAGGCTCCCTCCACCCCCTAAAAAAAGAATAAAGGCAAGTTGAATATTTTAAAACCTTAAGAGTTCACAGTATGAGGTAGAATAAAAGCTCTGTTAAGAGAACTGACTTTTTCAAAGACTCAGTTAATAGCATGTGAAGGGTTTGTGTTTTACAAAGTCATTTTTAAATTATTCTTTCAAACACTTTACCCACTCGCTATCTTAAGGAAAAATGTTTTGTGACTCTTAGATTTATATTTTATTTCAAAAACAATCAGTAATTAGCACCTATTATCTTGATAAAAGAAAAAGTGCAAAAATTGACTTGCATTTTTAAACTTTAGTTACTGGGTATTAGAAATCTAACAGTTTACATGAAGTAAAAATTATCATTTGTGATTACAGAACCAAAATAAAAGTAGGTATAGATGGTGCTGCACAAAATTCTACTTTCTCTTCTGTTGTTGGCAGGATGTGTCTATTTGCACAGCTAAAAAGTAGTATGTTAATAACAATATCTACTACAAGAGGCTTGTGCATATGTGTTCTCACTCAAGCAAATGCCAAGTTACCAAATAGAACTTTCTGTCTTTTTAGAAGTAAGAAAAAAAGCACCGAGATAATTCATCCAGCTTAGAACTTAGTAGAAAAAACATAACTCTGCATTCGTGATATACTTTACAAATTCAGTTTCTACTTTTAAACTCCTAATTATTTTGTTCTAAAAAATCATTTTTATATATGTGAAAACTATCTGAAAGATGACATATAGTAACATAGGAATTCAAGTCCATCAGTAAGACCAATACTATAGATTTAGTTGTCTGATTTGGATTTTAAATAGGTAATACATTGCCAGGATTTAAAAACCAAAACATATATTGGTACAGAGTGAAAGTTCTCCTCCCAGTCCTGCCCATCTGCCCAGATACCCCCATGCCCTAGGTAAACTTATTATTAGAAGAGATGTACATATATCTTCTTCCAAAGTTTCTTTATACACAGAGGGTGCCAAAAAAATGTATACACATTTTAAGAAAGGAAAAAACTGTGTTAATTGTAATACTCAATATATACTGATAACAGAAGATGAATACAAGTCACGTTTGACTTCTGCAATTACAAGAGGTGCTCAAAGTGGTTACCCTCAGCGTCCAGACAATCCTGATTACGGCGAACTACTGCTTGAGCATAGATAACATCGTTTAAAATGAGGACACGTTTTGTTTTTGTACTCCCAGTATGTACAAGCAAATGCAGTTAGACGTTTTTCTTTTCCCTCTTTTTTGCATGAAATGTAGCATAGTATGCCCTATAATGTCTTACTGTTTTAGGTTAACTTAAAAAGTATAGAGAGGAGAGGTCCCTAAAGATACAGATTTCTATTCTAAAGGCATTACTTGTCAGTGGTACCACATTTTGGATTTTTACTGCATTCTGGCCCAGATTACGTATTTTTTCAAAGAACCAACATTGACTTGAACCAGGAGCAGTTTGGCATTAGAGTACTATAATCCTGAAGTGAACAATCAGGATGCTCTCTGTTCATGTTAAGGTTAATTTTTGGTAGTTGGTTTCCATATTTTCACCAGTGAAGAAGACATTGGCCAAAGCAACTGGGAAGGTCCTCTTAGAGCACAGCACGTTAATACACTGTTAATGCTTGGGGATGGTTCAAAGGAAATGTGCTCTGGAATTTCCTCATCCTATTAGAGTGAAGTACTTTTAATGTGCACTCAATCCTAAATTCCTTGAAGCAGCATCAACTGCCACACAGAATAAAGATGAAAGTAGTATTAGGAAAACGTGTCACTAGATCTTTTTGGTTACTGCATAAAGTATCTGTCCAATGGTAAAGGAGTCATTAGAATATGTAAATAATTGTGCAAATTCATTTTTCAGATAGGGTTGAATTTCTGCTCATCAGTGTTTAAAGAAACTTCTAAAAGTTCAGCATTAATCAGTAAAATCTGCAGAAATAGAAATCCATTTCTCAGCATGAGTGTCCATGTGTGAAATTAAATGCACAGTTTAATCTGCTTTTGACTTTTCTTAAAGAAATGTTAGGAATTCTGAAAAAAAGCACAGGATTTTTTTGGGGGAAAGGTTTTCATGCATTAATCCTACCAGGTAAAAGTTGATAGTGTGGTTAATAAGGCACGTGAGTGATGGCCCAAGGTGCTTTTCTAAAGGGTTGTATGGTCTTGTTCTATGAGCTTTGGGGAAGTTTTGCAACAACTTCCTTGCCACTCTGTGTTACTGTGTTTCTTACATGACAGTTTGGGAAGTCTTGTGTGTGTGTGTGTGTGTACACAATCATATCTATACACAGATGTTCTCATATCTGTATATTTTCAAACACTTAATGCAAGGTAGACCTTACCTTGTCCCTTATGGGCTGCCTTCCCCCTGCTGTCAGAAGTGTGTGCTTGGGGAATGCAGACTAATTTTAATGATAGCTTAAGGGAAACGTAATTAGGAAGGTAAGTCTCCTGCCAAGAAAAAAATACACACGTGCACATATAAAATGCATTCCGGATAGAATTTCTTAGATTTACCACTGCCTGGGATTTGCTTTTCTTCGTCAGCATCCATAACCTAAAATGGACAATACCCACCGTTCTTGGTGACTCACTGTTCAGGGCAGTTGGTACCAGGTTGGTCACAAATAAATACTCATGGTCAGTGGGTGGTTTTCTGAACACCCGTTAGGATCTCAAACCTCTTTCACTGAATTTGCCTATAAAGGTCTTCAATGCCCTTGCTCTCACTTTTAAACTATAATGAAAAATGATTACACTTTCAGTTATGAATAGTTTGGAACAAACTCTTGCAGCACCAACAAACCATTATTTGGACACGTTTACTGTAAAAAGAAAAGTAGTTATTTGCTGTTTGTTCACCTGTAATCTCTTGACTGAGCCGTGAGATGGGATAGAACTGTGTGCCTGGCACTAAGACCAGGCTAGGTCGATTATCTCAGAAGATCCTGCAGAGTAGAAATTGTTCCATTTTACAGATGCATGAAAGGACTTGAACAAGTTAGGTAACTTGTACAAGGGGAGACAGGCAAGAAATGCAGGAAGCAGATTTAGAACAGAGCCTATTGGTCTGCCGCCAGAGCCTATTTATTTCAGGTGCTATTTTCCCTTCTATTATCCTTTCCCTTTATTCCAGAGAATCTAAATAAACAGGAAGGGACAAGCTTGTCAGGCTTGCCGCATGTCAGCTGTGTTAGCCCTGCAGAGTGGCTAAATTAAGGGTTATGGCAGATACTGGTTGACTCGGCTGAGCTGCATACAGGAGGAGTCAAGGACCACATGGAAATCTTGATGACGAAAAGGTTTCCTAAGCTCACACAGTGGCTTCTTGCTCGGTGCACTTCAATGCCGAAAGAGCTCGAATGATTGTGCATGGAGACCATGTGGCCCTTATGTTGTAGTTTTGGAAGAAGCGACATTAAGTCCAGTGATCCTGTCCTTCCTCTCCAGGACAGCCTCATACAACCCTGTGTGAAAGGGCCCTAGGGATACCCTGACAGCTGCATTGTTGGGGAGGGTCAACTTACTGAGCACTTAGGCAAACACAATCCGTTGAGAAAAATACCTTGGTTTATATATGGAAAATTCATACCTGCTTCATCAGCTGGAGCTTTGTGAGGTGAATATATCTTGGGATAAATGGGTCCCAGTGGATATAATCTCAGCTTAAGGATCTCTGGACAAGATTCCACCTTAACAATTACACCTGAGGCAGAGATTGGACACACAGAACCCAGATAACAGGCACTGCTGTAGACAGGTATTTCGCTCGCTGGACTGGTCTTAGTGTCCATTAGAAAAGTCAAAATCAGATTTAAAAAAAAAAAAACCTGCATTAGGGACAAGAGATTTTGACATTTTCTACCCAGGGAGGGAACCGGGGGCACTTTTGTTGGTTTCCTGAACACATGTCCCAGCATGCCCATCAAGCAGTATTTGCGGGGGGGGGGGGGGGCGTGGGATGGCAAGGTCTTGATCTAGGGGTCCTCAGACTCCGTCTTTTGGCCATAACCGACACAGGGTCCAGAGAGAAACACCTAAGACCTGCAGGGACTGAGGCTCTGCCTCCAAGTGAAAGGCAAGTGATGGCTCCTCACTAGTCTGCAAAGAGAAGCTGAGAGGCAGGGTAATTCAAATCTATGAACTGCGGGCTGTGGGAAGGGTGAATTCCTAGAACTAAAGGCAAACTGGCCCCTTAGAATGAGTAAATGGTAGTCAAGTTCCATAGATGTCAGGTGTACAATTCTGTATGACATCATCTATAAATCCCATTGTGTGTTCACCACCCAGCGTCAGTCACCCCAATAAACTTGAACAAAGTAGTTCTACCTCTACTCAGAGTAGTGACTTATATAATTGGTTAAACCAAAGTTGCTATTGGCTGATAGTGACCAGCTGATGGTGATCAAAAGCCCTGAACTTCAGAGGTGGAGCATAGTGGTATGGAGGAGTGAAGCAGCATCTGACGTGGCTGCTGGGTTGTATGCTCCACATTGCACAATTTGTCTACTAAGTTCCCTTTTGAAGAACTGTAAGGCAAACCAAAGAATTTGAAGGTCCTTATCATACTGAAACACTCCAAAGATGAAGTACCTAGAGAGGCTCTTGGTTAGCAGAGGTCTCTAATGGCAGTCACTCTGGCTCTGGATGTGTGGGCCTCCAAAACCACATGGAATTTGAGGCAGTAATATGATTTATGACACGTCTGACCTTGGTCTCTGCATGGGAGGACAAAAGGGAGGATGTAAAGTAAGTTGGGGTCCTCATCCTCAGGAAACCCATAATTCCATTGGGGATACAAGGTTCAC
Organism: Rhinolophus hipposideros; assembly: GCF_964194185.1. Classification (NCBI taxonomy): domain Eukaryota; kingdom Metazoa; phylum Chordata; class Mammalia; order Chiroptera; family Rhinolophidae; genus Rhinolophus; species Rhinolophus hipposideros. The sequence continues at coordinate 23,417,285 of NC_138046.1, forward strand.
CCAGGAAACATGCCAGTGAATACATAAACTCTTAGCTGATCTACAGATCAAGGGAGAACAGTGCACACTGCAGTGGTCAGAGTGATTTCCGGGAGGAGGCAGGACTCTAGCTGCGTTTGCCGGGAGGGGAGGAGAGAATTCTCTTGTAAGCTTGTGCACAGGACTCATCATTGGTTCTTTGTACTCTATAGGTGCTACAGGTTGCCCCATACACTCAGTAAAGTACTGGCTGGTTTGGAATTGCAGGAGTAAGGGTAGGGAGGTGGGATGAAATGCGGTCTGGTAGTTGGTAGTGAAACAGTAGAAAGGAAATGTGTCTAAAAAGCAGAGGCGATGGGTTTGCTAGTAAAAGACTAGGGAAGGGTGGGTTCAGAGTCTGAAGCCCTCAAAAGCCACGCAAGGCAATTTAAAATTCAAGTGGGCACGATCTAATGCAAATTCCTGAATAGGACTTGACGTGCTGCCCAGAGTGTATAAATGTATAAGTAGAAGTATGCAGCATGGATTGTATGGAGTTGTCTTTGGGTTTGCTATTGCATTGCACTGTGCAAAGTGAAGGGGTTCAGCTCCCTTTGCATTTGATACTCTCGCCTCCTCCAGATGATATTCATTTGGAGCTTTCTGGTGAACATAACCTAGTTCTACACAAGGGGTACTTTCTGGATGTCCAGGCTCAATGCAGTCAGACACATTTAACGTGGTCCTCCCAGCCTCCCACCCCATCACGCCCTTGAATTCTGACAAGCCACATGCATTATCTTCAAATTTCTTCAAGCACTGCTTCCAGCTCACCTATACGTCCCTGCCCCCACAGGCATTCCAGAGCTCTCAGGCATCTCCGGCCACTCTATCCTGTTCTGGCTTCCTGTCTCTGGAAAGAAACTCGGAGAAGAGTCACCGGAGTCTGGTTTCCCAGTCACCGTCCTGCAGAGAGCTGGATTACAGGGGTGTTGAAAAACCTCTTCAAGCATTAGGCAGCCAGCTAGTGGGATGAGTGGGCCAAATATATATCAAATTAAGGAGGAGCTACTGTGATGAGAGGGTTGGAAAGGGCAGAGAAACCTTTGCCTGCTTGCCTCCTGCCACCCAAAGTGGCTATGTCATGTTACTCCTGGGTGACCTAGATCACAGTTTGTAAACTGTGAAGCAGCCGCTTGACTTCTTTCTGGGCTTTTCTCTTATTTAAGAGCTCAGTCCCTTCCCTGTCTACTGCAGTGGTTATGAGGAAATACTGGAAGATGCACACACCAGGATTTTGGGAGTTGGAAAGCGCAATGGCGTTCCAAGATAAGGAGTAACCTTCTAGGGGACTAGGGTGCCAGCTCCATCACAGGGCTTGGCTCACCAGGCTCCATATCCACTCAGGCTCCTGGATGAGGGATGACTGCATTTTTGAGGCCCAGCCAGTGAGCCCCAATGTGGTAGTGGGCCTGGGATGGAGCCTGCACAGGATGAGGCTCCAGCTGCAGGAACTCGGAGACGAACCCTGGCCCCATCTGCTCTCTCAGTGCCCTCTCTGCGGGCTGCACATTTAGAGTGGAGCTGCCTTATACACCTGCTATTTCCAAGTAAAAGCAGGAAAGCTGCTCTTCGATCAAAACTTTGTGGCTGAAGTTTTATAGGAAACAAGCAGATGAGAGTATAAAACTGAGTTCTTCCTGGCAAGAAAAGATTGTAAGTCTCTAATAATGACATAATTTAAGGGTTCAAAACAGGAAAAGCTCCCAATGGCCCCTTTACCTTGCCCTTTCACTGTCCTCCATTCCTAAAACACACCAATGCAGCTAGGGAAGGAGAATTCCATGCGCTAAGCCTTTTTCCTAGAAGGCGGGCGGGCAGAATGCTCAGGTGAGCACCTGTCCATTCTCTTGATTGCCCACCCCACCCCCACCTCACCTAGCCCACCTCTCTTGCCAATTTCTAGTCAGTCTCTGAATTTCTGGGGAGTTTACATCTCCTTCGTAAATGAAAGCTCTTCTCTCCTGGTCACATAGTGAAGCTGCAGCAGCTTCTCTGGTTCCAGAGATGACAGGGAGAAAGTAGCAAGCTATGCAGAAGTGTTTCCCAGGGTCGAATTTCCATCTGTATTTTCCCCGAAGAATCCAAAGTGGTCTTGGAAGGACAGGGATTGCGTAGGGGTGGGCTGGTGCCAAGGGCCTTTTAGGCACTTTGTATGTTTCCTTAGACTGGCCCTGGGGTCATTAGTGTTTCGCAGAGTCAAGTCAAAAAGTGAGTAAAGGAAAGTTTACTTCGAAACATAACCTGTAATGAGCAATAGCCAATACCCATGGCTCTTTAGTGTGCTGGCTTGCTGAGTGGAAGTCACATTCTGGACTAATTTGAAGTTGTCTTTGTTGCTGATTTCCACTTGGGAAAATGTGAAAATCAATTTGCCAGTTGTGCCCAGCTGAGAGAGAAAACATTGTATAATTTCAACATCGTGACAGATAAATACCTTAGGAATGTGCTGAATTTTGTAGGGCTCAAAATATGCCATCCAATGATTTCTGTGGTCCACAAATTCCACAAATGTTGAGTGAGTACATACTATGTGCCAGGCATTGTGCTAGGCACTGAGGATACAATATACAAGCAAAATAGATTTGGTGTCCACTCTGGTACAGCTCATCACTAGTGAGGGAGCTAGACAAAGAGTCACAGCAGTGAAAGTATAATTACAGAGTGAGAGGGAGTCTGTGCAGTATCAAATAATCAAGTTAGAGCCTTGGGAAGCTCCCCCACACCCAGTTACCAGTCATGGCAATAACCAAGTTCTAAGGCAGTGGTTCTCCAGTTTGACATGTGTCAGAATCTTCTGGGGGGGGGGATTGATAAGCCACAGATGGCTATGCCCCACCCCCAAAATTTCTGATTCAGTCAACCTGGGGTGGGCCTAAGAATCTGCATGTCTACGGAGTTCCCAGGTGATGCTGATGCTGCTGGTCTGGAGACCACACTTTGAAACTCATTAGCCTAAGCAAAGGGATTTTGAGCCTGATCTTTGATGCGGGACATCCAGCCCTGTTGGGCCATCAGTCAGAGGCACCGCTAGAAAAATACTGGGGGAAAAAACAATCAGATAAATTGCCTTAGACTGCAATCATCTTGCCATCCTGACAGGTTAGGTTTTAGTACCCCTAAATGGGGCCCAAGATCTGTCCACCATATCCCAGACTCCAGAAAAGGCCAGGTAAGTGTGGAGAGTCAGTGAGGTGGGCCTAGTAGAGGTCTCATTTTACAAGGGATCAAGGAGTTACCTGAGCATGATCATACCACAAGGAAGCTGGAGGAAGGATACAGGGCATGCTTATAGACCAGTGCTGAAGTTAAGGTGGTTCTGAGTACCCCCCTTGTATGTCTTGCCTACAATTTTCTGGCCCAGACCACATGCATGAAACAGTGCTTTCACCACCTCTCTGTAACATGTTGAGAAACAAGATCCCATCGAAGACTGTGGTATTAGTTAAGATGCTCTTGGCTCCCAGTAAGGAGAAATTCAACTCAAAATTATTTAAACAATAACGGATGACTTTCACCTCATATACCAAGAAGCCACGATGTAGGGAAGCTCCAGGGACAATTATTCCTCAATGTTATTACCGAGGATCCAGATTCTTTCCATTTTTCAACTTTGCCAAGTTCAGCATGTTAGATAGCTTCCCTCATGATTGAAAGATGGCTGCAAAACCTCAATAAAACTGAAAAAAAAAAGATGGCTGTAACAGTTGTAGTATCAATACATCTTCCCATGCCAGTTTCTGTTGGTAGCAAGAGATTATTTTTTCCTCAAGTCTCTTCTTTTTGAAGAGCTAAGAAATCTTTCCTAGAAGGTACCCTCTTCCAGTAAATATTCCCTCGCCTCCCACTGCCTAGAATCAGCTCACATGCCCTAAGCTGTTGAGTATAAAAGCTAACCAAGATTCATGTCCTGGTCTGAGGCCAGCCCTATCTGAAAGACATGGCTGCAGAGAGGAGGACAGACACTGAACAAATTAGGGGATGACTGACAAGGAAGAAAGGAGGAATGACTATTGGGTAGGCAAAAAAGTGGGTTGGCTATACCTGTGAGCTACCAGAGACTAACACTAGTAGGAGTATAGGGCACTCTTGCTACATCTGGGATGAAGAAGTGGAACACTGTGTCAGTGTATTAGCCATCAGCAACTTTGGCAGGGATAGGGAACTTAATTGAGCTTCAGGGATTCCAGAGCTCCACAGAAATCAGTTCATCGCCAACTCAACTCAATATCTAGGTCCCTTAAAATTCATCCAAGTCAATCTTGAATCCTTGATGTGTGATGGTCCTCTACAATAGTCCTGCCAAGTGGTGCTCAGCTATTTCTTGAACACCTCCAGTGACAAGGATCTCACTACTTCTGATGGTTTTCTATCTCTAGGCAGCAGTAAACATTAGGAAGAGTTCTCTGCCATCTCCAAAGTATACACACATGTACTGTTTGCTCAGTGATTAGGTGGTAGGGCCTTTGAAGTTGCTGTCACTGTTTCCACTGGAAATGGAAGTTTTCAGATGTTTCTAACTAAAATTTCCTTGCAGATTCATATGTATTGCCAAGAGATACTTAAAAAAATAAACAACCAAATAATTCTGGGAAATTTTGGCTTGTCTGTGTTAAGATCTTAAGATATTTTTCATAATTCAAACCTTTTTTTGGTCTGAAAGACTTAAATTTTAGCAACAGATTAGACCATAGCATAAGCTAATAACTAACATTTGAGGAGGGGAATGTTTTGAGGAAATGCCTTGCGGTATTAGCTTTGAAAGTAGTCATTGTACATGGGCCCCATGTTGCTCCTTCTTCAATTAGGTTGAAGAAGCCTAGCTGAATTATTGGTTGTCCCTGTGGGAGAAAGGGATCATTTCCCTTGATGTCACCTCACACAGCAAGAATAGGATGGTGGATGTGGTGTGTTCGCATGAATCCAGATGAATGGATGTGGTGTGTTCACATGAATCCAGATGAATGGGGAATACCAATGGCTCCCACCTTGCCCAAGACAGTTCAGGGGCTTGGTAGCATTGACCGCTGTGCTGCAGTGGGTCGGGGCTGGGGGCGGCATCTCAGGAAGGACCTAGGGTAGAGATCAAGAGACCATTTGTGTCCCAGTGACTCTGTTCTCCATGTGGATCACCACTGCCTGACCACACCAAAGGGAGTTCCCCAGGTTCACCAGAATCATAGATACCAGTCAATTGTTTTCAAATCTCAGTATGATGCTATGGAAAGAATTTTTTTTTTCTATTACCAGCTGGGAAGAGTGCCAATAAGTATTCCTGCAGTCAGAACATTTAATGCATTGTCAGAGACATGATATTACTTTTTATTTCAAGGTTGATTCCATCTATAATGTTGCCACCCCCCCACCCTCCACCACTTTCCTGATTCATCTTCCCTTCCTCCATCACCAACTCTGAAGCCACTATCCTTGCAGCAGCCCCACTCTTCTCTCCATCTCCCTTCTTTGGACTTGGCCACCCCATGTTTAGACATGGGCTTTGGATTTGGTTTTGGCTTTGTAGAAATATGGTTAATGCACATTCATACTTCGCTAGCTGTGGCCAAGAGCTTGACGTAGCCTGTGGAATCACCCTTCAGAAAATTGCACCCACTTCCCAATAGTCACACTTGGCCTTTCTTCTGCTTTAACGGACTTGCCCTCATTTTTCCAATGGTGTCTGTTTAGGTTGTTCCCTCGAGAGGTTAGCCACTGCTCCTGCAACTAGGGAATGCCTTTCCAGCCTGCTGCACACTTGGGGGCATATCTCTTGCCTCTGATAATGAATATAATTTTTTTTAAATAGCTAGAAGTTAGTAAAGGCCACATCTGAAGCACTGGGCAAAGGGTTCTGTCATCAACAGATCCCTCTACATGTAATATAGGTGCCAAGAAGCCGAATTCTCATGGGTTTCCCTCATGCTCACGGTAAGTAATTTTCCTCAGAAATGAGATGTGATTATGAAAGAGAAGGATTTTCTCACATAGCTCAGAAATGGGTTCTGAAGGCAGGTCACGTGACTAGTACTTCAAGTCACGTGAGTGTGACGACATGACTGGACCTAATAGTTGATGGCCTCCCAAGGAAACTGTGTACTTGGAAGAAGCCAGCACTCTTTGGAAGTGCAAGTTCTGCTCTTTTACTAAGTTATTGGTTTTGTGACTGTATCACACATACTGGCTGATGCAAGGCTGCATCAGGAAGTCCTAGCCGCTTGGTGGCAAGCTTCATTAGCTCTTATCCAGCTTCTTTAAAGATCGGGCTCTGTCATTGTGTCACCCATGACTTGCTTCTCCAGCAGTCACCACTGGCATGCTCAGACCAGTCAGAGCCACAATCTGTGTGATCTCCCACTGACAGATTCTGAAATTCTGGGGGGAAAAATGTGAGGAAAGCCAGGTTTATTCCAGGCCGCCTCAGCTACCCAGGTAGTAGCCTCTTCCTACCGCCCAACCCCCAAGCCCCAGAGGCTTACCGTAGGTTTTCTCTTCTGGAGCATCTGCATTTTTTTGACAGGGAGAAAAGTTTTCAGCCGAAGCAATGACATTGTCATTTAGGGATTTGAGGCAAGGGTGGAGAGGAAGGGCAGGGTGCGGGAGGCTGCTTCCAAGTTTCCCAAATCACTCATTAGCTCTGAAAAACACCAGCCTCTGGACTGTTTCGCATCCTCAAGAGAACGTGCCACCAAGATGGTCTCCAGAACCTTGTCATGACTGGCCAAGAGGAAGATGGTTTCCATTTAGTCTATACTTTTGGCTGTTCCCCTGAGGGAAGGCATGGCTCATCCCATTCACTGCTTTAATAACAAACAGGAGCCTGTCTGGTGACGTGGCAAAACTTGTCTGTGGCTATGTGGATAGCAGATAAGCTGAGTGAGCACTCAGGGTTGAGGGCACCATGAGTGGATGCCAGCCAGACCACCATGGCCCAGGCAAAGCTGATTATACAGGCAGAACCCTACTCTGGGGAGGGCTGGGCGGGTGGGGAATTGGAGGCTGGTTCAGCATTCGACCTAATTTGAGGCCTAAGTAAAAATGTGTGCTTGGTAATGAAGACACTCATATTGAAAACAGGTGGTGTTTGGGCTTTTGCCTACTTTTTAAAATGGATCGTCTGCGGCCCACAATGCATTTCTGGCTCCAAAGTCTCAGCCTACTGTGGGTTTGGATCTGCACTAAGAGTAAGGCCTGTTGGAGCCTCTGTTCTGAAGGGGCTCCTTGAAGATCACCAAGGATATGGCATTGTCGAATTGCAGACCTCACCTAATGGTGAAGAGAAGGAAAAGAAATGGGGGCTGCCTGTATGAGCAGCAGGAAGCTCAAGTTTTGTCCTGTTAGTCAACTCGTGTGCCCTGAGCTTGCTGGGGCCAAGTTACTAAGCAGCCGCAAAAATTACTTAGAGCCCCAACTATATGCCAGGCACTGGGTAGGCATGTGGGAGAGAGAAAGCTGGGTCTTAACATGCTAATGGAAGACGTAAGCTGTACTGAAAACGAGAACAATAGAAGGTAGCACAACTGCCAACCAAATGGTAATGAGTAGGTTTTTCAGACTGTTCTCTAGAAGCTTGCTACAGTGCAATGGGGGTGTTTTACAAATAGAATCCATTCATTTGTGCATTCCTTGATCCATTTATTCATTCATTCCATAAACTCTTCTTCCATGGAGAGAGATGTCAATCAGATATGGGTGTGGGTTTGTGGTTTTTTTTTTCTAAGTGAGGGCTGGTTTTTATTTAAATAATGCATTTCCTTTCTTTTCTCTCTATAGACCCTACTCTCATCTTTGTCATATAGTGTTTGTTTTTATCTGCAGTCCAGAATAAGTCAGAAAGTGATCTGTCCAAGTATTTTTATGTGTAAACAGAAAGTTTATTTCATCTGTATGCCCAATAAGCCACAATACCCTCTGCTGGCTAACTGAGCTACTTTTTTTTTTTTTTAATTGGGGAATATTGGGGAACAGTGTGCTTCTCCAGGGCCCATCAGCTCCAAGTCATTGTCCTTCAATCTAGTTGTGGAGGGCACAGCTCAGCTCCAAGTCCAGTTGCCGTTTTCAATCTTTAGTTGCAGGGGGCACAGCCCACCATCCCCAATTAAGGAATTGAACCAGCAACCTTGTCGTTGAGAGCTCGCGCTATAACCAACTGAGCCATCCAGTCAACCCTCTGGCAGCTCAGTGGCGGCTCATTGTCTTCAATCTAGTTGTGAAGGGCGCAGCTCACTCACCCATGTGGGAATCGAACCAGCAACCCCGTTGCACAGAGCTCACGCTCTAACCAACTGAGCCATCTGGCCGCCCATAAGTGAGCTACTTTTATATCTTATCATTTTTTAAAAGAAAAAACACTGACCAGTGTATATTGATTACAACAGGTCAATATAGGGCTTAATTGGAGTCTTTGTGGGTTGGTGCAATTGATGTGCTGGTTCCATGGGTGTGGGGGTAGGGCTCAGACAGAGTGAAAGGACGGAGTGGTGGGACTCGCAGCAGCATCAACCCGCTCTGGAAACCTCATTTGGATCAGAAGGATTATTAAATTTAGGTGATGCCTGGGTGTTTGAATATGATTTCTAAAGTTTCTACCTGCCCTAAATTTCAGTAGATTACATTAGTTCTACACAGTTGGGGGAGGGTAGACAAGGGCTTAAGAGTAGCCCTTACTGAAGTACAAACTTCCAGTTATAAAATACATAAGCCATGGAGATGTAGTGCCCAGCATAGGGAATATGTCAATAATATCATAACTTTGCACAGTGACAGATGGTTACTAGACTTACCTTGGTGATCACACAATAAGGTATATAAATGTTGAATTACTATGTTGTACACTATACCTAAAACTAATATAATACTGTATGCCAACTATACCGTAATTAATTTTTTTAAAAGAGTAGTCCTTATTGTTAGCATTACTTTCATTATGGTTATTTTAAAAGACTTTGGGTACAATGATGAAAATAAATTTACCGTGATATTTACCAACGTGTTTGGCCACATTTGGCTATCTGTTGAGTTGAAAGGAATTTCTTGCAAAGCTACCTGTAAGATTTTACATGGTTATTGGTATCAAATGCTTACTAGAATGCAATGAATACAGAATCATTGACATGTACAAATCTTAACAGATTGGCAGGTGGGTATCTGCTGGGCGTCCAGCACTGAGCTAGGCAATTCTCTGAATTCAGTTCCAAAACTGCATAGTTGAACCCTAGCACTTCGATTCATGTAAACATGGTGTGTGTGTGGGGGACACTTAGTATGGCTTTCTGGTTCCCATCAAAATGCCCTGCACCCTTTCTGCCTCTCTGCAGTCTGTGGGCCAGAGCCTGAAGTTGTACAGCATTGCTTTTTAGCCAAAGAGAATCTGAAATTGGAGGCCATATAGTTTATGACCATTTGGGGGTCTTAAACGCTCATGAAATTGAAGGGGTCTTTTTAATTTTGTTGCTGAGTTAGTTGGGTAATTGCTTCAAATTCAATTTTGTTCTGGCTCAGGACTCAAGCTCTTGTTTTTGTTTCTTGAGGACTGTACTTGATTTTCTCACTTTAATCCTATAAAGGTGCTAATCACTGTTTCCCCTAGGGGACCATTCTTTGGCCATGTTCTCTGATACCAGTTAAACAACTGAAAAGTCCCACTCCTCATCAGTGACTGATGAAGGGGGGATTTTGATCACTGTCATGAATCTTTCAATAGATTGTCCTGTGAATCGCACCGAAAATGGTTACTGGAGGACACTTATTAAGAAAGGACTAAAGGTCTGAAGGTAGTCTACACTGTATGTATGTGACCAGAGGGAGATGGGGTGGGAGGTGTTTCATCTACCTTTTGGGAAGATTTCTCTCTGCAAATATGTGAGTGTAAAAATATATATTGTGAGGGCGGCTGGATGGCTCAGTTGGTTAGAGTGCCAGCTCTCAACAACAAGGTTGCCGATTCAGTTCCCACATGGGATGGTGGGCTGCGCCCCCTGCAACTAAGATTGGAAATGGCGACTGGACTTGGAACTGAGCTGTGCTCTCCACAACTAGATTGAAAGAACAATGACTTGGAGCTCATGCGCCCTGGAAAAATACACTGTTCCCCAATATTCCCCAAAATAAAAAATTATATATATATATATATATATATATATATATATATATATATATATATATATATACACACACACACACACATATATATATATATATATACATACATATACATATACATATGAACTTACCAAAGTAATCTAAGTAATGCACTAAATAGAGACCATTTGAGACCTTTTCTGGTTTATATATGCTTTGTTGAAATCTCTGTATAATTAGCCATTCATTTTTAAGTCTAGGAGAAATTTTTCATATTTGTAGGTGAAAATTTTGAGAAATAAAGAGTTAAAGGAAAGGGTAGAAAAATATCAGGTACAGACAGGGTACATGTGTTTCAATTTTTTCTCCTGAGATTTTGAAAAAAGAAATGAAGATTTGCATTTACCAAGTTTATTAGATTTTCTGTTTTCAGAACAGGATACACTGGGTTTTTCCTTCCCATTTGTAAGCTAGAATTTAAATTGAGGCCAACCTCATCTTCTTGGACTTAGAGAGTGTTTTCCAGGCACAGTATTTTAAGGCACAACTTTCCTTGTAACTGATCAGTATATACAAAAATGTTTGAACAAATGCCACCTTCGTTCCATGGCAAATAAGGTGCTGATAAGATACAGGAATAAAAATATAACCACATGTTCAATAAGGGGTTCCAGAGGGGAAGAGAATGTATGTGTTCCTGTGTGTTTAACCCAAGGACTTCCCTAGTCCAAATACCTGAGTTACTAAAAGTGGGTGAGTCCCATTCAATCTATTTATAAAGTTTGCTGCTCTTTTAGCAAGAGGTTGCAACCAAGCAGTGGGCAATACTTCTTGGTTTGGATGGGCATTGTTCATGGATTAGTTCGTAAAAGTGAAATGAATGTGTTGCCTGAATGTTCTTCAAAAAGTGCTGAGTAGGCCAAAGCTTCAAGAAGATTTATCAATGTCACTGAAGTAGTTTCTAACACAAAGGAAGGATGTAATATCTAAATTGTATAAACCTAGGGCATTTGGGCTGTAAGGTCCCTGAAGTTGAGTCCTTTTTAGAGAAGCTAGCATTTTGCATTCACAGTTCCCTTGCCCTCCTATGCCTACCTCCTCAGTAATGAAATTTGTCAATGACAGGATTGAGCTAAAGAATTTCCTAAGAGCAACACCTTGTTACTGAACAAACAATTATAGTAAGAATGGTAAGATTTGTGCTCAAGTTATATTTTGTTACACCGACTTCCTTCAGACCTAAAGTATGGTATGTACAGCTTTAACATGAAATGATCTCAGCAAAGAATTTCATTTTCCCAGGATCTTTGAATGAAATGGATATCTATCCCCTATTGTTTTCTCCCAGGGCTTACCTGGAGGGAGAACAGAGGGGCTATAGAAGTGTGTGCTCTTTCTTTGGAGGAGAGATCAAGTAGATAAGAGCGAGGGATCTTCAACCAGGAGAGACTCCCCTTCAGAGCAGGAATGTGAGCGGGTCAGTTCTTCCAGCTCTTGATACCCTAAGGTCTTAGGGTTTGGGGTAAGAGTTTGTGTGTATTTATGTGTATAGAATTGGACAAGTCTGCTCTCTTGGCCTGGGGTCATGAACAAATTTGATCCAGGGACTCTTTACTTGTATCTTCCCTTGACAAAGAATGTTTAGCAGTACAGGGCTGGAGTTCTGGAGCCACCATTAATCAATGCCCTGGGTAGAATTAGTCTACCAGTTGCAAACTTTCAAAAACATTATCATCCAGCCCACACATCATCAATTTATTGATGAGACTATCATCAAAGACAGCACAATTTAGAACACACAGAAGATCAGCACAATTTAGAACAGGCAGGTTAAGAAAGGTATTTATTGGACCAGAAAATCTGGAGAAAGGGCTTCACCGTTTTGTGAGAGAGGAAGGAATTCGAGGTCAGTATCAGAAACCCACTATTCTAGGCTGTCATTTGTATTTTTGTTTAAATATACTGTTGCAAAATCTAATCCTTGCCATAGGTTCAGTCATTCTCAGTACTTGCTATTATCTTCATGGCATCCTGTATTTAAAACCTCCTCCAGGTGTTGTTATAGAAACAAGAACACTATGGCCTTTCTTGCTTCCCATCATCAAAAATCTCACCTTGGGGAGCGGCCGGTTAGCTCAGTTGGTTACAGCGCGGTGCTCTTAACAACAAGGTTGCCGGTTCGATCCCCGCATGGGCCACTCTGAGAAGCGCCCTCCACAACTAGATTGCAACAACTACTTGACTTGGAGCTGATGGGTCCTGGAAAAACACACTTAAAATAAAAAGAAAATCTCTCCTTGCCTGGAGCTGCTCATAGGTTGTTTCCTCTTTAACCTTTTCAAGTCCAATAGTGTGGGCTCCACATTCTTTTCTAAATATGCAAAAACCACCTGTTTGATAATGTGGTCCAGACTATTGCTGGGGCACAGTGTCAGGTTCACTGCTTGGCAGTTTCCGGAATCCACCCATATGTGTGTCTATATTTAGTTGCCACCATCAACATTTTCCACCTCTTACATGTTTAGCCAACTTTTGTGTGGTCTGTTGCTTTGACTTTGCAGGGAAGTTCTAAGCATGCATGGGACCCAAAATAAATAATTAAAAGATCACCTGTTCATTGCAGTCAGCAACCTCTTCAACCTACTTCATTTCAGCTAACAATGGGACTCAAGCGAGGCATACTAGAGAGAGGAACAGTTCCTCTCCTAAATGTCTGATGGGCAGCAAGTTAGCCAGTGGCTTCTGGGTGGCTAAGGGTCTCGCACCTACTGCTTAGGTTTTAGCCCCTCAGCACAACTGCTCCCTCACAGATGCAGAACAGGGCCCCATCCACACTGGAAGGGGCGCAGGCTGTGGGTTGGGGACTGGTCACGAATGCCTGGGTTACAGCTTTCTAGAAAAAGCCCAACCCTGTAATTGCTTGAGTGGGAAAGAGATTGGTGTCGGGGTCTATTCCTGGGAGACCCAGAAGGGCGAGGAAATTATACTGTGTAGATTCATGTTATTTAATAACTTCCTCCATAAAGTCTATGCACATGAATACACAGGGCAGATTAACAGGGAAAGGGGATGTTACAAAAGGTGCACCTTCAAGGGCAGTGTGTTGAAAAGGGCCTGAGGATAACAGCATGACGATGGAATTCTCAGCTTATTTACAGAGCTCTGCATTTGGACAGTCATATGTTAGCATCTGGTGTAGTATTCCCTGTTTAAGCAGCAGAGTAGGAGAGTGTGTAATGGAGCGAGCGCTGGATTGTAAACTCCAGGAAGGAGGGCCGGTGTCTGTTTTGTTCACAATTGTGGCCCCAAGTGCCTGGAACAATGCCTGACACACAGTAGGAGATCAAAAATTATTTGTTTAAATCCATGACAATAAGTAGTATCATAATGTTGCTTAAAGAACAAAACAAGAACAGAAAATTAATGAACTTATTGATTCCCTTTGAAGATGTTACATAAATAACATTTAAAGAGTGGTGAATGAAAAGAAAGAACCAAGCATTTATCTTCCTTGTCTACATAAATCATACACCAAAGGGGGACCAAATATATTATGGGGGAGGATTCATTGTACAGAAGGCAGCCTAGCTAATAAATGCAGAAAGACTGACAGGTTTGGGATGCCTACATTTTGCATCCCCACAGAAATCAATGGTTCTAGGCATTGATCATCAATTGTGGTAACATCATAAGAAAAGTGACAACCAGACAATGTGTGCTTCCTGATGACCTACACACCACCATCTATGAAGTAATTTGGCCAAAATAATTGAACCTGAACCTGATCAAGCTTCTAATTCTTACTTCCAATTAACAGGAAATCTAGAAAATAAAGGAATATGTTGCAATTAGTAAAATCCAGACTGTGGGAAACTGGACAAACACAAGAAGAAAAAAGGAGAGAAAGAGGAAGAGGAAAGGGGGAGGGGAACCTTACAGATGTACGAAGGCTTGAGAAATTTATTGACTAATTAATGATGAATGAATTTGAGTTTGATCCTGATTTGAACAAATACGTTATTTTTAAAAAGAAATATTTGTTGATGAATGAATGGTGGGAAGTTGAAGGGAAGCTGCAGCTTGACAGGCATGCCTGTGCCCAGGGACTGGCCCAAACCACAGGCCAGCAGGACTAATTTTAGTTCCCACCTGCTGGTCGAAATAGGGCTCCGAATATTCTGCCAGGCTTGATGGAATTCGTAAATGCTCCATTTCAAAGCTGTAAAAAATAGATGGGTAGGTTGAAGAGAGAAGAGACCACATTTACCTTATTCGCTGCTGTCTCCCCAGTGCCTAGGAACAATGTGAGGCACATAGCCAAGTGCTCTAAAATACCGGGGGTGCCAAAAGAATGTGTACACATGACTTGTATTCATCTTTTGTTATCGGTATATATTGAGTATTACAATTTTAATACAGTTTTTTCCATTCTTAAAATATGTATACATTTTTTTGGCACCCTCTGTATGTGCTGGGCTGGGAAAGCCAGATTCTCACCCTGCTTGTGCCAGTAACTTGCTGTGAGATGGGCATAGTATTGCTCCTTCACTAAGCTTCCATTTCTTCGCACGTGCAATGAAGGGATTGGGCCTGTTGCTAAGAAAATCCCCTTCCAGTTCACATATTCTGTGATTAGAGAAGAAGCACTCCATTTCCCAGAAATTTGACCAAGATTAACCCTAGATCGATCCATGGGAATTATTTGTTACATGAACGCTATGACACTTCCTGCGTTACACCATTAAACAATCTTCCTTGACTGAGGGAGAAAGACAACTGCCTTTGTTCAATCATTGTGCACTGATGGAACTTGGGTTTTCTTGCGAATTGTGAGTTTTCTTTCTGTTAGAAAGGGACTACACTGACCCAGAGGCATTTCAGTTTGTTCCCCCCACCCTCCAGGGAGCCAGCTGAGTGAATGTTGAACTGTCATTTGCCTGGGCAGTGTGAGCTGGCTGGAGCTCATTAAAACCAAGGGCAGTCTATCAGAGTTTCCAGAACTTCTGAAATGCTGAGCAGGTTCTTTCTGACCCAGGGAGCATGCTCACAGGGATTTCCTTATCTGAGCCTCAAGTCCTAAATCCAGCTCTGTACCCAGCAGCAGCTCCCAGGGTCTCCAATCAGATGAACTCCCAAAGAAGAGTGAGGACCACAAAGGCCTGTGGCATAGGCAGGGCAAGCAGTCTTGGTTTTCCCAATTGTGGAACCCTTCCACCCAAGCCAGGCACCAGCTCCTAGCCCCTGTTCAATCATGGGCTGGGAGCTGGAGGAGAGCACAGCGATCTAAGCAGACTCCTTGAGGGAACAAGGACATCCTTTGGTGATGGTGGTTTAACTGCACCCCATGTGGAGGCTTATTCAAGGCCAGTAATCAAGTCACTCAGAAAACAAAATAGATTTGTAACTCCCAAGTTCTAGAATGTGTTGTGAGATCCCTTCACACCAAGGCTTGAAGAGTCCAAGGCTTGAAGAGTCTACACATCTGAGCAAGTGGCCCAGAACTAGACACCATTGGCATCTTTGAGAGTCAAGGGCAGTTAGAATTGTTAGTCTAAGGAGTTCCCTTATTAAAGTGGAAAAAAAGTGTCAACATGAAGTGGCAAAATTTCACTGGAGAGCAAATACAAGGTTAGGAGAGAGAAAATGTGAAATCTACTCAGCGATCAATCCTGCCTTACCCACTGATTGGGGTGTAACTTTGATACAGCTTACCTTCTAGTTTGGTGATAGAGCATCACATGATTTTCTGAATTGTGCTGGTTTCAAATTGATTTCTTACCTCATTTGCTTATTTTCATTTTCTACCCCATCCGCTTCTCCCAAAGGATTGGAAGTGGTTTCTTCCCTAAGTTTCAAAGCAGGAACATGTTGAAAGACTGTTTCACACTGCTGCCAGCCTCAGGAGCCGGCCCTGCTGCTGGAGAAGCACCGGGCCCCCAGTTCTGGTTACTGAACTATTCAATAAGACAAGTATTTATGGGGCACCTGTATGCGTAGCCATGTGGGGCAACAAAAGGGAGAGGAAGGCTTTCACTGTCCTTTCTACTTGGCCCGGTCTACTCCAGGGCATTGGAAACTTTAAGGGGTTGGAAACAAAGGTGAGAACCTCAGAACAAAGAGGTCCATATGGCAATTACTAGGAACTCAGGACACTGAAAAGATGGACACTGAAAGATGGAGGGGCCCTTTTAGAGGTCGCCACCTGTGCTTCCCAAACTGAGGTCCGCAGACCCCCAGAACTCTAAGACAGTGTGCTGGTTGGGTGGAGTGGGCAAACATTATGTCTTCTTACATAAAGATATTGATTAGAACGGGGAGGCAGGGAGAGAACTTTTCTTTTTCTTTTGGATCTGTTATTTTCATATTAAGCACATGTGCATTTTAAAACTGAAAACATGAGATTTCAAAGAAACCTGCTCAGACCAGCCTCCCCTACCCCCTTCAGTGGCACTTGTATAAACCTTGAGAGATATTTCAAAGGGAAAATTTACGAAGCTCTGAGACAACTGTGCAACCCAGTGCTGTCCGATAGAATACAATGTGTGCCACATGCATAATTTAAATTTTCTAGTAGCCACATAAAAAAGGAAAAAGGATCAGGTGAGCTTAATTTTACTAATACATTTTAATCCGATATAGCCAAAATATTGTCATTTCAATCAGTGTAATCAGTACTGTTAGAACTTATTAATGAGATAGTTCACATGTTTTTTTCATACTAACTTTCTGAAATCTGAAGTGTATTATACTCACCACACATCTCAATCCAGACTAGCCACATTTCCAGTGCTCAATAGCCATGTGTGGCCAGTGGCCACTCTATCAGGCAGTGCTGGCCTCACCTGCTGATTTTATAAATGAGGAAATAAGGCCATGCCCTGAGGTTACAGCTTCTGGTCTGCCTGCCTAAACTTTCCCCACAAATCAGATTCTACTCCCAGCTCTTTTCTCTTCCTTTATGGTGTGAACTTTCTTTTACTTTGAGAGGCAGGCAGGCAGGCAGGCAGACAGATAGACAGACACACACACATGCATACACTTAGTATTTGCTCATATGCTTTGCCATTTACTTTCCACACTCCCTTCAGCACCACCTTCCAAGCCCCACACAAACCAAAATGCTCTATCCTGTGGCCTGTTGCCCAGGGTCCAGCTTTCCAGACTTACAGACCACACAATATAACCCCTGGTCAGAAATTAATGGTGCTAATGGATTCACGTGTGAAACCCGCCTCCATTTCCACTTCAGCTCACTCCACACACATTTTAAGAGGCCTTCTGGTTGTTTCCATGTCTTGGCCACCGTAAACAAAGCTGAAATGAAGATTGGAGCACACATGTCCTTCAATAGATGAATGGATAAAGAAGTTGTGGTACATATACACAATGGAATACTATTCGGCGTTAAGGAAAGATGATATAGGAACATTTGTGACAACATGGATGGATCTTGAGAGTATAATGCTAAGCGAAATAAGTCAGACAGAAAAAGCAGAGAACCCTATGATTTCACTGATATGTGGTATATAAACCAAAAACAAGACAAACAAATGAGAAACAAAAACTCATAGACACAGACAATAGTTTAGTGGTTACCACAGGGTAAGGGGGGTGGGGGGAGGGAGATGAGGGTTAGGGGGATCAAATATATGGTGATGGAAGGAGAACTGACTCTGGGTGGTGAACACACAATGGGATTTATAGATGATGTTATATAGAATTGTACACCTGAAATTATGTAATTTCATTAACAATTGTCACCCCAATAAATAAATTAAAAAAAAAAAAGAGGCCTTCTGGAAATCGGAGCGGATCCCAACTCCTGACTGTGGGAAATTTTACACACTGGGGCTTCAGCAGTGGGAAGTTGCCTTAAGGGTGCAGTTGTTAAATACTATTACAGGAGCATGAATAGTCATTGTTCAAATAAATGAGAAAACACAGTGACTATAAGGAAGAAAAGGAAACTCACCTCAAATCCCTCTGCCTAAACATAGGCTCTGCTCCTAGTATTTCCTTCCTGCGGGAGGCCTTTTCATGGGCCTCATACACTTACAAGGAGATCCAGCTGTGATTGGGCCCAGGGGCAGTAATGCTCACCTGGTGCATTTCCCACAGCACAGGCTGCTTGCAAGTGTAACCCTCCCAGCCCCTTCCCACAGGATCTGTCCTTAAAAAGATGAAGTCAGAGTGAAACTATCCCACTGTGCTTCCTTCTTGCCGTCTCCAGTGCGGCCTGAGGCAGTCCCCTCCTCCGCAAGCCCGGAACCACTCTCACTGGGCAGCTGTGCATAGGACTCCAACCTGCTGAAGCAGGAAGTGCTGCGGTGGGGGCTTGCATTGTCCCCCTCCGGAGCAGGGGCAGCCTGTGGAAGTTCCTTGACCCCAGTGGCCCCCGGCTGACCCCCTGCCAGAGGAGAGGAGCCGAACTGCCAAGAATGCAGTGGAATCCCGCTGAGGCTGGAGCCACTGCCCGAGAAAATGTGCGGAATGCCATTTGTTAAGACACTCTGGCCTTTGCACAGAAAAGCTCTTTGGGCTTCAACAAAGGTAGGACGCATTGTTTCAGGACTAAGGGTCTGATCCAAGTTCACTTCAGTCTGTCTCAAAGGGAGAACGCCAGCTCATTAAAAACAGAGCAAAGCAGCGGTGCTACAGAGATTACTTGAACTTGACAAAGTCCCCACCCTGTCTCAATTTTGAACCTGATGTCAAATCTCATGTTAAAAAAATTAATAATGACAAAAACCCTTGGGCTCTTTGCAAAATGGGTATCCTTATAAGGATATGTCCACTGAGATATACAGTGTAAGGAAAATATTTAGAAATTACTATTTTTTAGAAAATTATATTCTTATTTAGAAAATTATTTTTAGTTGTCATTATTATGAATTTTCATTGACTTGAGGAGATCCCATTTTGGTGTGTGCATAGGGAGTGCACAGGGGAGAAGCATGAGGTAAAATAAAATCAGAACTAGACTGCCTAACACTTGCCTAATACTTTACAGTCTATAAACGTTTTAAAATAAAGTCGTTTTTTCATGTATTCAAATAAAGTATAACCCTGGAAATAACATAAGAGGTACAGGCTGTTACTATGGTCAGATGTGGAAACTGAGGCCGCTAGGAGGTGAAGGAACTAGCCCATTGCTAACAAGGCTTTATATGATAAAGAGTGTTAATAATACACTCATCATTATCATCATCTATTATAATAGCTGATATATATATAGTGCTTCCTTTGTGCTAAGGGCTTTGAACATATTTTCTTATTACACTAACCACAGTCCTATGAAGGAAGGCGTTATTATACTTCCTAATTTATAAATGAGGACACCAAAGCACAGGGATATTCAGTACCTTGCCTAAAGTTACACAGCTAGCATGTATCAGAGCATGCATTTGTTTTTTGTTTTTGTTTTTTAACAATGCCCGCCCCCCCTTTTTTGGTAAGATTTTATTGGGGAAGAGGAACAGGACTTTATTGGGGAACAGTGTGTACTTCCAGGACTTTTCCAAGTCAAGTTGTTGTCCTTTCAGTCTTAGTTGTGGAGGGCGCAGCTCAGCTCCAGGTCTAGTTGCCATTGTTAGTTGCAGGGGGCACAGCCCACCATCCCTTGCAGGAGTCGAGCCCGCAACCTTGTGGTTGAGAGCCGACGCTCCAACCAACTGAGCCATCTGGCTACCCAGGAGCTGAGCAGCAGCTCATTGACTTCATTCTAGTTGCAGAGGACGCAGCTCGCTGGCCCACGTGGGACTCGAACCCACAACTTCGTTGCCCAGAGCTCGCGCTATAACCAACTGAGCCACCCATCTGCCCCAGAGCATGCATTTGAATGCAAACCTCTCCAACTCCTAATCATGGCTCCTATCACCTTGTCTCCTTAGCAGAGTGGAAAGAGCATTTGAGAAATGTGGATACTGGTCTATTGCAGCTCTGTCATGTGTGATCCCAATACATATTCATTCTTTCAGCATGTACTGAATGACTACTACATGTATGGCTGTGTGTGACCACTATGTGTATGGCTATGTGTATGTGTGTGTAGGGGAGATGGTGATGATGAGAGGTGAAAGAAAATATCTTGAAGACATTTAAGATATTGTTCCTGTCCTCATTGTTTATGCTCTAGGGTGACAAGTAAATGCATAAATGTCTAAAGAGGTAAAATGCAAAAGGACTCAAGGAATGTATTGGCAATCTACTGAGGGATCGAGTGCCTCCACTTAATTCAGAAAGGGGAAGAGGGAATAATCTCCTTCCTGGAAGTAGCCTAAGCAACAACGGGGTGGGAAGGGGTGCATGGGACCGCACGGAGCAAAATCAGGGAAAAGCAGGAAGCTCCATGTGACTGGAACATAGGTTGCGAGACTTGAAACAGAGAAAGATGAGTCCAGAAAGGCAATTTAGATCCAGCTGTTTGAATGGAAGGCTGAATAATTTAATTTTTATCCTGTAGGTGATGGGGAACTATTGAACTATTTTGAAGAGAATAAGAGAATGATGTGAGGTGCTATGCTTTCTAAAGAAATGTGTAGAAGAGGCTGGGGAAAGCAGGGCTGTGTTCCTTCTGGAGGCTTCACCAGGTAATCTCTTTCCTTCCCTTTTCCAGCTTCTAGAGGCTGCCAACATGTCTTGGTGGACAGCACCTTCCTCCACCTTCATGCCTCCCAATTATAAAAACCTAGTGGTGACATTGGGTCCACCTGGACAATCTAGGGTAATCACCGTAACTCAGGATCCCTAATCACATCTGCAAAGTCCCTTGTGTCATGTAAGGCAACAGGCTGTGGGGATCAGGAAGTGGGCATCTTTGGAGAAGGCATTATATAGCCTTCTTTGTCTTTAAAGCATCTTTTTCTCAAGCACCTTACAGGAAAAGAGGTGTCCATCGGCTATAGCTATTTAGGTTTTCATCCTGGGACTTGGTGAACTTCTAATGGAGGTATCATGTGGGCTAATAGTGGTACTCTCTATGACTCTCCCCCTGACAATGAGACATGGTCACTGACTTCAAAAATGAGCCACTTCGGGGCCCTGACTGGGCTGCTGCTGACCTCAGAATTAAGAGAACCTCAAAAGACTTGCTAAGCTGCTTTTTTTTTTCTTTTGGCCAGGGACTAGGCTAGGTGCTAGGTGCTTATTCATATAACTATGAATAAGCGTTGGTCCTGCCATCAAGATGCTCACAGATATAGTGGGGAAGGCAGACACATTACCAGTGCAATCCTATGTGATAGTGTTCCCAAGGCTATGTAGCCCCCAGAAGGTTGAAGCCTCCATGAAGCCCTTGGGGAGGCCTGGGGGTGCTGAGCTATCCCGCTTTATTGGAAAAACCAATAAAGAACTAACATACTTTGAGAGCTTTAAAATTAATCTAAGCAATTTATGTTCTGGTGTAGAGTTAACCCCTGGTCATTGGCAGAAGGTGAAAGCATTCACAGACTCAAAAGGAATAGAAGTTAGAAAGCTTATTTAAGAATAAAGGTGCCGGCAGAGAGGCTGCCGGGGGGCAGAGTCTCCAGTGGGCAGCTGCACCTAACTTGAGGTTCGCTTTTTCTTATATAGGAAAGAGAGAGTCGGTCAGGCAGGTTTGAGGGCTGACATCCTGACATCGTTTCACTTTACATATGTGAACTCATTTAATCCGCGTAACTACCATTATACCCATTTAACAGATGAGAAGACCGAGGCACACAGAAGTTCAGTGACTTGTCCAAGGTCACACAACTGACGGGAGCAGAGCTGGGATCCAGGCAGACTGGCTTCAAAGACCATGCTTTTCATCACAGTTATAATGTTTTCTAAGTGAAGATGCTACTGGTTGGCTCCCAGGGGGCTGGAATTACTGAGGTAGATCTCCACACTAAAGTAGAGCTGCCTCTGACTGCAGAGTCCCTGACCAATTGGTGGGAGCTGGTGTTCCCTTGCTAGCCCTGGATATGTTTGAGGCAGCGAGGAACACAGGATTCCTGTGAACAATTGTAGCCTCTGGGGAATGTTAGGCCCTGGAACTCGGATGTTTTCATCTGTTACTCTAGCCCCTGAAGAACTGCAAATGGGATGATGAAAAGAAAAAAAATCACTGACTGTGTTCCTGAAAGAAAGCAAAGTGCTTTTAGCATTCTGTGAAGACTTTTCTCGTTAGGGGGTTAACGAAGAGTTGATTAGATAAATATCTTGAGTGAATGCTGGACCCTCTAAACGCCATCCATTTGAATTTTAGACATGGGTTGAGTTAAAGCTTCTTTTGCTCTAGCTATGAATAAATGGTTTGCTGAGCAAATTAATGGTGCAAACCCAAATGCCTCGATGAATTAAAGAGAACAAATGTCTCAACCCCCCTCAAGCACTGCAGACATATACACTGACATAAAAAAATAATATGCTCATTAAAAATTATTCTTACTCATTCAGCAGATCCTCCAAGGAGTTCTGTGTAATCGTTTTGTTAGGCTAAACCTAATGACTATGAAAACCTTGGAGCCAGCTTGTGGGGTCTGGCACACCCCGTCTCTGCTTTAGATCACTTTGTGTGTGCATATAATAAGCTTTAGGGCTTTAGCATTCCTTGACATTTAGTTTAGTTATTTTATCAACTGTTTTCAAAGGGGTCTTTAAAAGACTTCTCCCCCCACCACCCCATATTTCATGGCATTATTTGAGCTAAGCGTGTTTTGAATCTATTGCAGCTGAGTGTCTGAAAATAAAGTGGAAGGTTTTGAATGGTGTGGTCTCTGGGGCTTAGAATGGCCTTCCCCCAGACAAATATCTACCTTGTCTTTGGAGCCAGCCACCCAATGGCCACTCCTCCTTCGACTGGCCAGGAGGAACGGGCTGCTCTCCCACGTACTCGCTGCACCTGACGCCGATTTCTGTCACAGCACCCACCACATCACCCAGCACCTGCTTTGTATACATGTCTGTCTCCTTCACTAAATTCCTAATGCCTCCAGGGCAGGTACCTCACATAAATAAAATTATACAGTATTTTTCCTTTCGTGACTGCGTTATGTCACTTAGCATAGCAACTTCAAGGTTCATCCATGTTTACCATGTGTTCAAATTTCATTCCTATTTAAAGCTGAATGATATTTCATTATATGGCTGCGCCATATTTTGTTTATTCATTCATCCATTGATGAACATTTGGGTGGCTTCCATTTCTTGGCTATTGCGAATACAGTCATGTGCCACATAAGGACATTTCGGTTAATGATAAACCATATATACAATAGTGGTCCCATAAGATTACAGTGGAGCTGAAAAATTCCTATCACCTACTGATACAGTAGCTGTCATAATGTCATAGCTCCCTTAGGAAGCTTGCGTTCTAGTTGAAAGAGACAGTAATGCAATCTGTAAGATAATTTCTGATTATGGTAAATGCTATGAGGGAAATAAAAGGGTCATATGTTGACATGGCCTGGAGGTTGGGGGGTTCTTGAGTTGGTTAAGGAAGTCTTCAAGAAGCCATCCATGTGACATATAAATATTTGTTGAATGAATGAATAAGTAAATAAAATGTTGACAAAGTGAATACATAGAAGGAAGTTGTTTTCTGGTATGAACATCTGTTTATCATTCCATAGTGTATGTAGCTCTATGTGGCTATAGCTGTCTATAGAGAGTTAACTGTCTGCCAAAGATGGGTCATGGGGTGGGCAAGACCAGATGTGCCAAGGTTAGATGCGGCTCTAACACAAGAAGGGGCCTATGTGAATCAACTTTAAATACCAGGATTTTTGCTGTTGGATAATTTGAAGCTTTGAAGCTCACAGGCAAATGCCCTTCTCCTAAGGGAAGGGTTTGAGAGATGAGGTGCCAAGTGCTTAGTGTGGATCAAACCATATGCATACCACTGCCTATATCTTGTCATACAGATTGTCATAAGTAATTACAGGATGTGTAGCTGCATGGCAGGTTGAACTGAGAAAGAGGGGTGAGTTGACGCATGTAGGAAAAAGTGAGGAGAAGCTTGGGTGGCATTGGACCTTCCCAGTACAGGCCCCCACAGGAAATTATAGTATCAGCTTTCTCTAAGGCTGACAAAGAGTGAGAAAACCCCTATTAAGCCTCTATTTCCTCCATCACTGGGAGGGACACAAATAGGAACAGCTCTATCAGGAAAGTGGGAGAGCCAGGGGAGTCCGTGGGGGCAGAGCTGATGTCAGGGTCAAAGACACCATCTTCAGTGACAGGGTTGCCTTTTTGATGTTGTGTAGATAGGAGTGGCTATGGACTTTGGGTAGCTAGCCCAGAGAATAGCCTGTGGTTTTACCCCTAGAAGAGTAACTTTTAGCTAGGGAGTTATCACTTGTTGAGGTCTTGCATAACAGCACCCATGGGCATTTGGCTGGGTTTTCATGAATCACTAACCTGACAAGGAGGTCTGATGTTTCTCTTTGGATCCTAAATGGAAGTTACATATCCATGGATATAGATAGATATATTCTCTGAAAGTTCATTGCATGACTGTGGCCCATTAATCGTATTTCCCCATAGTCAGGTATGGATTCAAACCACTTGAAGTATGGTGCCATTAACCTGGATTGGGAGTTGGGATCCTGGGTCTCTGCCTGTGACATTTCACATGCTTTCCAACCTCTCTGGACAGCAGCTTCCTCATCTATAAAACGACGAGGCTGGACTAGGTGATCCCCACTGCCCCTTTCAGCGTGAGATTCAATGATTATATGACTTTTGCAAATGTAGATATTCCTCTGGAGCCCGTGGTGATTTTATGCAAACCACGAAGGTCAAATGGACCCAAACCTCTTGGCTTTGGAAGAGGAAATATAGTACATTATTTATAAGATTCCCTAGATTCTGAGGTAGTTAGGTTTGTCAAATATGCAACGAAGAAGGAAATTAGAAACACAAGATTAAACATGAAGGAACAAGCAGAAAAGATCAAAGCATCAGAGCTTTATTCACCAGTTGCAAAGTGCAGCTGTCTGGGACTTCCCCTGTTCCCACCAGCTGGAGACAGGGCCTAAATGGTACTGCTGAATAAGGGCCGCAAAACGAGGCCCTATTCAATGGCTCTTCCCCACCCTTTAGGGACTGTGTGATGACAGTCAGCTGGATCCTTGGACCCAAGAGAGCCTCTCATCTAATTGCCTTCTTTACTTTGTTCCTGACTCTGGAGGACCAGGCTTCATTCCAGGCAGAATCCTACAGAATAGGTCAGCAAATCTGGTGGTCAAATTTCAGCATATTTCAAGTTTTTCCATTTTGGACTAATTTGCTCCCAGTGGTGTAAAAATCCCTACTTTCAATGAATTTTTCCCTTGAATGTTCCACAATAATAAGAGATGGCTACAGAGTCGGATCTAGTTCTCTCCACTCCAGATAAATCTAAGGTAACATTAAATGATCCTATTATGTCAGCATAATGGAGCAGAGAAACTGAAGGAATCTAGAGCGCCCACCCCTGCCACAGAAGATGAGTGCAGGGAATATAAGTTTGGGAAACAGATTTTAGAGGTTTTCAATTTTTGCATCATGTTTTTTTTTTTAAATAAGTTTGGGGCCCTGGGTGGGGTTCCAGAGGGCCGACAGAGCTCCTGGCTCATGAGGAAGGGTCCAGAGCCAGGTGGAGTTAAAAAAATAATAATAAGTTTGGAATGTTCTGCTTTTTATTTTAATGTCACTTAGTCCAGAGTCGGCAGGCAATGGTGAGGGTCATCAGCATGACCCACATTCCACATAGGCCATGGAATCTACACCGTGAAATTGAGGAAGGGATGCCAAAAGCCCTGGATTGTGGAGCTCCAAACCTTGCTCCTGCCAAAGTGGGAGGCCGGGACTCCCCCCCAACCCCGCCCCCCGATGACACCATGATTCAAAAGATGGAGACCTGCCTAAGCCACCTGTACTCACCAGTGGAAGCTGTCTTTAGAGGAGGCTCTGCTGTCCGGGGCATGATGGCCACAGGAAAGGTGAGGCCAAGAGGAGGAAAGTGAGTAGTCTCAAGAAGCAGCGATGACGATCAAAGGGCCCTGGCATACCTACCTGATCCCAGAGCAATAAGGGAGTGGCAACTAGAAACTCCATGGATCAGGTAGTATTTGAGAAGCTGCCAGAGAAGGAAAGAAGAAACAAATGAAGAGATGTATGGGGTGGCAGGTATGCTAATGAGATGAGACTGCAGGAGCAAGAGCAAGAAAGATTCACAAGGAGAGAAAGAGAAAGTGAGACAGAAGGGGGTGGTGATGCAGCTCAGAGAAATTAAAATATTGGAAATAAGAGCAGACTCATTTATCTTTTTCCTTAGATTGGGCTGGAAAGACTTGACTGGGAGTGTAGCTTGAAGGCCTGGGAGGACTGGCTGTCACTGGCCTCCTTCTCCATCTTTCCGAGAGCTGCCCCGACCCTGAGGCTTTGCTTGGAGGGTTTTCTCAGTTCTGCCTTCCTGCTCCAGTGCACCGCATGTCCTTCCTCTGGCCCTCCTCCACTTCTGGCTCATTCCCTCTTCCTCCTCTTCTCTCACCTTCTTTGGCTTTTTCGTCTACTTTGCCAGACACCTCCCCCTCAAGCGGGCTTGAGGTCCCCCATTTTTAGTGCCTCCAACAAAACTGAGGATTAGGCAGGACCTGAGAGGCTTCCTGTTATATTGACAAATTTACAATTAAGGACATCAAATATGTTGTGTGGTCAGCAGGTATGTTGGCCTTTCCCAGAAGAACTGACTAGAACTCCAGAGCCTGAGGAGTTTGTCAAACGTAGCTCTTGCCTTGCTATCCTCTGGGGCCTTGCATGGAGACACTTCTGACAATTGGCTCCCTGTCTCACTGCAGATGGGTTCTAACATGGTCACGCTAATGGTATTTTATCTGTTGCAGTAAGATTTGTGGACTGCCCAGATCAGCAAACATAGGGGAACAAAACAAAACAAAACAAAAACAAATTAAGATCCACTTTATGTTTACTAGCCCAAAGTGAATGTACTTTATAGACTCCAAATGTGTAGATCGAGGTTGCCATCTCTTCATGCCTCTAGCTGACTTCCTAAGCCCCAATCCTCAGCACACCATGACCCTTCAGGCCCCTGCGGGAGGTGACAACTGTAAGTGAGTAAGTTTGCTAACGGTGGCAGAAACACGACTGTACTTTATGAGACCTCCAGCCTAAAGAGATGGTGAGTATATTTCTGAGCAATCCCCTCAAAAGCAATCAGGATCCATGTTGTGACCAGGCCAAATGTGCTTACATGAACGACAAGGGGAAATGTTTGAAATCGGGACTGTTGTATAAAATACAGGACATGTGTTTGCCAGAATTATGACAACCACTACTTTCTGTAAACCCAGAGAAGGGCCTCAGCAGTATTGCCAAGGTCCCTTTAGAAACCTGGTTTTAGTTCCTACAGCTCTGTTCCCAGCCCTATAGCCCGCCAATCCTAATGCAGCTTTTGGTAGCATTTAGAAGGCCTTGGTAATCACTGACAACAAATGATAGAACACAGATTTTGAAATGGACAGCTTTGTTGTTGCCAACATCATGGGCATTGTTTGTTAGAGTTTGTTGTTTTTGGACAGGGATAGGACGGAGGAGGAGGAATTTGATCAAACCCTTCCAGCCTCAAGACCTGGATTCTGGGGCTGGGCCAGCATCTGCCAGAGCTAAAGCAGGCCCTTTCTTTCTTGGGCTTTCTCTGCCCACTGCTTCCTGGTACCCGCTGCAATCACACAGAGGCAAACATAAAGATTCTGAATGGTTTTCAGGCCCTTCCTGGCTTTCTTGCCATGTAGTTTACTTTAAAAGAAAAAAAAATTAAAGAGCAAAGTTGAAGTTCCAGAGAAGCTCTTGTGAGACACGGAGTTGTAGACCAGGGCTTCCTGGTCTAGACCGAAGGTCTAGAAAGTCTCTTCCACCAGGACCATTTCAGGATTTTTTGATGTTCGTGTATCCTGCAGAAGAAAAACGCCAATATTTTCTTGAGAGAGAAGAATATAGTCATTTGTCTTAATGTTTAATTGTGAAATTAGGAAGACTATTGCAAACTTTTCATCCAATCGTGCTGTCACACATAGCACAAGTAACATGAACTTGCAGTCCTATGGAGGATTGGGGATACTTCCTAAGAATCTGGTTATTTCTTCAGATAAACACTAGGTGGCATGGAGAACTTAATA
The DNA here is from genome assembly GCF_964194185.1 of Rhinolophus hipposideros. Classification (NCBI taxonomy): domain Eukaryota; kingdom Metazoa; phylum Chordata; class Mammalia; order Chiroptera; family Rhinolophidae; genus Rhinolophus; species Rhinolophus hipposideros. Next base: position 23,445,520 of record NC_138046.1, read on the forward strand.
AATAGAAAACACTAATATCACAAATTGGAAAATAGAGGATGACCCTCTCCTTCAATTTGCAGCAACTGTAAAATCTTCCTATCAAAGTTCAACAGAAAAAACATCAGCAATATGCCTAATGCTGCTTATTGAGGCATTCCCAAAGAGAACTGGGCTGGAGGGATTTGTTCACAAAATCTCCTGTTATAATCTTTTCTTGAATATCACTCTATAAACATGATGATAAATTCAAAAATATAATTGTTACCATGACCAGATTTCTTAATAGAAAACAGTCTATTTCTGTCAGTGTGGACGTGTTTTTCATTTGAGAAATCCTGACAGATTTTTCTCCTCCCTCTTTTCCTTTATGAAATCAGCCAAGGGGGCAGGGGGTGGGGGGAAACAAAGCAGACTCTGTTCACTCTTCTCCAAACATCCCTTTGGTTAAAAAGGCAAGATTTCCCCTGCCATTTTGAAATTCGCAACATGTTTGCTTCCCTGTATTCAGGGCTAGAAAGAGGGGTGAGTATCTTTCCCATAATGCCAAGGATGAAAACATACAGAGCAGGTGGTCTAGCTACAGGACACCTACTCGATCACCTCTGACAATATCGTACCCTCTCCTTTGCTTAGCAAATCCTCTAGGGAAAAGCCAAGCGCCATCACAGAAACACATTCTCGGACCAACAGGTACTGCTTGTTCGAGTGTGGCCTCTTTAAGGGCCTCTTCTAGCCTGGTAGTTGGAAATCCTAAAACACACAGAGTTCCCAGCCAGGTAACAATGGCCTTGCCCCTGCTAGACAGGGAACAGACTGGTAAATGCAGAGATACTTGTACATGTTGTTGTTACTTAGAGCAGTAGAGAGCAGCGCCTTCCAGGTATAATTTCGAAGAACAAGAGTCAGGCACGAAAGGCTTCAGCTATGTTAAGGAGAGCTGTCTTGTCAGAGATGAAAGCTCTGCTGAAATAGCTTGAGACCTCATGCCTAGCCAGAGGACCTACAGTAAATAACGAAGACGCTCAGATCCAGTCTTCATAGAGATAGTGGTCAGGTGCCAGGCAATGTGACTCTGTGGCTACGCGACCTCTCTGACTCTGGCTGCGCCTCTGCGTCCTAATCTGTGAAATGGGAATTAGAAGAGGGTTGTAAGGAGGTTCAGATCAAATGGGAAGGCACTGTGGAGACCTTGCCCTACCACAGTGTTGTTATCTAAGGAGGGTAGGGAGAACCAGATTGCACTAAATTTGAGCAGAGGCAGCGAGAACAAGTCCGTTCAGTTTTGCAGACTGATCCCAGCAGCGTGAATCTAAAGGACTGCCCTTCCACCCTGCGTTTCGGAGGCGTTTCCTCGCCTAAAGTTCTGCGTTTTTAAGTCTCTCATTCTTGTTCCTTCAAAAGGAAATACTGCATACAAGACCTCTTTTCAACCCACTTTAATGTGCAGATTTGTATCAATCTACTTTTTGTCATAAATCAGGCTAATTTCCACAGAAGAGGATTTCAGAGAGAGAGAGAATTTATCAGGCATTTTAAACTGAAGGGATATGTTCTTTCTTGAGGGTTTTTGGGACATTGTATTTAAAACCATTATAACCTGGAATTTTGGACATCTCTGTTTTTCATGTTCCTTTTTTCCCTGGGAATGAAGTCTGCTAACACAATTTCAACAAAAGTCACGTTGATTTTGTTATTGTACTGCACTCCTCAGAAGTGATGAACTTGCTTAAAAATTAATCAGGCAAATCCTTTTCTGCAATAATTGCCATGCCCCACAGGATCAGTTTTGTAAATGTGGATTTTTTTCCTGAGAGGTTCTCCTTCTCCTCTCCCCGCCAACATTCTATTATGAAAAAATTTAAACATACAACACTCTTAAAATATTTTTACTGTGAGCACCCATATGCGTATCACCAACACTGAACTATATTTGTTTTATCACTTATCTATGGATCTGTCCCTTTCTCTACCATGCACTAATCCATCTTATTTTCTTGAAGTACAAATGTGGGTTTTGGCCTATTGAATTTGCTCAAAATGATATCCATCTGTTGGGACCCTTGCAAAGCTTTTTCTACTTACTTAAAAGGAAAACTTGATGTTCACCTGAAGACTTTATTTTCCCTGGTGAGCTTGCCCTGCCTACTCATAGATACAAATCCAGTGCCCTTGTGCTGCCTAGGTCAAAGGATGAAGTGTGACTCTGCTGATGGACTGTTAGCCACGGCTCAGTGAGCCCAAGGTCAAACTGCCCCAATTCTGTGCTGTGCCTGTGGCTCAGACTAAATGAATGGTTTTCTGGGGCTCTGGTGACTTAGATTACCGTGAGTGACTAGGGTTTGCACGGTGTGCCTCCTCTCCTTCCACTCTGTTCTCCTTGAAGTCGAATTCATCTTCAACCCCATCATCACATCTCTAGATTAGGCATGGGCCATCCACAGCTTGCATGCCAAAAATGTCAGGGTTTTATGATTTTTCTCTGGCTTAAAAGGATAGCTGACAGTCTATCCCGGATCTCTGAGTGCCCATCATCCTCAGTTTTTATGCTTTTATCTTGCTTTCTAGTGGCCTTTCTTTGTCTCACCCACAGAAAATTATTATGCCTCCTCTATCTACTCACAGCTATTCTTCCCCCAAATATTCTAAAAGTATTCTAAAAGTACTTCTCAATAAAAGTTTTGATAGTCACATTGTAATAGATCTCAGCTAGGAGAACATGACTAAGGATTGATTAAAGATATTAGTACTAAGGGGTGAGTGGCTGACAGACTGTTATCCTCCCAGAGATTAATTGCATTTTGAAAGAAAGAGGTTGCTTATTAGTTCAAATGAATCTTGAAATAGTAGTGATGTGGGATATCGTCATGAGGCCAGTCCTAGTGACCCTTGTCTACTTACAGACTTGTACTCCTTTGGTTTCCTTCACCCGTGTACACAAAACAAGAATTTGTTACGCCTGACTCTCTCTTCAGAGAAGTTGCCAACCCTGGCTTTAGACCTTCAGTGCAAAAGGCACACTTCTCCTTTTGATTTGAGCTCGTTTCCTGTACCACACTGCCTTGACTAAATAACATCTTAAAGTGTCTTAGGTAGTTCCTGGAAAGTTTGGGAGTTTTCTAAACATGGAACAGATGCACAGAACATCTAAGTGGTAGGCTCTTGGCAATGCTTCAAGGGTCCCATTGTCACTGACAGCTGGGGGCCATCTGCCAGGGTGGGCCTTTGGAAACTCCTAAAGTATAAAAGGCTCTCTTTTATTGGTTGATCTCAAATGAACTTTTCGGAGTATAGATCCCCATATAGTGCTCAAACTTTCTGCCCAAATTTCCAAACCTTCACAGTGCACCAAATGCTTGTCTTTTTTAAAAAATATTATTTCTGTATTAGGAAGTTTTATTGACAACATAACCATAAGATACCTTACAAAACCAAATAATTATAATAATCTCCTTTACTTGTTATAATATATGGTGTTCAAAGCACTTTTATGTGTAATCAGCTGCACTGATGAATAAGCACTTTATAGATGAGAAAATAGAGGCCCAGAGAACAGATGAGTTGCTGTAAGTCACACAGATAATGAGGGTCAGAACTTGATTTTAGATCTTCTAACTCCTAGGTTATAGGACCATACTGATTGTGTTGATAAAGAAAGCCAACTTCTGAGAGTATTGTTTGTATGAAATGGAAAGATTTGACTTGGAGGCGGTTGGTATATTGTCTCTAAGATTGAGCTTCGGGTGGTGATGCTTTTGTTCTTCCTCAAGAACTGGGCTTAATAATTATTAAAACTCAGTAGAATTATTACAGAAAGAGTTTGTTGAGCTCCAGAGCCAGTGTGTTATATGAGATCTGGGTGGAATCTTTGTGCTGTTTACTCCTACAAAACAGGATTAATCATATTCCAGCAGATGACTCACTACTGCACGTCTGAAGACAGCAAGGATTAATAGCAGTCCAAGACACTTGGCTGAAGTAACTCAACTTGGTTCACCTTGTGAATCTTTCAGACCAATCCCTCCACCCGTCTTAGCAAGCCTGAGGGTTTGCATTCTTTCTATCTTCTCTTGGAGTAAGTGCCAACTCTGATCAGTGACAGAAGTTGGATGCTGAAAGCAAATTGGGGAAGTGCCAATTTCCAAAGTCTTCACTGAAGACTATTGCATCTTACCTTCCCAAGAGCATCTCACCTGCATCCAAGCCAAACATTACAGCATGACCTAATGTAACACTGTGTTTACTGTGGTTTCAAAGGGAACTTTAAAACCAAGCTCAATCTCTTACTGATGACCTTTGAACCATTCTCCACTGTTGGGTAGTTGAAGTGGAAAAAATACAAGTATTGCTTATCTTCAGGCTGGATCTACTTGTCATCAAATTAATTGGTTGAAATGCAAAAAATATGCAGCTAAAGCAGTTTTTTTTCTTGGTGTCACCTGTCCAAAAATGCATGGAAACACTCTGTACCGGCATACAGAATCAGAGAACTGGTTGATATCGTGAGATGCAGCCTAATTTTAGAATGTGTATAGTCCATCAAATAACATGTTTAAACGAAATTTACTCCTTTAGGGGTGGGTCAGACACAAATGATCGATCAAACTTAAGAAGAAGACTTGTTTTTAGAGATGGCGTTATCAAAGCTAATCAAAAGAAGAGATTTAAGCATCATGCTCAACTCTGAAATCCAACTCCTGCCAATCAACATCAAGATCTCTTTGATGTTTAAAATCTACATGATCAGAGTTGATTTGTGTCTCAGTGTTTAGTGGCTACCATCCAGTCACCTGGTGATCCAAATCATTCAGATACCGTGCAAGAAACTGTCATGGAATACTTAATATTTTTTTCATCAAAAACTGCTTCAACCTCATTTGGACAGAAACAGAAAATGGCATTTCAAACTTTAATCCCTTAATATGTAGTCTGGTTCTTTGCAAAGTTTGCAAGGTTTCCAAGTTCTGGAATTCATAACTAACTAACCATATGGAAACAGAATGTTCTACATATCTTGGCTTCCTGAATATTGTCACAGTATGAGTGACTCTCGTTGACACTGTGCAGGACCATACATGCAGGCAGTCATCCCTCTTCAGCCACACCCTTTTCTCGGGTGAACCCTTTCCTCTCATAAGACTAGTGTCTTAATACTCCAAGACCATTGAATGTTAAATTTCTACCACCAAGCCTTTGCCCTTGCTGGTCCCCCCTGACGCATACAGAGCGCCTTCCTAGTTTATCTTTTAAGATCAATCTCTAATTCCACTTTCTGATGAAGCTCTCTTTGACTACTCCAGCCAATAGGGATCTCTCCAATTTCTACTAGCTCATGGGATTTATCATCTATATCACACAAGTTGAGACTCTTTGTCACTCTTGCTGTCCCTACCCAATCTGCTCCAGTCCACTCTCTAATCATTTCACAACTGCCACAGCTCAACTCCCAAGTTAGTCTTTCAGAGAGTAAGAGTGGGCTTGAAAGTCAAATGGATGTATCTTCAACTTGGGACCTCTCCACTTTCTAGCTGTGAGAACAGTTTAAATACCTCTCCAAGCTTTTGTCAGTTTCTTGATCTAACAGGAAAGATGGTATCTATTTCAAAGGTGTGTATGAGAATGTTTGCAATGCAACAATGGTGAATTGTAGCTATGTATGTACTTCTCCGCAATATCCTACTCAGTGCAGAGTACAGAATAAGTAATGGACCTTGACTAGATTAATTATTTTTAATGCAGTATCCCTGGGAATTGAATAATAAAATAATAATTCTAGAGTTATAAAGCTGGGAAAGGTTATAAGAAATAATCTTATTATAAGGTATTTATTGATATGGAAATATGTTCACTATCATTAAACCAAAAAGGCAGTTTCTTAAATTGAATGTTTGGGGCCTGTATGCCAGTGTGTGTGTGTGTGTGTGTGTGTGTGTGTGTGTGTGTGTGTGTAGTAGTAGTAGTAGTAGTAGTAGTAGTAGTAGTAGTTTCTTAAATTGAGAAGTACACACCAAAATGCTAACTAAAATGTTAACAGTGGTTATCTCTGATCGGTAAGATTATAGACAGTTTTCATTTTATGTTTGCTTATCTATATTAATTCTTCTATTTTGGTTATACAAATAAAGACATAAATGATTTTTAAAATATCATATATGTACGAGGTGTGATAAAAATATGGTGAATGGTTAAATTTTTAAAAATTATTACAGTAAAAGACACATTGCCATTAATCCCCCTCAAAATATTCCCCCTCACTTCAAACACACTTATCCCATTGTTCTTGCCACATTCTGAAGCAGTCCTCTTTCGTGAGTGTCTTTAGTTGCACTGTTGTGGCTGCCTCCATGTCCTGAATCATTTTGACTTTGGGGAAGAGTCAGAAGTCGCATGGTGCCATCCGGTGAATAAGGTTGATGAGGACACACCATAATGTTTTTATTTGACAGAAATTGCCGTATACCATAAACGATGTGTGACAAGGAGAATTGTCATGATGGAGGATGATTTACGGCACACTTTAAAACACACCTTCTCTCAACCGTAGTTCACACACAGCTGACTGCACTGAACAAGTTGAAACTTGTCACACACTGTTACTAAGGTTCAAGGCACCATTTACCATATTGAAGATCCCTACCTTTCTGTTGGATGGCACTTGGCAGCAGCATTCACCGCATGTTTTGATCACAACGAAAAGGCTCCGTGTCACACATCACTTCTGGTGCGGCAATTTCTGTCAAATAAAAACATTATGGTGTGTCCTCCTCCACCTTATTCACCAGATCTGGCACTGTGCAATTTCTGGCTCTTCCCAAAGTGAAAATGACCATGAAAGGTAAACGTTTTGAATCAATTCAGGACATAGAGGCAGCCACGACAGTGCAACTACAGACACTCATGAAAGAGGACTTCCAGAACTGCTTCAGAAAGTGGCAAGAACAATGGGATAAGTGTGTTCAAAGGGAGGGGGAGTGTTTTGAAGGGGATTAATGGCAATGTGTCTTTTACTGTAATTTTTTTTTAAATTTAAACATTCACCATATTGTTGGATCATACCACATATATAATAAAAGTATGAATATAGATCAGGGCTGGGAGGTAGGAAAAATACAAAAATGAAAACAAAAATGGGGTTGTGGGCTATAGGTGCTTTCTTCTCTCCCAAATTTTCTTTTTGTCCTCACTATCTTTAAAATAAAGTTTTTGTTTATAGAAATAATTTTCTAAATCATTTCTATGCTTTTATGCTGGTCAAATTCACTTCTGGTCAATACATGATTAGGCTATTCTTGATAAGCAGTATTCTGAGAAGGAAACCTTCAGCTTCTAGAATTACCTAAATATATACAATAGACTGTCTATATCTTGACCAATTGCTAACTAGTTTCTTTCTGGTGGACCTCAATTATTTTGACTCTGGTATTCAGTGTCATGTGGATCCTGCCAAGATTTTTGGAATTGTTCTCTGGCTCTGCAAATTAACAAGCTCTTGTCCTGATGGCCAGGGTGGTTGCTCCACTTGTGTGCATAAGCCCATTTGGGTTCTCCTGTAAGACTACAAGCACAGATCCTACCAGGGCTGTCAGTACTCATCATCTCTTCTCTCAGCAAATTTCCTGTCCTAGGCATGCCTCTCTCTCCATGCCACCTCATCATGGTGACCAGCACAGGACTGGGATATGGAGCTTGGAATCACATCCCATGTGATCACATGACCTGGATTTACAGCAGAGGTAAAGAAGTAAGTAGGACCAAGGCCAGGAGACACAGGATTAGAGAAGTCTTGTTGTTTTCTCTGTTGGTTTTCAAAACAGCTAAGCATATGCTTACAGGCATCACCTGGATTTTAAACCCATATGGCTTTCCAGTTAACAACAAAAAGAACAGAAAATATTTATTGAGTGCTTACTATGTGTCAGATGCTTATTTATGCCATGGAGTTAACCTATGAGCAAAACAGATAAAAACTTCCTTCCCTCATCGAATTTATATACTCACTGGAGAGACTCTCTCAAACCTGATGATGCCTTTCCAATTCCAATCAAAGGAGAAAAAAGATAGATGAACTCTGGATTAAGAACCAACGGACTACATTCCACATTTCTCAGTGGAGTGGCAGATCTCTGGGGCTTTATCTTCTTGTTTCATTCGGATTGTGTTTCTGCCAGGAAATAAGCATTTTCATTATTAAAACTTGCTTTAATCTACTCTGCATGATCATTTCAGAAAATACATCCAGAGGCCAAGAATTCAGCTTTTGGAACAAGGGTGAACACTGGGGGTAAACAGAATTCCTAATTTTCATGATGAGGTAAATTAAAGTGTAGTCCATCTTACTATGTATATAGGTATACTGCAGGGAGTAGTTTTCTAATAACAGTAAAAGAGAATGCCATAGAAGAAGATATATTACCTACTAAAGAAGAAGTATTTTATATAAAATGTGATGATGATAAACATGATTCTTACATAATGGTCTGACTACATTTATATCTTGATTTTAAGATTCCTAAAGAGTGGGAGTTTTCAGTGAAAATTTGCTAAGATTACCTGTATTTAGCCAAGATCATTCACAGTTTGGCTTGAAAAATGGTGGATCAAAAGGTATAGGTCTAGGTTCTGGTCAAGATGGCACAGTAGATTAGTGCTGTGCTTACCTTCTGTCATGACCACATCAAAATTACAACTAAACTACAAAACCACCATCATTGAGAATTGCCTAAAATCTTGCTGAACTGGAGCCCTACATCTAAAGACATGCAGAAGAAGTCACCTCGAGACTGGCAGGAGGGGCAGAGACACAGGATGGGCTAGTCCCACACCTGCATGTGATCATTTAAAATTGGGAAGGATATCTCAGTTGCAGAGGTCCCCCTGGAGTAGTGAAGAGTCCCAAACCCTCCCCAGTCCAAGGTTCTGGGGCTGGGGAGAGAAGTACTCATAATTTCTGGTTGTGAAAATCAGCAGAGATTGTGACTGAGTGAGATGGTGGGCAGCTGAATGAGATATCACCTCACACCAGTTAAAATGGCTATCATCAACCAGACAAATAGTAAGAAGTGTTGGAGAGGCTGTGGAGAAAAAGCAACCCTCCTACACTGTTGGTGGGAAAGCAGATTGGTGCAGCTGCTATGGAAGGCAGTGTGGAGGTTCCTCAAAAAATTACGAATAGAATTACCATGTGACCCAGCAATCCCTCTCCTGGGTATCTACCAAAAAAATCTGAAAACATTTATTGGTAAAGATATATATGCTCCAATGTTCATTGCAACTTTATTTATGGTGGCCAAGACATGGAAACAACCAAAATGTCCTTAGATAGATGAATGGGTAAAGAAGTTGTGGTATATATACACAATGGAATACTATTCTGCCATAAGAAAGATCAAATAGTGCCTTTTGTGACAACATGGATGGATCTTGAGATTATTATGCTGAGCGAAATAAGTCAGACAGAAAAAGTCGAGAACCATGTGATTGCACTGATATGTGGTATATAAAACTGAAAAATACAAAGGAACAAGACAAACAAACAGAGAAACAAAACTTCATAGACACAGACAATAGTTTAGTGGTTACCAGAGGGTAAAGGGGGAGAGGAGGAGTGGTAGATGAAGGTAAAGGGGATCAAATATATGGTGATGGAAGGAGAACTGACTCTGGGTGGTGAACACACAATGTGGTATATAGATGATGTATTACAGAATTGTACACCTGAAATCTATGTAACTTTACTAACAATTGTCACCCCAGTAAACTTTAATTAAAAAATAAAAAAGATGATGGGTAGCTGGAGTCCCAGACACTCCTCTTAAAGGGACCACACATGGACTTATTCACCAACGGAATCACTGGCTCTGAGTTCCAGTGCTGGGGCAGCAGCTGAAGAGGCTTCAGGGACATGTGGTGGGGAACTGAGTTGTCTGGCTTCTGGATGGGGCTAGTGCATGGAAGAGATGGCAGAGGCCATTGTTTCTTTGTCAAGCTCTTTACCTTCCCAGTGTGCAGACACAGGGGGCTGCCATATCTGAGTTTCCATCAAGCTGGCTAATGCTGTTTGTTTGCCACACCCTGGTGATTTGAATCCCAGCCCCACCCAACATTCGGGCACACTTAAGCTGCTTCCAGTGACTTTTTTGTACAAACCACCTGCCTTCGCTCATGCTGCAGACTTTCCTAGGGTCTCTCAAAGGTTTGTGGAACCCAGAAAATCAGCATCTGGATGAGCATGTCTTGTAGCTCTGGCTGAGAAGCCCTAAGCCTGGTACTAGCAGCAGCTGGCCTTGGTTCATGCCTTGGCCTCTACATGTACTTCCAAGCTCAGCATGAGTGATGGCCATCTGTGAATTGCTTTGGAGCCCCTGCTGGGTGGCCCTGGGTGGGTCACAGGTTGTGGCTCAATTTGACCTGCAGCAGGTCCCCTCCAAGGTGGCTCTGAGGTTGGTATGTCCAGTGGCCAGCTTTGACATGACCTGGGGCATCACGCAGCTGACTCCAAGGATGACACACACAAGGGGTAGATTGGGCAGGCACAAGAGCCTTGCTGAGGCAGATCCTGCTCTGAAGAGTCAGCCCCTCCATCACAACTTCTCCCCTGTAGTCACAGCCAGTCCTCACAACCAATGAGTCCGAGGGTCAATGTATCCTATTGAGGTGAAAATAGCAACCAAGGCTCAACTACAAGAGGAGGGCACAGAAAACCGACACAAGAGACACACCTGGAGTGTGCAGCTCAAGTGACCAGGGATACTGTGCCACTGAGCTCCATAGCACACCTACTACATAAGGCCACTCTACTAAGACCAGGAGACATAGCAGCTCTACCTACTACATAGAAACAAGCACAGGGAGGCATCCAAAATGAGGAGACAAAGAAACGTGTCCCAAATAAAAGACCCGAGCAAAGCTCCAGGAAAAGAACTAAACGAAACAAAGACAAATAATCTTGCCAGATGCAGAGTTCCAAACACTGATTAAACTGATGCTCCATGATCTCAGGGAGAACTTCAACAAAGAGATAGGAAACATAAAAATGGAGATAGAAAAGAGAACAATAACAGCAATGAAGAATATGTTAGAGGGAATCAACAGTAGATTAGATGAAGCAGAGGATTGAATCAGCAATTTAGAAGATAAGGTAGCAGAAAACACCCAATGAGAACAGCAAAATGAAAAAAATAATCCAAAAATATGAGGAGAGTTTAAGGGGTCTCTGGGACAACATCAAGCATACCAACGTTCACATTATAGGAGTACCAGAAGGAGAAGAGAGAGAGCAAGGAATTGAAAACCTATTTGAAGAAATAGTGATGGAAAACTTCCCTAACCTGGCAAAGGAAATAGACATACAAGCCCAGGAAGCACAGAGAGTCCCAAACAAGATGAACCCAAAGAGGCCCACACTAAGACACATCATAATGAAAATGCCAAAGGTTAAAGACAAGGAAAGTATCTTAAAAGCAGCAAGAGAAAAGCAGCTAGTTACCCATAAGGGAGCTCACATAAGATTGTCAGCTGATTTCTCAACAGAAAATTTGCAGGCCAGAAGGGATTGGCAGGAAATATTCAAAGTGACGAAAACAAGGACCTACAAGCAAGATTACTCTACCCAGTAGAATTATCATTTGGAATTGAAGGACAGATAAAGAGCTTCCCAGATAAGAAAAAGCTAAAGGAGTTCATCACCACCAAACCAATATTACAAGGAATCTTAGAGGGAGTCTTTTAAGGTGAAAAAAAATAAAAAATATGAATAATAAAATGGCAATAGCTACATACCTATCAACAATTACTTCCAATGTAAATGGATTAAATGCTCCAATCAAACAATTGGGTGGCTGAATGAATAAGAAAACAAGACTGTTATATATGCTGCCTATAAGAGACTCATTTCAATGGAAAGAGAACTGACTCTGGGTGGTGAACACACAATGTCATATATAGATGATGTATTATGGAATTGTACACCTGAAACCTATGTAACTTTATTAACCATTGTCACTCCAATAAACTTTATTTTTTTTAAAAAAGAGGCTGACTTCAGATCGAAAGACACACACAGACTGAAAATAAGGGAATGGAGAAAGATATTTCATGAAAATGGAAACAAATGAAAATCTGGAGTAGCAATACTTATACCAGACAAAATATACTTTAAAACAAAGACTATAACAAGAGACAAGGAAGGACCTAGTGATTCCACTATGGGTATTTATCTGAAGAAAGCCAAAATGCTATTTTGAGAGAACATGCTCATCCATGTGTTTATTGCAGTATTGTTTACAATAGCTAAGATATGAAGGCAACTTGGGTGTTCCTGAATGGATGAATGGATAAAGAAGAGATGGTACATATACACAATGTGATATTACTGAGCCATAAAAAAGAATGAAGTCTTGCCATCTGTGACAACGTGTATGGACCTAGAGGCATTTTACTAAGTGGAGTAAGTCAGACAGCAAAAGACAAATATCATGATTTCATTTATAAGTGGAATCTGAAGAACAAAATAAACAAACAAACAAAACAGAAACAAATTCATAGATACAGAGAACATTTTGATACGAGTCGTTGAAAAAGGGAAAGGGATTAAGAAGTATACATTGGTTGTTACACAGTAGTCATGGAAATGTAGGGTATAACATAAGAAATATAGTCAATAGTATTATAATATCTATGTATGGTGTCAGATGGGTGCTAGATCTATCGGGGTGATGGATGGGAGGGGGATTGGGGGAAGGGTGAAAAAGGTGAAGGGATTAAGAAACACAAATTGGTTGTTACAAAATAGTCATGAGGATGTAATCAATGATATGGTAATAACTGTGTATAGTGCCAGGTGGGTACTAGTCAGAGGGATCACTTCCTAAATTATATAAATGTCTAACCAATATACTGTAAATCTAAAACTAATATAAAATAATATTGAATGTCAACTCTGAAAATTTTAAAAAGGGGGGAAGATAAAGAAGAATAAGAGGTTCAAAGTTTTAGGTATAAAACAAATAGGTAATGAGGATGTAATGTGCAGCATAGGGAATATAGTCAATAATATTGTGCTATTGTGGTACAGTGTCAGATGGCTGGTGGATTCATCATGGTGATCACTTCTTTAGCATAGGGAATATAATCAATAATAGGTAATAACTATGTATAGTGCCAAATGGGTACTGAATAACTATGATGTACACCTGAAATTAATGTGATATTTTGTTGGTTATATTTTAATAAAAATATTTTAAAAGGATGAAAGAAGATATAGGTCCATCCACTGACGAATTTTCTTTGGTGAGGGTGTGCATGCATGTGGGTGCTTTCACGCACGTGTGTGTGTGTCAGAGAGAGAGAGAGAGAGAAAGAGAGAGAGAGACAGAGAGAGAGAGAAGGACATGGAGAATCATTTTGTTTAGAGAAAAGCCTGAAGCATATAACAATGCCTTAACAAATCTCCTGGCATTGGAATCTAAGCATTGATTTTTATTAAACTTTGGAGCGCTGGCAGTTCTCGCTGAGCTGAGGTCAGAGCTGGCGGAGTGCTGCCTGGCTGTATGCCCTAATAACCACAGCCTCTTACTATATGGTCTTCATGGCCAGTGGAGCCTCCTCCTCTTCCTCTCCACCATAACTGCCATTGCTTCAGAAATGCCCCCAAAATGGCACTAAATGATGTGCAAACACACCAGATGGACTGCTAATCTCTTTTCAAGGCTTCCTTAATGGTATATTCATAGCCCCTTGGCGCAAACTCAATTTCTTTCTGTGTACTCTGTTTCCACTTCTACAATCCTATAATAAAAGAAATCATTTTGGCAAACATGTTTTGTAACTTGGATGAGAGGTAATTTATACAACTGCTTACCTACTATGACAATAGGCAGCAACTCCAGTCACAGGAGGATGGATGGCTATTCATCAGTCACAGCTGAGACACATAAATGGAACTGGAGCCTTTTGCAAGGCTTGAACTTGGGGCTACTTCAGGCAAATCATGTTTCTTTAGAGGGGGGAAGGGACTAGAAAAACAAAAATCAGCTCTTTGGATTTTCACCTTTACATTGATCACCAGATCTTAAGAGAGCTTCAAATGAGCCCAACAGAGAGGATAAAGCTTGAATTGTACAAATGCCACATGCTATGGTGCTAAGGTTGGACACTGCCAGGTCATCTGTGCCAGGGATGTAGTTGTGGCCCTAATCTTTGAGGGTTATTAGGCAATTGAGTGATGAGATATGATCATTTCCCTCATTGGCCCCTTATGTTTCCTGAAGGAGCCGGTCGTCACCCCCCAAGGGAATCCCAAATCTGCTCAGAAAATGTTGCTTTATACCTAAGGCCCAATAGAAAACTTAAAATTTTATATATATTTAAATGCGCGCGCGCACACACACACACACACACACCCTTGGATGGAGGAGCTCTTTCCTAGGTAGATTTGTCCTAAGCCAATGGTTTACAATTATGGCTGCACATTAAAATCAGCTGGGAAACTTTTAAAATTCCCAAACACCCAGGCCCACCCCACACCAATTGAATCACAATTGCTAGGGTGGGACCCAGGAGTGAGAATTTTTTCTGAGCTCCCCAGGTCATTGTGATGGTAGCCAAAATTGCGAACCACTGCTTTAAGCAGTTAAGGCTGACAAAGGTCTCTAACTCTGGTGCATACTGGGACCACCTAGGGAGCTTGTTATTTTGCAGATTCAGTAGGTCTGGATTTAGGACCTGAGACTCTGTATTTTTTAAAGCTCCTAGGTGGTTCTAAGGCAGGTGGTCCATGGACCACATGTTGAGAACACTAGCTAGAGAATTCTACCTTGGAGTTTGCATGTTTCTCATGCCTCTTTTATTATTTAATTTCATAATGGTCCTTTCCTCTCATATAGCTCCCTCTTCTGCCAGCACATACCTAGTAGTAATCAGGCTGATCGATTCAGACACTCCACGTTGTCACTTTTAGAAGGACCAAGTCAATAAAGCAAAGGGGTGCTGAGGCACAGGGTGGAGGTGGACATAGCACAAAGAGAGAAAAGGGGTTGGCTCTAGTCTGGTAAGTGCTGGATAGGGAACCCATATTTGGAGTTCAGAAGTTAATCTCTTAGATAGTCAGCATTGGAAAGATGAGCCTTGCAACACATCCCCTAAAAGGTAGGATATACTTAACCTGGGCCTAGACAAAGACACCAGACCAATGGTTCCTGAGTCTGACTCCTGAGTTGGTCCAAGCTGTATCCAGCTCTGCCGTAAACACCTCCTTGTATAGCCCCTACCAGTGTTTTCTTGCCCAGCCTTATGTTTTGCTAACCTCCAGGGGAAAAGTCTAATAGAGTATTGCTGCTGCTGAGTTACTACAAAAGGAAAGAAATGGAGTGGAAGGAAGCATAGCCACAAGAAAGAGATCCCAAGTGTATCTCCTGGATGCCTATGCTCAGTTAGATAGTTGTCCATTCGGTGTACTTTACTGCTCATTCCATAGGTTGGGCTGATATGGAATTGGAATATACAGCTGTTGATGTCAGGTAAGAAGCAAATTGTTACAAGGAAAGAGCATGGATTTTGCAGTTAGACTAGAGCCCCAATCCCACCTCTACCACTTAAGAAGAGTGTGGCCTCCTTTTATCCCACATCCTATATTAATACCTCTGTTGGTCACCACTGTTGGGGTGAGGGAGCATGAAATCAGGGAAAATTTCAGAGAGGAGGTTACATATGCTTGGGCCTTGAAAGGCGAGGCAGGATTTCCATTGGCAGATAGAAGGAAACAATTTTCTAGAAGGAGGCAACGATATGCGAAAAGCTGGAGAGGATGGTTGCTGTATTGTTTCAAATTGATGCTGGGACCAATCCTTGTGCCTGCTGTGAATTGCTTTGTTGTTCACCAAATTTGTTTTCAACTTGCAGTTTGCATTTTGTGTCCTCTGACCAATCAGGATGCAGGTATGGGTTACTTTGTCTGTTTAGTCTGGACTTTCCAGAATGTCGATAACCTTGACACAAATGAAAAACCTTCCAGTACAAGCCTTCAGTCCTTCCTGTCATGTCCAGCTCAGTAGCTAACTGATCCTAGCACCCAAACATTGTCCTGCACCACAGCTCTGATGTTTTCCTATATTCCCCACCCCATAGCAGCAGGAGAGAGCCCATTACCTGTTGGAGTGGGAAAAGGGGATCAGGGAGGCTTCATGCAGGAGGCTGTATTTGAGCTGAGCCCAGAGGGCAGGCATTGGAGGGAAAGGCCATTCCAGCAAGAGGTAACCACATAAAAGGCGTGATTACTTTAGTATACAGGCCTAAATCATGGACTTTGGTGTCAGAGGGACATGGGCTCGAACTAGTCTGGCCATTTCCTAGTTCTTTCCATGACCACATCCCTCAGTCCTCTCTTACCCCACACCTACCCTTCCTGTTGCAGTCTCCTAACTGCCTATACTCAGTTAGATAGTTTCCCATTCTGTGTACCTAGTCTTCAATAGCTGCACAACCCCCTTCCCATATCTCACTTATGGCATATGGTAAAACAGCCAAACCATGACTTACTAGCTGTGAAGCCTTGGGTAAGCTGCTTAACTTCTATGAGCCTCAGTTTCCTTATTTGTAAAATAGAGAGATTAAAAATACTCCCTTATAAGGTTGTTGGAGGGATTAAATAAAATGCCATGTATGAAATTCTTAGCATCACACCTAGAACATGGTAAAGTCTTACCATATTATCTCACTATATTATAACTTTTACTATTAAATTTTTACAATATGAGATGAATGCATGAATAAAAGCTGACATTACTCTGAAAAATTATTAGAAAAATAATTTCAAATCCTTTAAATGAAGTTAGGGAGCAGTTTTGAGGACTCCAAGGGTCAACTCTTCTGATAACTAAGTTGTCACTTCATTTATTTATTCTACAAATATTTATTGAGCACCTATAAGATGCCAGGGATCATGGTAATTGCTTGGAACATGGTGGACAAGACAAAGTACCACCCTCCACCCACATGAAGTTTACATTTTAAAAGACAGAGAGAGAGTCAATAAACAAACCAGTAAATATACACTAAGTCAAGTGGCAACAAGTTTGAAGGAAAAACTCAAGCAGGCTTGGGTAGATGGGAAGTTTTGGGAGTGGGGTGTCAAGTGGTCAGGGAAAGCCTCACACAGGAAGCATCATCAATTGAGCAGAGACGTAAAAGCAATCAAGAGTGAGAATGAGTCATGTGGGTATTTGGTGACAGAGCTTTCCAGGCAGAAGGAAGAGCAAGTGCAAGACCCTGAAGCTGAAAAGTGCTTAGTGTATTTGAGGAACAGTAAGGAGGCCTTATTAGTTTTGTAAACCCAAGTATTTGCTTAAAGGGACACACAAGGCTGTCAATATCTGTATGTTTATTTGAAAGTCCTGAATACTGAAAATCATGAAGAAGAAAGCTAATTGTGAAGTCGGATGAATCTTCAGTCTCTGGCATAATGCTCCTTTCCTGTGCCATCGACCTTTGAGTCATGGCAGGTTTTGCTGCATGCATTTAGCCTAGAGTACCCATGGAAAATGGGAAGTTTTCCTTTGGCTTTTACTACGAGGCTAAAGAATCAAATTCATGTATTGCATTTTTATGGATTCATGACTCATTCCTTTATTCATTCCTCCACCCAACAAGTATTTATAACTTACTTTCGTTAGGTATAACTATGCTAAATTCTGTGAAAGATACAAATAATTCTAAGATAATAGGTTGTGGGGACAAAACCCCAAAAAACAGTTTCCAGGCTCTCGGCCTCACATAGAAAGGTGCTGGCTCGGGTAGTAAATGGCCATCAACTGTGATCAGATGCCAGCAGCTGTGGCTAGTTGGCCGTCAGCTGTAACCTGTAGGCCATTGGCCACTGATATAACGGCTGTGGCTATGCTAGCAGAGAGGGAATGGGGGCTAGCAAGAGGATGGTGGCTGGCAAGCGCGGACTGCTGTTAGGCAGATTATGTAGATCCTGCTTCCTGTGTCTCCAGCCCAGCAGCCAGCGAGAATATATTGGTTTGACTCCCCTACCTATGGCTCCATGGGTGTTCCTTTTTGGCCTTACCGTGTCCTGCGTTCTTGGGCGGGGAGTGGGAGCAGAGACCCTGCACGACAAATGGCGCAGCGAGCAGGGTCCCCTGCGCGACACATGGCGTAGTCGGCAGGATACGGTGCTGGCCAAAGCTTTCCGAAGGGCAGTGGAGCAGTTTGTGCGTATGAAAGCTCAGTCTGAGGAAGACCAGGAGGAGCAGCTGCCAGAGAGCTCGATTCCCGTGGAGGGGTGGAAAGATGTGGACGGTTCCCCAACCAGCAGAGGCCGGAGAAAGCGGAGAAAGCGAAGGTTGTTGCTGCCCTCTGGGCTGGGAACTGCTTGCTGAGGCAGCCCGGATGCAGGACTTTTAGTCCCAGGAGGAAACGCTTGCTGAGTCCTCCGTGGGAGATGAGGGTGAGGTCAAGGTCATCCCTCACCCCCAGGACAGCCCTGGCAAATGACTATGGACTATGGGGAATTGCCTTCCATCCCTGATTTAATGGACGCTTGACTGTTTGGGAACATACCACCATGTAGTGGGACTGGTTTGATGTTTGCTTTTGTGTCTTGACTGGCCGCCATTGATAATATGTAAGCACCTTGATGTGAGCCGCTGTTGTTCCAGCACAGTACCCCGAGAGGCCCAGAGAGAGAGTGGCAGTGCCCTGAGGCCCTGGCTGTGTCCAGAGAGTGGCAGTGCCCTGAGAGCCCTGGCTGTGTCCAGGAAGTCTGGCTGTGTCCAGAGAGAGTGGCAGTGCCCTGAGAGGCCCTGGCTGTGTCCAGGAAGTCTGGCTGTGTCCAGAGAGAGTGGCAGTGCCCTGAGAGGCCCTGGCTGTGTCCAGGAAGTCTGGCTGTGTCCAGAGAGAGTGGCAGTGCCCTGAGGCCCTGGCTGTGTCCAGGAAGTCTGGCTGTGTCCAGAGAGAGTGGCAGTGCCCTGAGAAACTCTGGCTGTGCCCGGGGAGACTGGTGGTACCCTAAGAAGCCCAGGAAGTCTGGCTGTGCCCAGAAGTACTGTGGTGGTGCCCTGAGAAAACCTGGCTGTGCCCGGGGAAACAGGTGGTACCCTAAGAAGCCCAGGATGTCTGGCTGTGCCCAGAAGTACTGGGGTGGTGCCCTGAGAAACCCTGGCTGTGCCCGGGGAGACTGGTGGTACCTTAAGAAGCCCAAGAAGTCTGGCTGTGCCCAGAAGTACTGGTGGTGCCCTGAGAAACCCTGGCTGTGCCCAGAGAGCCTGGCTGTGTTCAGGATAGTGCATTCACCTCCAGGCTCCTTGCACAGGGCCCCTCGCAGAAGACGCTTGTCGCGTAGATTGTGAGGCGAGACCCTGTAGGGGTGGAGTGTGGGGACAAAACCCCAAAAAACAGTTTCCA
Source organism: Rhinolophus hipposideros (assembly GCF_964194185.1). NCBI lineage: Eukaryota > Metazoa > Chordata > Mammalia > Chiroptera > Rhinolophidae > Rhinolophus > Rhinolophus hipposideros. The sequence goes on from NC_138046.1 coordinate 23,464,900, forward strand.
GGCTCTCGGCCTCACATAGAAAGGTGCTGGCTCGGGTAGTAAATGGCCATCAACTGTGATCAGATGCCAGCAGCTGTGGCTAGTTGGCCGTCAGCTGTAACCTGTAGGCCATTGGCCACTAATATAACGGCTGTGGCTACGCTAGCAGAGAGGGAATGGGGGCTAGCAAGAGGATGGTGGCTGGCAAGCGCGGACTGCTGTTAGGCAGATTATGTAGATCCTGCTTCCTGTGTCTCCAGCCCAGCAGCCAGCGAGAATATATTGGTTTGACTCCCCTACCTATGGCTCCATGGGTGTTCCTTTTTGGCCTTACCGTGTCCTGCGTCCTTGGGCGGCGAGTGGGAGCAGAGACCCTGCACGACAAATGGCGCAGCGAGCAGGGTCCCCTGCGTGACATAGGTCCATCCATCCTGAAGCCTTTTTGGAAACATGTGGGATAAATCATAATTTTTTAGAACTGTACAATCCCAGTGTTTAGGGATTAAATGGGGTGAGAAAACACACATACATATATGAACAGCTAATGAAATAAGGATCAGTGTTACTATCAGTCCTAAACAATTGTAGTAGAAACAGCACAGTGCAGTGAATGATGACATGCTTGGTAAGTTGTTCAAATAATTCAGACTACAGCAGTTGGTCAGGGGAAGCTTCCTAGCAGTAGCGAGAATCAGGTTGGGCCTTGAAATATATGAAAAGGCAGAGAGGAAGAAAGCAAAAACAAGAGAGCAAAATGCCAATCCTTCTGAGATGATCGCTCCTAAGAACAATGTATGCTAAATCATTCATGCTAGCCAGTCCTGCCGTCTCTCTGCCATTATGATCCATGGCCCAAAGTTATCCTAACATTTGTAATACTTCCATTCTCTAAAATCTTAAGGGTTAGACGTTGTCGTGCAGGGTCTCTGCTCCCACTCCCCGCCCAAGAACGCAGGACACGGTAAGGCCAAAAAGGAACACCCACGGAGCCATAAGTAGGGGAGTCAAACCAATATATTCTCGCTGGCAGCTGGGCTGGAGACACAGGAAGCAGGATCTACATAATCTGCCTAACAGCAGTCCGCGCTTGCCAGCCACCATCTTCTTGCTAGCCCCCATTCCTTTTTCCTGCTAGCATAGCCACAGCTGTTATATTAGTGGCCAATGGCCTACGGGTTACAGCTGACGGCCAACTAGCCACAGCTGCTGGCCATCTGATCACAGTTGATGGCCATTTACTACCCGAGCCAGCACCTTTCTATGTGAGGCCGAGAGCCTGGAAACTGCTTTTTGGGGTTTTGTCCCCACACTCCACCCCTACAGGGTCTCGCCTCACAATCTACGCGACAAGTGTCTTCTGCGAGGGGCCCTGTGCAAGGAGCCTGGAGGTGAATGCACTATCCTGAACACAGCCAGGCTCTCTGGGCACAGCCAGGGTTTCTCAGGGCACCACCACAGTACTTCTGGGCACAGCCAGACATCCTGGGCTTCTTAGGGTACCACCTGTCTCCCCGGGCACAGCCAGGTTTTCTCAGGGGACCACCACAGTACTTCTGGTCACAGCCAGACTTCCTGGGCTTCTTAGGGTACCACCTGTCTCCGCGGGCACAGCCAGAGTTTCTCAGGGCACTGCCACTCTCTCTGGACACAGCCAGACTTCCTGGACTCAGCCAGGGCCTCAGGGCACTGCCACTCTCTCTGGGCACAGCCAGACTTCCTGGACACAGCCAGGGCCTCTCAGGGCACTGCCACTCTCTGGACACAGCCAGACTTCCTGGACACAGCCAGGGCCTCAGGGCACTGCCACTCTCTCTGGACACAGCCAGACTTCCTGGACACAGCCAGGGCTCTCAGGGCACTGCCACTCTCTCTCTGTGCCTCTCGGGGTACCGTGCTGGAACAACAGCGGCTCACATCAAGGTGCTTACATATTATCAATGGCGGCCAGTCAAGACACAAAAGCAAACATTCTCGCCAGTCCCACACATGATGGTATGTTCCCAAACAGTCAAGCGTCCATTAAATTAGGGATAGAAGGCAATTCCCCATAGTCCATAGTCATTCACCAGGGATGTCCTGGGGGTGAGGGATGACCTTGACCTCACCCTCATCTCCCAAGGAGGACTCAGCAAGCGTTTCCTCCTGGGACTAAAAGTCCTGCATCCGGGCTGCCTCAGCAAGCAGTTCCCAGCCCACAGGGCGGCAACAACCTTCGCTTTCTCCGCTTTCTCCGCTTTCTCCGCTTTCTCCGCTTTCTCCGGCCTCTGCTGGTTGGGGAACCATCCACATCTTTCCACCCCTCCACGGGAATCGAGCTCTCCGGCAGCTGCTCCTCCTGGTCTTCCTCAGACTGAGCTTTCATACGCACAAACTGCTCCACTGCCCTTCGGAAAGCTTTGGCCAGCACCGTATCCTGCCGACTACGCCATGTGTCACGCAGGGGACCCTGCTCGCTGCGCCATTTGTCGTGCAGGGTCTCTGCTCCCACTCCCCGCCCAAGAACGCAGGACACGGTAAGGCCAAAAAGGAACACCCACGGAGCCATAAGTAGGTGAGTCAAACCAATATATTCTCGCTGGCAGCTGGGCTGGAGACACAGGAAGCAGGATCTACATAATCTGCCTAACAGCAGTCCGCGCTTGCCAGCCACCATCTTCTTGCTAGCCCCCATTCCTTTTTCCTGCTAGCATAGCCACAGCTGTTATATTAGTGGCCAATGGCCTACGGGTTACAGCTGACGGCCAACTAGCCACAGCTGCTGGCCATCTGATCACAGTTGATGGCCATTTACTACCCGAGCCAGCACCTTTCTATGTGAGGCCGAGAGCCTGGAAACTGCTTTTTGGGGTTTTGTCCCCACAGACGTCATCAAAATGGCGGCATGAGGTGAGCCTCTGTAAATCTGCCCTGGAATTTACAACTAATCAAACAAATATAACTCCACAAAGGACTCCCTGCACAGCAGACAGGCAAGACGAAGAGACCCAGTCGTGCAGGGCGGCCTGCGGGGTCTCTGGTCCCGCTCCCCACATAAGAACACAGGATATGGCTAGGCCAAAAAGGAACACCCACGGAGCCATAGGTAGGGAAGTCATACCACTATGGTCTCACTGGAGGCTAGGTTTACACGACGTGCGACCTGCTGTCTCCTTTTCTGCCAACTGACCGACTCCCCTCGTTAGCTGCAATCCGCCCTGCTAACTGTATTTCGCGCTTGCTAGCTGAGCCACCATCTTCTTGCTAGCCCCCATTTGCTGCTAGCATAGCCGTAGAAGTTATATTAGTGGCCAATGGCTCACTGGTTACAGCTGACAGCCAACTAGCCACAGCTGAGTGCCATCCAAACACATTTGATGGCCATTTACTACCTGAGCGGGCACCTTTCCACCTGAGGATGAGAGCCTGGAAACTGCACTCCTGGCTCTGTCCCCACAGACTCACTACTGAATTCACCTAAAGGTGGGTAAATTGCGCGAGAGGGGGAGGAGGGAAGGGTCAAGTGTAGAGACAGAGCAGCGCGGGCCCAAGACACAGACATAGCTCAGCGCTCCGAGCTCACTGCATCCCGGAACTACCACAAACTCAGACTGCTAGGGCTTCGTTTATGGCCCACAGGGCTGAGGGAACAGCATATAACACGCTGAACCCAACGCTCACAGAAGACAACTCAGAGCAAAGACTGAAGTGTGAAGGCTGGAAACGGAGGTTTAAGCCTTCACTGCCGAGCAGAAAACAGAAGCCTTAGGCACTGAGACAAGCCGCCCTGTCCCTACCCTCCCAGAGCTCGGCCCGCCCCCACCTGCCCGGTGCTAGAAGTGGAACAGTAGCAGTGTCAGATCAAAATAACAGAATATTTGCTGTTCTGAGAACTGTGGACCGCAGACACAGATTCGCAGCCCAACTAGTTCTGGCAAAGGTGAGGAAGCTGTGGAAGCATGGCCAGCTGTGGTGGTGGTCACTGCCATTACTCTGGGCCATCTCTCACAACTCACCCTGCCCCTGGCCCCACCTATCTGGGCAGATCCCTGCAGGAGTAAACAGAACTGCTGAAACATACGGGCTCTGAATCTGGTGCAGAAAGAGCTTTGGAACTTCAAAAGCTCTCCACATCACCACAAGGACACGGCGCCCTATGACCCAGGTGAACTGTTCACAGATGAGAAGCCCATCTCCCAGGGAATACCCAAGTTGTGTGAGAAGCTGGAATAGTGCACACAAAACATAGCACTACTCTGTGTGAGAGGAAACAAAAGGCTGCAGTCAGAGACAAAATAAAACATTCTACCAACAAGTACTAGAAAACAAAACAAAGACCTCTCCCTACCTGTTGCAGAAGCCACTCCTGTAGATGTCTAGGAAGAGAAATAATAAATCAGTAATTGCCATGAATAACCAAATCAACAAGACAGCTCAGAAAGAAAGTGAAAAGTCTCCAGGAAAGGAACTTAAAGATATGGAAATATGTGACTTAAATGACAGAGAATTCAAGATTGTAGTTCTGAAAAAACACAACGAGATGCAAAAAAACACAGACAGGCAATTTAATGAACTCAGAAGCACAATCAAAGAACAAAATGAGCATTTTACGAAAGAGACTGAAATTTTAAAACAGAACCAAATAGAATTTCTGGACATTAAGAACTGAATAGAAGAAATGAAGAATAAAATCACCAGCTTAGGTAGTAGAGTTGACCAGATGGAGGAAAGAATCAGTGACATTGAAGATAAAAACCTGTAAATTACACAGATGGAAGAAGAAAGAGACTTGAGACGTAAAAAAAATGAAAAAACTCTACAAGAACTTTCTGACTCAATCAGAAAGAGCAATACAAGAATAATGGACATACGAGAAAGAGAAGAAAGAAAGAAGGGAACAGAGAATATATTCAAACAAATTGTCGATGAGAACTTTCCAAACTTGTGGACAGAACTGGATCCTTGAATCCAAGAAGCAAATAGACCACCTAATTACCTCAATCCCAATGGGCCTTCTCCAAGGCAAGTTGTATTGAACCTGTCTAAAATCAATGACACATAAAGAGATCCTCAAGGCAGCCAGGGAAAAGAAGACGGTAACCTACAAAGGAAAGCCCATTAGATTATCATCAGATTTTTCAGCAGAAACTCCACAAGTCAGGAGGGAGTGGAACCAAATATTCAAGCTATTGAAAGAGAAAATATGAGCCAAGAATAATATATCCAGCAAAGATATCTTTTAGATATGAAGGAGGAATAATGACCTTTCCAGACATACAGAAGCTGAGGGAATTTTCTAATACACGACCTGCACTACAAGAAATACTAAAGGAGGCTATTAGACCACCATCAACAGGGACAATTTGTGGCAACCAAAACATAAAAAGGGGGAGAGTAAAGGCCTGAACTGGAATATGGGAATGGAGTAAGTAAGCGTGCTGAAGAAAATGGAATACTTTTTTTTTTTAATTAATTTTATTGGGGTGACAATTGTTAGTAAATTTACATAGATTTCAGGTGTACAATTCTGTATTACATCGTCTATAAATCCCATTGTGTGTTCACCACCCAGAGTTAGTTCTCCTTCCATCACCATATATTTGATCCCCTTTACCCTCATCACCCACCCCCCACCCCCTTACCCTCTGGTAACCACTAAATTATTGTCTGTGTCTATGAGTTTTTCTTTCTCATTTGTTTGTCTTGTTCTTTTTGGTTTATATACCACATATCAGTGAAATCATAGGGTTCTCTGCTTTTTCTGTCTGACTTATTTTACTTAGCATTATTCTCTCGAGATCCATCCATGTTGTCACAAATGCTCCTATATCATCTTTCCTTAACGCCGAATAATGAAAATGGAATACTTTAAATATCAAACTTTCATGTACATAAACTTAAGGTAACCACTCAAATAAAATCCAGAAATGAAACATATACTGTAATAAAAGAAGAAACAGAGGAAAACATCATAGAATACCACCACACAGCAATAATAGACAACAACAAAAAGGCAAAGAAACAATGGAGAAACACCCTTACCAGAAAACTAAAGATAGAATGACAGGAAATCCTCACATATCAATAATCACCCTAAATGTAAATGGACAGCACTCACCAGTAAAAAGGCACAGAGTAGCAGATTGGTTCAAAAAACTAAACCCAACCATATGCTGTCTACAAGAGACACATCTCAGCTACAAGGACAAGCATAGACTCAAAATGAAAGGTGGATATTGACACTCCAACAAATGATATCCAGAGAAAATCAGGTGTAGCCATACTGATATCAGATGAAACAGACTTCAGGGTGTAAAAATGATAACAAGAGACAAAGATGGACATTTCATAATGGTAAAGGGGACTATACAACGAGAGGACATAACAGTCATCAATATTTATGCCCCCAATCAGGGAGCACCGAAATGTACCAAGCACCTACTAACATAACTAAATGGAGATTGACCAAAACACAATTATACTAGGGGACTTAAACACATCATTGACAGCTATGGATAGATCATCCAAACAGAAAATAAATAACGAAATAACAGCCCTAAATGACACATTAGATGAAATGGACATAATTGACATATATAGAGCACTTCATCTTAAAACACCAGACTATACATTTTTTTCTAGTGCACATGGAACATTCTCAAGGATAGACCATATATTGGGACATAAAATCAGCCTCAGCAAATTTAAGAAGATTGAAATCATACCAAGCATATTTTCTGATCACAAGGCTTTGAAATTGGATATCAACTGCGCAAAGAAAGCAGGAAAAACACAAATACATGGAGATTAAACAACATACTTTTAAAGAACGACTGGGTTAAAGAAGAAATTAGAGGAGAGATCAAAAGATACATAGAAACAAATGACAATGAAAATACATCCTACCAAAATTTTTGTCGTGCAGCAAAAGCACTTTTAAGAGGGAAATGTATATCTTTACAGGCCTATCTCAAGAAACAAGAAAAATCCCAAATAAGTAACTTCATGTTACTCCTTAAAGAACTAGAAAAAGAAAAACAAATGAAACCCAAGGTCAGCAGAAGAAAGGAAATAACAAAAATCAGAGCAGAACTAAATGAAACAGAGAAAAAAAGACAATAGAAATAATTAAGGTGACGAAGAGCTGGTTCTTTGAAAAGATTAACAAAATTGACAAACCCTTGGCTAGACTCACTAAGATAAAAAGAGAGAAGACACTAATAACAAAATCAGAAATGAAAAAGGGGAAGTTATCATGGACGCCACAGAAATACAAAGGATCATCCAAAAATACTGTGAAGGACTATATTTCACCAAATTCAATAACCTGGAAGAAATGGACAAGTTCTTAGAAACATATAGCCTTCCAAGGCTGAACCATGAAGAACTGGAAAATCTAAACAGACTGATCACCAGTAATAAAATTGAATCAGTCATCCAAAACCTTCCCAAAAGCAAAAGTCCGGGACCAGATGGCTTCACCATTGAATTCTACCAAACTTTCAAAGAGGATCTAATACCAATCATGCTCAAATTCTTCCGAAAAACTGAAGGGACAGTACTCCCTGACTCATTTTATGAGGCCAACATTACTCTGATACCAAAACCTGGTAAGGACAACAGAAAAAAAGGAAACTACAGACCAATACCTCTGATGAATACAGATGCAAATCCTCAGCAAAATTCTAGCAAATTGAATACAACAATGCATTAAAAAGACTATTCATCACGACCAAGTGGGGTTCATACCCAGGGCACAAGGATGGTTCAACATCCGCAAATCCATCAATGTGAATCATGACATAAACAAAATAAAGGACAAATTCATATGATTCTATCAATTGATGCAGAAAAACCATTTGACAAGATGCAACATCCATTTATGATTAAAACACTTAATAACATAGGTATAGACGGAAAATACCTTAACATAATAAAGGCCATATATGACATGCCCTCAGCTAATTTCATAATTAATGGTGAAAAAGTGAAGCCCTTTGCTCTACATTCAGGAACGTGACAGGGCTGTCCCCTATCACCTCTGCTTTTCAACATAGTGTTGGAAGTCCTCGCGAGAGCAATCAGGCAAGAGAAAGAAATAAAAGGCATCCAAATATGGAATGAAGAAGTGAAATTGTCACTCTTTGCAGATGACATCATGCTGTATATAAAAAAACCCTAAAAACTCCACCAAAAAGCTATTAGAAACAATCACCAAATACAGTAAAGTTGCCAGCTACAAAATCTACGTACAAAAGTCCATTGCATTCCTATATACTAACAATGAAATCTCAGAAAAGGAAATACAAAAAACCAATTCCTTTTGCAATTGCAGCAAAAAGAATAAAATACCTAGAAATAAACCAAGGATGTGAAAGACCTATATGCTGAAAAGTACAAGACATTTTAAGAAGAAATTGAAGAAGACACAAAGAAATGGAAAAACAATCCATGCTCATGGATTGGAAGAGTCAACATAGTTCAAATGGCCCTATTACCAAAGCAATATACAGATTTAATGCAATCCCCATCAAAAAAAATCCCAATGGCATTTTTTAAAGAAATAGAACACAAAATCATCAGATTTGTTTGGAACCACAAAAGACCCCGAATAGCCAAAGCAATCTTAAGAAAAAAGAACAATACTGGAGGTATCACACTCCCTGACTTTAGCTTTTATACAGGGCTACAATAATCAAAACAGCATGGTATTGGCAGAAAAACAGACACATAGACCAAGGGAATAGAGTTGAGAACCCAGAAATAACCCCCATAAATATGGACAGGAAATTTTTGACAAAGAAGCAAAAAACATACAATGGAGGAAAGACAGCCTCTTCAATAAATGGTGCTGGGAGAATTGGATAGCCACATGCAAAAGAATGAAACTGGACTGCTATCTGTCACCATGTACCAAAATTAATTCAAAATGGATCAAAGACTTAAGCATAAGACCTGATACAATAAACTGCATAGAAGAAAACATAGGTACTAAACTTATGGACCTTGGGTTCAAAGAGCATTTTATGAATTTGACTCCAAAGGCAATGGAAGTAAAAGCTAAAATAAATGAATGGGAATATAAAAAACATAAAAGCCCTTAAAAAACTAGAAAAAGAAGAACAAGCGAAACCCAAGGTCAGCAGAAGAAAGGAAATAACAAAAATCAGAGCAGAACTAAATGAAATAGAGAACAAAAAGACAATAGAAAAATTAATGTGACAATGATCTGGTTCTTTGAAAAGATTAACAAAATTGACAAACCCTTGGCTAGACTAAGATAAAAAGAGAGAAGACACTAATTAACAAAATCAGAAATGAAAAAGGGGTAGTTATCACGGACACCACAGAAATACAAATGATTATCTAAGAATACTATGAAGGACTATATGCCACCAAATTTAATAACTTAGAAGGAATGGACAAGTTCTTAGAAACATAGCCTTCCAAGGCTGAATCTTGAAGAACTGGAAAATCTTAACAGGCCGATCACCAGTAACGAAATTGAATCAAGCATCAAAAACCTTCCCAAAATCAAAAGTCCTGGACCAGATGGCTTCACCAGTGAATTCTACCAAACCTTCAAAGAGGATCTAATACCAATCCTGCTCAAACTCTTCCAAAAAATTGAAGAAGAGTCAGTACTCCCTAACTCATTTTATGAGGCCAACATTACCCTGATACCAAAACCTGGTAAGGACAACACAAAAAAAGAAAACTACAGACCTATATCTCTGATGAATACAGATGCTAAAATCCTAAACAAAATTCTAGCAAATCGAATACAACAATGCATTAAAAAGATTATTCATCACGACCAAGTGGGGTTCATCCCCGGGGCACAAGGATGGTTCAACATTCGCAAATCCATCAATGTGATACATCACATAAACAAAATAAAGGACAAAAATCATATGATTCTATCAATTGATGCAGAAAAAGCATTTGATAAGATACAACATCCATTTATGATAAAACACTTACTAAAATTGGTATTGAAGGAAAATACCTCAACATAATAAAGGCCATATACAACAAACCCTCAGCTAATCTCATAATTAATGGTGAAAAGCTGAAGCCCTTTGCTCTACGCTCAGGAACACGACAAGGTTGTCCCCAATCACCTCTGCTTTTCAACATAGTGTTGGAAGTCCTCGCCAGAGATATCAGGCAAGAGAAAGAAATAAAAGGCATCCAAATTGGGAATGAAGAAGTTAAATTGTCACTCTTTGCAGATGACATGATGCTATATATAGAAAACCCTAAAGACTCCACCAAAAAGCTATTAGAAACAATCAATGAATACAGTAAAGTTGCTGGCTACAAAATCAACGTACAAAATCCATTGCTTTCCTATATACCAACAATGAAATCTCAGAAAAAGAGATAGAAAAAACAATTCCTTTTGCCATTGCAGCAAAAAGAATAAAATACCTAGGAATAAACTTAACCAAGGATGTGAAGGATTTATATGCTGAAAACTATAAGACATTTTTCAAAGAAATTGAAGAAGACACAAAGAAATGGAAAGACATTCCGTGCTCATGGATTGGAAGAATCAACATAGTTAAAATTGCCATATTACTCAAAGCCATATACAGATTTAATGCAATCCCCATTAAAATCCCAATGGCAGTTTTTAAAGAAATAGAACACAAAATCATCAGATTTGTTTGGAACCACAAAAGACCCCGAATAGCCAAAGCAATATTAAAAGAAAAGAACAATACTGGAGGTATCACACTCCCTGATTTTTGCTTGTACTACAGGACTACAATAATCAAAACAGCTTGGTATTGGCGGAAAAACAGACACATAGACCAATGGAATAGAATTGAGAACCCAGAAATAAAACCACATAAATATGGACAGATAATTTTTGACAAAGAAGCTAAAAACATACAATGGAGGAAAGACAGCCTCTTCAATAAATGGTGCTGGCAGAATTGGATAGCTACGTGCAAAAGAATGAAACTGGACTGCTATCTGTCACCATGTACCAAAATTAATTCAAAATGGATCAAAGACTTAAGCATAAGACCTGACACAATAAACTGCATTGAAGAAAACATAGGTACTAAACTTATGGACCTTGGGTTCAAAGAGCATTTTATGAATTTGACTCCAAAGGCAATGGAAGTAAAAACTAACATAAACGAATGGGATTATATGAAACTGAAAAGCTTCTGCACAGCAAAAAAAACTATTGACAAAATAATGAGGCAACCAACTGAATGGGAGAAGATTTTTGCAAACAGTGCCTCTGATAAGGGACTAATATCCAAAATATACAAGGAACTCATGAAACTCAACAACAAAAAAACAAACAACCCAATTGAAAAATGGACAGAGGATCTGAAGAGACATTTCTCCAAAGAGGATATACAAATGGCAAATAGACATATGAAAAAATGCTCAACATCGCTAATCATCAGAGATGTGCAAATGAAAACCACAATGAGATATCACCTCACCCCAGTCAGAATGGCTTTCATCAATAAGACAAATAGTAACAAGTGTTGGAGAGACTGTGGAGAAAAAGGAACTCTCATACACTGTTGGTGGGAGTGCAGACTGGTGCAGCCGTTATGGAAGGCAGTGTGGAGGTTTCTCAAGAAATTACGAATAGAATTACCATATGACCCAGCAATCGCTCTACTGGGTATCTACCCAAAAAATATGAAAGCATTCCTCTATAGAGACACGTGTACTCCAATGTTCATTGCAGCTTTGTTTACGGTGGCCAAGACATGGAAACAACCAAAATGTCCTTCAATAGATGAATGGATAAAGAAGTTGTATGTACACAATGGAATACTATTCCGCGTTAAGAAAAGATTATATAGGAGCATTTGTGACAACATGGATGGATCTTGAGAGTATAATGCTAAGTGAAATAAGTCAGACAGACAAAGCAGAGAACCCTATGATTTCACTGATATGTGGTATATAAACCAAAAAGAACAAGACAAACAAATGAGAAAGAAAAACTCATAGACACAGACAATAATTTAGTGGTTACCAGAGGGTAATGGGGTTGGGGGTGGGTGATGAGGGTAAAGGGGATCAAATATATGGTGATGGAAGGAGAACTGACTCTGGGTGGTGAACACACAATGGGATTTATAGACGATGTAATACAGAATTGTACACCTGAAATCTATGTAAATTTACTAACAATTGTCACCCCAATAAATTTAATAATAAAAAACAACAACTTAAAAGCCTCTGCACAGCAAAAGAAACCATCGCCAAAATAAAGGGGCAACCAACTGAATGGGATAAAATTTTTGTAAAGAGTGCCTCTGATAAAGGGCTAATATCCAAAATGGTGCAGCCATTATGGAAGGCAGTGTGGAGGTTCCTCAAAAAATTACGAATAGAATCATGAAACTCAACAACCAAAAAAACAAACAACCCAATTGAAAAATGGGCAGATGACCTAAAGAGACATTTCTCCAAAGAGGACATGCAAATGGCAAAGAGACATATGAAGAAATGCTCAACATCACTAATCATCAGAGAAATGCAAATAAAAACCACAATGAGATATCACCTCACCCCAGTCAGAATGGCTATCAGCAAGAAGACGAATAGTAACAAGTGTTGGAGAAGCTGTGGAGAAGAAGGAACCCTCATAAACTGTCGGTGGGAATGCAGACTGGTGCAGCCATTATGGAAGGCAGTGTGGAGGTTCCTCAAAAAATTACGAATAGAATTACCATATGACCCAGCAGTCCCTCTCCTGGGTATCTACCCAAAAAATCTGAAAATATTTATACATAAAGACACATGTGCTCCAATGTTCATTGCAGCTTTGTTTATGGTGGCCAAGACATGGAAACAACCAAAATGTCCGTTGATAGATGAATAGATAAAGAATTTGTGGTATATATACACAATGGAATACTATTCGGCGGTAAGAAAAGATGATATAGGGACATTTGTGACAACATGGATGGATCTTGAGAGTATGAAACTAAGAGAAATAAGTCAAACAGAAAAAGCAGAGAACCCTATGATTTCACTGATATGTGGTATATAAACCAAAAAAACACACAAAAGAACAAGACAAACAAATGAGAAAGAAAAACTCATAGACACAGACAATAGTTTAGTGGTTACCAGATTGGCTAAGGGGTTTGGGGGGTGGGAGATGAGGGTAAGGGAGATCAAATATATGGTGATGGAAGGAGAACTGACTCTGGGTGGTGAACACACAATGGGATTTATAGATGATGTAATACAGAATTGTACACCTGAAATCTACGTAATTTTACTAATAATTGTCACCCCAATAAATTTTAAAAAACAATCTTAAATGTTTATACATTCTATGTAATAAGTGAACTCTAATCTGCAAAATAATAGTATCCCCTATTTCCTGAGAAACCTAGGTCTAAAGTAGCAATTGGCCTGAATCCTAATTTGCTTCTACTTTATGTAAATGATTCCAAGTTGCCATAGAAAGATGGATGGCCTTTTCCAGCTTGGATAGGCTATGAAGGTATAGGTGACTAGAGCACCTTTTTCAAGATTGAGCAGAAAAATATCTACAAGGGTCAGACACCTAGAGCAAACGGCTTCAGTTTGCTTGGTAAAGTTGTTTCTCTGTGGGATTCCAAGCTATGTGGGTACAGTGGCTGTGTCTGGTGAGCTCAGCTATAGCTGTTTTTCAACAAAAAACAGCAATCTAGTCTCTCAGATTAGGTTGGATCTTTGCTTTTAATTAGAACAGGATACTGAGAGTGGACAGGATTCCTACTTCTATTCTTATGTTAACTGATACCATTCCTTTAGTTTCTTTCCTAGTTCTTTCCTAGAAGATACTTTTGGAAATCCAGGTTCTCTGGATGGTATCTAGGATAACAAAGTCAAGAGAGTAGAGGTAGCTCATCAGTATAAGTACTGTTAGTATTTGTGCCTGTTTTTTTTTTTAAATTTTATGTATGTATGTATGTATGTATGTATGTATGTATGTATGTATGTATTTTCAATTATAGTTGACATTCAATATTATTTTATATTAGTTTCAGTTGTACAACACAGTGATTACACATTTACATAATTTACGAAGTGTTACCCTCCGATTAGTCTAGTACCCACTTGGCACTATACATAATTACAATAATAGTTATTGGCATGATAAAAGTTATTACACTATTATTGACTATATTCCCTATGGTGTACTTTACATCCCCTTGATATTTAGTAACTACCAATTTCTACTTCTTAATCCCTTTACCTTTTTCACCTAGCCCCTCAACCCCCACCCACCTAGCAACCATTAGTTTGTTCTCTGTATCTGTGAGTCTGTTTCTGTTTTGTTTGTTCATTTATTCTGTCCTTCAAATTCCACGTATAAGTGAGATGATGTGGTATTTGTCTTTCTCAGTATGATTTATCTCACTTACCATAATACCTTCCAAGTCCATCCACATTGCTGTAAATGGTGAGATTTCATTCTTTTTTATGGCTGAGTAATATTCGATTGTATATATGTACCACACCTTCTTTATCCATTCATCTACTGATTGTGCCCATTGATTTTTAGCTATCCAACCTGCACAAGGAAGCCAGGATCTATTGATGACTTCTGAAGGTGGAAGCCATGAGGCCTAGTGTGGAGAGTTCTGTCATGTTAATAAACTAATGATAGCTACCACTTATTGAATGCTTACATGGCGACAGGCTGTCAGCTAATCTGACCTTTTGAACAACTCTGTGAACTAGGTACCATCATTATCCTCTTTTTATATGTAGGGAAACTTAGAGTCAGGGAGGCTAGATTACTTGCTGAAGTTCTTATAGCTAGTAAGTAGCAGTCCTTCTGGTGGTTGGTCACATTTTGGGTCTGAGTCTTAGCTCGGTCTTTCCAATTTACGTAACAGCTTCATCCCCTTTTCTGCAAAATTGCATAATAGAGCCCCTACCTCACAAAGTGGCTATGAAGATGGAATTAGAGAACATTTGCCAAGTGTCTCATGGAGCCTGGCATATAGTAAGTACTTAGTAAATGGTAGCTGCTCTTATTAGGAACCTGACCCCCAGGTTTAGAGACCTAGTGTCGCAGTTGTTTCTATGCTGATCTCTTGCAGGTTTCGCTGAGCTGCTGGAATGCAAATCTGTTTGTATCTCCTTCATTTGATCAAGCAGTATGCATGCTCCAGTGCAAACACTGGTATGTGTGCCAATTCTATTAGCTTGGGTAAATTGGTTGGGGAGCTCTTGACAATTCAAGGCATTCATGTAATATTCCTATTGGAATTTGTTGCATGTTTGCAAATTGGTCCTATGGGAATATTGTTTCTTCAGGAATCCAATGGTTGCTACAAAAGACACTGGGCTCTAAAGTGCATTTGGTAATTCAGATTGCAGGCAAGAAAGTGTCCCTTGCAATCAAACATAAATGCCTTTTTATATAACAGGTTTGGTTGCTTTGATGGCCAGCTCCTGGTCCCCACAGTAATAGGCCTATGTCTCACTCCATCATGAAAAACCTGTAATGTGACCTATATCGCTTGTCTCCAGTTGTATGTATGGACATACAACGAGGAGCTAATGCAAAATCTAGTACAGTTGACCTTTGAACAATGAGGGGATTGGGGTGCCAACCTCCTGTGCAGTAAAAACTCCATGTATAACTACTTGGAATATGGAATGAAGACTCACAGTCACACCTTTCCATTCAGCATTAAGATTTCACATGATGGAAAACGTTATAGTGATACATGACACTGGACAAAGCAGAGTGAATCATTGAAACATTTCATTTATGACCTCCTTCCACTCCTTGTTTCCTCCTTCTGACTAGTCTCTCCTTTATGTCAGGTACATCTTCCTAAAACTCTTCATTCACCAAGTCACTCTTCTGTTCAAGAACTTTCAGTGGCTCCCTGTTGCCTTAAGCACCAAGTCCAAATACCTTAGGCTGTCTCTTTTTCACAACTGTACTTCCCGACCTCACCAACTAATTCATTAATTTTTTCCATCCAGTTCATATTTATTGTGCACCTACTATGTGCCTGGCACTGAGATAGGTGCTGGGGACATGCTTGTGAACCAGTCTGATGTCCTCACAGACCTGCTGCTTTAATAATCAAGCTCTTTGCTTCTTGACCTTCACTCGGTACCTGCTCATTCTGCCACTGCAGTTGTCCATACTGCTGGTACTCTATAGAAACGTCTTCCCTTCTCCTCTCTGCCAATGTCTGCTTCTCACCACCTCTAAAACCTCTATTAGAATGCCTCTATTAGCTTCTCACACATGCCCCACACCTAGAAATAGAAAGCAGGAGCCCAGGAGGGTCTGCCTTTCACAGAAGGCTAAAAGATCTGTAGTCACAAACCATATGTCTAAAACTTTAGTGTGCAAGTAAAAGAAAAAAAAACTTTCAAAGACATTACAAGTGCTAATTGATTTAGTAAAGGGTCATAAAGTGGGGATGAGAAACCCAGTTTCAGCTAGAACAATAACTGAAGGTGACAGAAAGCACTGCAAAATTTTTTTATGATGGGTTTTGTGTATATTTTGGGGTTAGTAATAGGGATATGTGAGTTAGATTGGTTCACCAAAACTTTAGCCATCTTTGGTATGCCATATTAGTGACATGAATTGCTTTGGAATAAGTGGTTAAGACTTATTAATGTAATCACATTTAGGCTGTTTTAGAAATTTAAACCTGAAATGAAAACAACAGCACATGATATTTACAATAGCCAAGACATGGAAACAACCAAAATGCCCATCAGTAGATGACTATATTAAGAAACTGTGGTACATTTATACAATGGAGTGTTACTCGGCCGTAGAGAAGAATGAAATCCTACCATTTGCAACAATAGGGATGGACATAGAGAACATTAAGCTAAGTGAAATAAGTCAGATGGAGAAAGACAAATACCATATGATCTCACTTATATGTGGAATCTAAAGAACAGAATAAATGACTAAACTAATCAGAAACCGTCTCAGAGATATAGAGAAAAAAACTGTGGATTGCTAAATGGGAGGGGGTGGGGATGAGGGAGAAAGTGAGGGGATTAAAAAGCAAAAATTGGTAGCCACAATATTGCCATAGGGATATGAAAGACAGTTTGGGGAATATAATCAATAATGTTGTAAAGATTCTGTATGGTGTCAGATGGGCACATGTCAGGCATCTACCCCTGATCACTGCACTGTACACCTGAAGCTGAAGCTGAATAATATTGAATGTCGACTATAATTTAATATATACAGTACAGTCATGGGATGTGGAGTACAGCGTAGGGAATAGAGTCAATGGAATTGTAACAGCTATATATGATGTCAGAGGGTAAGTAGATTGGGGGAGGGAGGTTACCACTTTGTGAGGGGTGTAAATGTCTAACTATTACATTGTTTTGTACACCTGAAACTAATAAAAAAGGAAACATTTGGGAAAAAAAGAAAACAACAACACATGATATTTATTCAGCTAATTATGTATTGAATAGCTACTATATGTCATACAAGCCAGCCCCTAACATGTGGGGCCCAGGGCAAATGTACAAATTTGTATACAAATGTCCCACATTCCAGATGTCTAAAGAGCTACAAGTTATAGACTAAGCTAACATTGTTTAATAAAATGTGTTCTGTTGACTTACCTTGAAAATTAAAGCATATCTTCATAATGATCTGGATGCTCAGTTTCAAGTTTAAAGTTATTCAGTTCTTCAGTGTTTTACACCAAACATGACATCACAGATAGGTCAGTTGTGGTCCCCCCAAACCATAGTCTGACCTCCTGACTCCCTTCTCTTCCATCCCCATCTCCGTCCTATACCATGAGGGGCCTCAAACATGTGGGTGGACTTCCTGGCCCTAATGTTTAAGTGTTTTGCACACTGGTGGTGTGTTCTACCCTTAGGAGGATGGACTGGGAACAGGCCTGCACAGGTCCTGGAAGCAGGCACAAGGTCATATAGGCAGGAAATTTCTGGGCCCTGGGTATCCATAGAATGGATTAGAAGGGAAGGACATGGACTCTGGTTGGGCACGTTTCTTTGGTCCACTGGATTCTTGCTATTGGGAGGGGTACAGCCAGAGGAAGGCCAGAATAAGAATCCTAAAGTGTGAGATCAGGTACCTGACATGTACTGGGGGTAAGATGATTAAAATATAATCCTTGTCCTCCAGGAACTTACAACCTGGTGAAACAGACAGACAGGTACATAGACTGCTCTAATGTAGTAGGATAAATACATGCTGTTTGCTGAAATCAGGAATACAGAAAAGGATACAGTAGATAATGGATCTAAGGAGTGGCAAATAGAGGAAGATGAGCCAGAGGGAGATATCAAATGTCATGCCTTTTGTTTCTTTTTAAAAATGTTTAACTTTTGTTCATTGAGGTGCAATTTACATCAGAGGAGAGCTCAAATTCCACTTTACAGCTCCATGGATTGTTACAATTCTAGCACACAGGCTTATGCCCTGCCCCTTGCCAGTCAAAAACCCCTGCTCAAAGGTAACCACCATTCTGATCTCTATGGCTGTAAATTAGTTCTGTCTCTTTTTGTACCTCATACAAATGCAATTATACAATATGTATCTTTGTCTGGGGTTTTTTCACTCAACAGTATGTCTGTGAAATCCATCCATGTTGTTTTGTGAAGCTGTAGTTTGTTCTTTTTCACTGCTGTGTAGCATTTCATGTTATTAAAATACAACATTTTATTTATCCATTTTACTGTTAGTGGAAATTTGGGTTGTTTTCAGTTTGGGCCTAGTATGAGGTAGTGCTGCTATGAACTTACTTTTTCATGTATTTTGGTGAGAATTTATATCATTCTTTACATTTTTTTTAAATTTTGAAATGATTTCAGATTTGAATGCAAAAATATTTCAAAGCATTCCTGCATATTCTTCACTCAGATTTCATTCTTTTTTTAAAAAAATAGCTATATAATATTCCATTATAAATATTTAAAAAAATATTTACCTCTAATTTCCCCCAAACACTTAAAGCTGTTTAATTTATTTTCTATTATAGAAATTTAAGCAAAATATATACTTAACCTGTGATCTATATTTATTTCTTTGAATTAAAAGATCTAGTCGTACTTCAGATTTACATTTTATCAGTGCCTTTTAAAATCTTGGTTCATAATTCCCAATTGCTTCATTGTTTTTAAGAAACAGTTACATAACCGCTTACATTTCCAATCAAATTTTCTTATTGAAATTCCTTTCATTCCTCCTGGATTTTGAAAGCCAGTCTACTTTCTGCCCCATTGAAATGTAAGAAAAAATGTCTGATTTTTACGAAGCCTGTTTCTGCTCAGCCAGGGCCATCAGAAAGGACTGACAATGTGGCTACAACACCTACAACTTGCGGTTGGTAAAGGGTTGTGTTTATAAACATCCATTGATGAGTGATCAACCGTCACATGCATGTGCACACACACAGTGCATATATGTACAAACACTTAGAGAGACTGAACCTGAACTTATGAGGCCTCCAGTGCAGAAACATCTTTGCTTCAGGTAGCTTTAATGCAAAAATTGATTATCCACAGAAGCTTAATCAGAAGATTCAATTAATGGCAAGCCATTTAACTGAGGGGTTCTTAGCTCTGTATTTTGTGTACCTCCCACACTTACCTTCCCCATGCTAACCCTATATTGTAATCCTCAGTGTGCACAATGGAAGTTTCCTCCATTTCCCAGAAGACAGTTGGGTTCACAGGTAAGGCTTTGGTCCATTGATACTCTTCATAATTGCATGTCACCAGAACAGGGTTAGCCCATACGATAATTTCTACTTCAGAATCATATGACTATCTCACTGAAAACCTACTCATTTCTGGCCTGTTTTTTGTTTGTTTGTTTGTTTGTTTTTGGTTGTTGTTGTTGTTGTTAACGGCCACCCAACAATAGATGCTGAAAACACAGTAGGCCCTCACTACACACTTCTTGCTTGGTGGAGACAAAAATATCTAGGCAAAGAGAAAAACACAATAGACTGTCAATCCTTTGGAAATCCCTTCTACTTCATTATACCAAGATTCTCTCATTGTTTGCCAACCCAGCATCCCTAGCCTTTAGTACATTTGATCCACATGTTTCTGATGTATGTGCATTTACTAAAAGGCAGATTTAGAAAAGAAATTCATTGTCAAAGATCCCTTAGGATCCATCTTATTTAACTCTGAACCAGATGTCTCATTTTCCCAGTAGGAAATAGACTTTGAATTTGGAAAGTTCATATTCTGTTTTCTACTCATCTCAACACAGTGAGAGGATTTTCAAATTGGTCAAGTGAGCCCCTTCTCTCCCAGAGCAATGGAGCATGGTTTGCATTGTGTTAGCTGTCACTGGAGCTGGGCTGTGAGTCAGGAAATTCATGTTCTTCTTCTAATTCCCCTGCACACTCAGGATGACCTCTGGGAAGTCACAACTTTTGGGGAGCATTTGTTTCACCATCAGTAGAGAACCATGCCTTGCTGACAACATCAGATTATAGAAATGTGCAAAATGTTTTGAGCTTACTGAGGGAAAGAAAGAGAATCACATAACTTGAAAGTGGCACACCATGACAGTAATTAAGATTTTTTTTTTAATTCCATAAAGTGAGTTAGGCCCTATGAGACTGAGCCTACTTAAATTTGATTGTGTCCCATGCATTCTTATAGACTCCTATGGTATTAGAAGGATCTTTAGACAGACCACCTATCCCAACTGTCCATCTGGACAATAATTTTTTTAGTAGTCTCCTAACAGATAGACACAAGGCCTCTGCTTGAATACTACCTGCTCAGGCTGTTTACTGCCTGAATGGTGCTTTTCTTTGTTGAACCACTTTATCATTAGCCATGTCTTTCTTAAATTAAGCTGGAATACATGTCTGCGTAACTTCTGCCTGCTGCTCCTAATTCTTTCCTCTGAAGTCACAAAGATCAAGTTTATGCCGTCTTCCACGGTCTGGCTCTTCAGATATTTGAAGACAGCTCTCATCATGTCTCTTCTTCCCCAGATAAAAGTTATTTTCCATAGCATCAAATTCTACCCTCATCCCAGAAACTCTTGCTGAGAGGATAATGGTAAGACTCGGGGGACATTGGGCATGTTCCCTGATATCACCCAAGGGGAGCTCAGGAATGTCATCCAAATAATCCCATATATACAGTCCTGAGCCAAGGGAACCAGAAGATAAGCCACCCTGCAGAACTTCCTTCAGTTCTCCCTCATGTACCCTGAAGGGCCAGGAGGGTTTTGTGTTGACAGCTTACATTCTGTTTGAATCCTGTGGATTACTGGGAGGTCTTGAAGTTCTTCTGAGGAGAAACTGTTATTAGCAGATATTAAACAAAACAAAAGCTAAATTGATAACCAAATGACGGCCAATCTTTTCATGCAAATGACGGGGTAGATATTTGTTGAGCACCTGCAAGGCTCAACATTTTCTAAGTGAAGACACTGAGGCACAGACAACTTAAGTGACTTTCCTCAAGTCACGTAGCAAGGACCGGGAACCTGTCTGTTTCCCAGACCTCCATTTGCTCTACTTGGCCAAGCAGCCTTCCCTCTTATGTGGCTAAAATGTGTGTGACTTCTCTTCTGTGAGAGGTTAGGAAAAACTTCTTCCTAAGTGTCCTCCCCTCTTCCTCCAGGCGATCCCATGTTGCTTTGCTCTGTAGAAGCCCTGGATGCACCTTTACTTTCCCGAGCCCCGGGGCAAACTCCTGGATCCCCTCAGAAATCTACACCTGCCTCCCCGCCCCCTTATGCTGAGAAACAAGATGTCACCAAGGACTGGAAAGCTTCACTTACATCCTGAGCAAAGCAAACAAACACACAGGGGCCAGGATCTCTTGAGAGGGCTTGGGTATCAACCAGAACTTTAAAAACCATTGGTGAGGTCCATGGCTCACAAGTCCTTGCACTCAGAAGGACCCAGCACTAGATTTTTTTTTTGGGGGGGGGAGGGATGTTGGAGAACAGTGTGTTTTTCTGGGGCCCATCAGCTCCAAGTTGTTTTCCTTCAATCTAGTTGTGGAGGGCACAGCTCAGCTCCAAGTCCAGTCGCCATTTTCAATCTTTAGTTGCAGGGGGCACAGCCCACCATCCCATGGAAGGAATTGAACTGGCAACCTTGTTGTTGAGAGCTCGCGCTCTAACCAACTGAGCCATCCAGGCGCACCTCGCTCCCCCAGCACTAGTTTTAATGCTCCACTAACACCACTTTAAAATTCTTGAAAATTTGAATAAAAGACTCCACATTTTTCTTTTGCAGAAGCCCCACAAATTATGTAGTCAGTCCTGATAAAGGCACTATGATATACTTGGGCAGGAAGGGGCTCTGCCATGGGCCTTATACTTTAAAAGGCTCCACCTAACTAGAGGTGGGATTGTAAAAGTTTGACAAATGGCTGTCTCGTGTGTGAGGGAGTGGCAGTCATGGTGGGCAAGGGAAAACCTTGATTTGTAGCCTTTGTTGATTTCCATGTTGTAAATAATTCTACCACAGCTAATTTCAACCTACCAATGTGATGAGGTCACCAAACCCACAGTTAAGAAGAGATGCCCCCAATTGGTTCTCACAGCCTTATGAGCTAGTTCTAGTACATCACCATGACATATCTAAAAAATACCAAATGAATGCATGAGTGAGTGAATGAATAAGCAAATATAAGAACACATGGGTGCTTTTGTAACTCGGGACCTATAACTCTAAACATCTATTCTTATAAATAACTCTGTTCATATTTCAGGGAACTACTTCTTCATATGTTTTGGCTCATTTCCCTCTCCAACACCAATAACAAAATGTCTGAATATCATGAAAGTTTCTGGGTTGTGAAGCTGCTGATGTCAAGATGAACACTACTCTGGAATCCATAAAGAATTTGAGTGCTAAGATTGAAAAAAAGACAAATTAATATATCAAATATTTATTTTCTGATAGCATAAATGTAACAGATTCTTAAATAACAAATTTCATTTCCCAGTACTGCATTTCCTTGCTTTCAGTTTGGGCCTCTGAAGGTGTTCACAAATTAGCACTGAACTGACAACAGTTGTACTTGGTGGCTGAGGAACACTTTGCAATATTAAACAATTCCTATCTCTCTTGGACTTGTGCATATGTAGGTCTAGGTGCAATGTGTAACATAATTCCTATGGATAATGAATGCTAGGATTGCAAAGAGTTTTATTTTTATAAGCATATGTAATAAGATTGAATCAAATGACAACTCAGCTCTAGTAAAACAATTTTAATTTAAAATATGATATTTATCATTTATATTTTGTTTTAAATTAATTTTTTAAAAAATATTTAAGAGCAATAGCTTTTTTGAAAATATTAAAACGTTTTAAAGTACTTTTATATTTCCTTTATGTTTTTGATAAAAAAGTTCAAATTTTATATATTTAGTGCAATTACATTTCATTTTTTAATCTTTTGTCAGGGATTAGCAAACTATTGCCCATGGCCAAGCTGCTTGTTTTTGTAAGCAGTTAAGACACACACATTATAGTCTGCAAAGCCTGAAATGTTTGCTATCTAGACTTAACAGAAAATCTTTGCTGACCCCTGCATTACATCATAACTGAAAATTCCAGAAGTCATATAAAAATTCTTGATTATGACACATAATATAAATGATGATTTTGCTGCAATAAAGGCAAGAAAAATAAATTGTGTGGAATAAGAACAAGAAAATTACTGAATTATGTATGTCCTTAAGTTATTACTCATCCAAATATTGTTGACCCATCAAAAGAACATCCAGACAGCCACAATCATAATTAAATATAGTCATTTTTGATATTGTGCTGACTTTCAAGGGTATAAAAAAGAGATGTCATCAAAATGGCGATGTGAAGTGAGCCTCTGTAAACTCCCCTGGAATTTCAAACAAATCGAACAACCATAACTCCACACAGGACTCCCTGCACAACAGACAGGCAAGAAGAAGAGACCCACTACTGAATTCACCTAAATGTGGGCGAATCGTGTGAGTGGGGGAGGAGGGAAGGAAGAAGTGTGGAGACGGAGCCCCCCGGGGCCAGGACGCAGACCTAGCTCAGTGCTCCGAGCTCGCTGCATCCTGGAACTACCGCAGCTGCAGGAAAGGGAAGAACTCTGACTGCTAGGACCCCATTTATCGCCCACAAGGCTGAGAAGACAACATATAACTAAGTTGAACCCAAGGCTCACGGCAGAGACCTCAGACGAAAGACTGAGGGAAAAAAAGCTGAAAACGGTGGTTTCAGCCCTCACTGCCCAGCAGAGAACGGAAGCCTTAGGCACTGAGACTAGCCGCCTCCTCCCTACCCTCCCAGAGATCGCCACGCCCCCACCTTCCCGGTGCTAGAAGCGGAACAGTAGCAGTGACAGATCAATAAAACAGAATATTTGCTGTTCTGAGAACTGTGGACTGCAGACACAGATTCGCAGCCCAACTAGTTCCGGAAAAGGGAGGGAGCTGTGGAAGCAAGACTGGCTGTGGTGGCGGGTGCCAGCATTGCTCTGGGCCACCTATCACAACTCACCCTGCCCCTGTCTCCACCTATCTTGGTGGATCCCTGCAGGAGTAAACAGAACAGCTGAAACACACGGGCTCTGAATCTGGTGCAGGAAAAGCTGTGGAACTTCAAAAGATCTCCTCATACCCACCTGGACACTGCACCCTGTGACCCAAGAGAACTATTAATAGAGGAGAATCCTGTCTCCCAGGGAATCCCCCCATTGTGTTGAGAAGCTAGAATAGTGCAGAGAAAACGTAGCACTATAGTGTGAGAGTGAAAAAAAGGCTGCAGTCGGAGAGAAAATAAAACATTCTAGCAACAAGTACTGGAAAACAAAAGAAAAACCTCTTCCTATCAACCTGTTACAGAAGCCACTCCTGTAGATGTCTAGGAAGAGAAATAATAAATCAGTAATTGCCATGAATAACCAAGGCAACAAGACAGCTCAGAAAGAAAGGGAAAAGTCTCCGGAAAATAAACTTAAAGATATGGAAATATGTGACTTAAATGACAGAGAATTCAAGATTGCAGTTCTGACAAAACTCAACAAGATGCAAGAAAACAAAAAAAGGCAGTTTAATGAACCCAGAAACAAAATCAAAAAACAACATGAGCATTTTACAAAAGAGATTGAAATTTCGAAAAAGAACCAAATGGAATTTCTGGAGATTAAGAACTCAATAGAAGAAATGAAGAATGAAATAGCCAGCTTAGGTAGTAGAGTTGACCAGATGGAGGAAAGAATCAGTGACGTCAAAGACAGAAACCTGGAAATGACACAGATGGAAGAAGAGAGAGACTTGAGACTTCAAAGAAATGAAAGAACTCTACAAGAACTTTCTGACTCCATCAGAAAGAGCAATATAATAGTAATGGGCATACCAGAAGGAGAAGAAAGAGAGAAGGGAACAGAGAATATATTCAAACAAATTGTCGATGAGAACTTCCTAAACTTGTGGACAGAACTGGATCCTTGAATCCAAGAAGCAAATAGAACACCTAATTACCTCAATCCCAACAGGCCGTCTCCAAGGCACACTGTATTGAAGTTATATAAAATCAACGACAAAGAAAGAATCCTCAAGGTAGCCAGGGAAAAGAAGACGGTAACCTACAAAGGAAAGCTCATTAGATTATCATCAGATTTTTTAGCAGAAAATCCACAAGTCAGGAGGGAGTGGAACCAAATATTCAAGCTATTGAAAGAGAAAATATGAGCCAAGAATAATATATCCAGCAAAGATATCTTTTAGATATGAAGGAGGAATAATGACCTTTCCAGACATACAGAAGCTGAGGGAATTTTCTAATACACGACCTGCACTACAAGAAATACTAAAGGAGGCTATTCGACCACTCTTAAAAGGGACAATTTGTGGCAACCAAAACATAAAAAGGGGGAGAGTAAAGGCCTGAAATGGAATATGGTAATGGAGAAAGTAAGTGTGCTGAAGAAAATGGAATACTCTAAATATCTAACTTTCGTTTACATAAACTTAAGGGTAACCACTCAAATAAAATCCAGAACTGAAATATATACTGTAATAAAAGAAGAAACAGAGGGAAACATCATAGAATACGACCACACAGAAATAATAGAAAACAACAAAACAGGAAAGAAACCATGGAGACACAGCCTTAAAAGAAAACTAAACTTAGAATGACAGGAAATCCTCACATATCAATGATCACCATAAATGTAAATGGACTTCACTCACCAATAAAACAGCACAGAGTAGCAGATTGGATCAAAAAACTAAACCCAAAAATATGCTGTCTCCAAGAGACACATCTCAGCTACAAGGATAAGCATAGACTCAAAGTGGAAGGTTGGAAATTGACTCTCTAAGTAAATGGTATCCAGAGAAAATCAGGTGTAGCTATACTGATATCAGATAAAACAGACTTCAGGGTGAAAAAGGTAACAAGAGACAAAGACTATACAACAAGAAGACATAACAGTCATCAATATTTATGCCCCCAATCAGGGAGCACGGAAATATACCAAGCAACTGCTAACAGAACTAAAGGGAGAAATTGAGCAAAATACAATTATACTAGGGGACTTAAATACATCATTGACAGCTATGGACAGATCATCAAAACAGAAAATAAATAACGAAATAACAGCCCTAAATGACACATTAGATGAAATGGACATAATTGACATATATAGAGCACTTCATCCTAAAACATCAGATTATACATTCTTTTCTAGTATACATGGAACATTCTCAAGGATAGACCATATATTGGGATATAAAATCAGCCTCAGCAAATTTAAGAAGATTGAAATCATACCAAGCATATTCTCTGATCACAAGGCTTTGAAATTGGATATCAACTGCAAAACGAAAGCAGGAAAAACACAAATACATGGAGATTAAACAACATACTTTTAAAGAACGACTGGGTCAAAGAAGAAATTATAGGCGAGATCAAAAGATACATAGAAACAAATGACAATGAAAATACATCCTACTAAAATTTGGGGGATTCAGCAAAAGCAGTTTTAAGAGAGAAATTTATATCATTACAGGCCTATCTCAAGAAACAAGAAAAATCCCAAATAAGCAACTTCATGTTACTCCTTAAAGAACTAGAAAAAGAAGAACAAATGAAACCCAAGGTCAGCGGAAGAAAGGAAATAACAAAAATCAGAGCAGAACTAAATGAAATAGAGAGAAAAAAAGACAATAGAAAAAATTAATGTGACAAAGAGCTGGTTATTTGAAAAGATTTACAAAATTGCCAAACCCTTGGCTAGACTCACTAAGATAAAAAGAGAGAAGACACAAATTAACAAAATCAGAAATGAAAGAGGGGAATTTATCACGGACACCACAGAAATACAAAGGATCATCCAAAAATACTATGAAGGACTATAAGCCACCAAATTCAATAACCTGGAAAAAATGGACAAGTTCTTAAAAACATATAGCCTTCAAAGGCTTAACCATTAAGAACTGGAAAATCTAAACAGACTGATCACCAGTAATAAAATTGAATGAGTCATCGAAAACCTTCCCAAAAGCAAAAGTCCTGGACCATATGGCTTCACCAGTGAATTCTACAAAAGCTTCAAATAGGATTTAATACCAATCCTGCTCAAACTTTTCCAAAAATTGAAGAAGAGACAGTACTCCCTAACTCTTTTTATGAGGCCAACATTACTCTGATACCAAAACGTGGTAAGGACAACAGAATAAAAGAAAAACTACAGACCAATATCTCTGATGAATACAGATGCAAAAATCCTAAACAATATTCTAGCAAATCGAATACAACAATGCATTAAAAAGATTATTCATCACGACCAAGTGGGGTTTATCCCCGGGGCACAAGAATGGTCCAACATCTGCAAATCCATCAATGTGATACATCACATAAACAAAATAAAGGACAAAAATCATATGATTATATCAATTGATGCAGAAAAAGCATTTGACAAGATACAACATCTTTTTATGATTAAAATACTTAATAAAATTGGTATAGAAGGAAAACTCCTTAACATAATAAAGGCCTTATATGACAAGCCCTCAGCTAATCTCATAATTAACGGTGAAAAACTCAAGCCCTTTGCTCTACATTTAGGAACACGACAGGGCTGTCCCCTATCACCTCTGCTTTCCAACATAGTGTTGGAAGTCCTTGCGAGAGCAATCAGAAAAGAGAAAGAAATAAGAGGCATCCCAATTGGGAATGAAGAAGTTAAATTATCTGTCTTTGCAGATGACACGATGCTATACATAGAAAACCCTAAAGACTCCACCAAAAAGCTATGAGAAACAATCAACGAATAAAGTAAAATTGCTGGCTACTAAATCAACGTACATATGTTCATAGCATTCCTATATACTAACAATGAAATCTCAGAAAAAGAAATACGAAAAACAATTCCTTTTGCAATTGCAGCAAAAAGAATAAAATACCTAGGAATAAACTTAACCAAGGATGTGAAAGACCTATATGCTGAAAACTATAAGACATTTTTGAAAGAAATTGAAGAAGACACAAAGAAATGGAAAGACATTCCGTGCTCGTGGATTGGAAGAATCAACATAGTTAAAATTGCCATATTACCCAAAGCAATATACAGATTTAATGCAATCCCCATCAAAATCTGAATGGCATTTTTTAAAGAAATAGAACAAAAAATCATCAGATTTATTTGGAAACACAAAAGACCCTGAATAGCCAAAGCAATCTTAAGAAAAAAGAACAATACTGGGGGTATCACACTCCCTGACTTTAGCTTGTACTACAGGGCTACAATAATCAAAACAGCTTGGTATTGGCAGAAAAACAGACACATAGACCATTGGAATAGAATTGAGAAACCAGAAATAAAATCACATTAATATGGACAGATAATACTTGACAAAGAAGGTAAAAACATACAATGGAGGAAAGACAGTCTCTTCAATAAATGGTGCTGAGAGAATTGGATAGCCACGTGCAGAAAAATGAAACTGAACTGTTATCTGTCACCATGTACCAAAATTAATTCAAAATGGATCAAAGACTTAAGCCTAAGACCTGACACAATAAACTGCATAGAAGAAAACATAGGTAGTAAACTTATGGACCTTGGGTTCAAAGAGCATTTTATGAATTTGACTCCTAAGGCAATGGAAGTAAAAGCTAAAATAAACAAATGGGACTATGTGAAACTTAAAACTTCTGCACAGAAAAAGAAACCATCGACAAAATAAAGAGGCCACCAGCTGAATGGGAGAAGATTTTTGCAAACAGTTTGTCTGATAAGGGGCTAATATACAAAATATACAAGGAACTCATGAAACTCAACAACAAGAAACAAAAAACCCAATTGAAAAATGGGCAGAGGACCTGAAGAGACATTTCTCCAAAGAGGACATACAAATGGCAAATAGACATATGAATAAATGCCAAACATCACTAATCATCAGAGAAATGCAAATAAAAACCACATGAGATACCACCTCACCCCAGTCAGAATGGATATCATCCACAAGACAAATAGTAACAAGTGTTGGAGAGGCTGTGGAGAAAAAGGAACCTTCATACACTTGGTGGGAATGCAGACTGGTGCAGCTGCTATGGAAGGCAGTGTGGAGGTTCCTCAAAAAATTACGAATAAGATTACCATATGACCCAGCAATTTCTCTCCTGGGTATCTACCCAAAAAATCTGAAAACATTTATCCATAAAGACACGTGTGCTCCAATGTTCATTGCAGCTTTTTTTACAGTGGCCAAGACATGGAAACAACCAAAATGTCCTTCGATAGATTAATGGGTAAAGAAGTTGTGTTATATATACACAGTGGAATACTATTCGGCAGTAAGAAAAGATGAGATAGGAACATTTGTGACAACATGGATGTATCTTGATAGTATAATGTTAAGCGAAATAAGTCAGACAGAAAAAGGAGAGAACCATGTGATTTCACTGATATGTGGTATATCAACCAAAAACAGCAGAAATCAAGAGAAACAAATGAGAAACAAAAACTCATAGACACAGGTACTAGTTTAGTGTTCACCAGAGGGTAAGAGGAGAGGGGGGCGGTAGATGAGGGTAAAGGGGATCAAATATATGGTGATGGAAGAAGAACTGACTCTGGGTGGTGAGCACACAATGGGATTTATAGATGATGTAATACAGAATTGTACACCTGAAATCTATGTAAGTTTACTAACAATTGTTACCCCAATAAAGTTTAATTAAAAAAATAAAATAAAATAAAACCAAAAAAAAATTATTTTTTACAAACTATTGTTTGTTTCTTTGTGTTGTTCCTTTGTTGCTTTTAGTTTTAAATACTACTATCATTGAAATCAGGTGGTTCTGGATTTTTTCTATGTGACTTATTTCGCTTAGCATAATATTCTCAAGATCCATCTATTTTGTTGCAAATGGCAGTGTTTCATCTTTTCTTATGGCAGTATAGTATTCCATTGTGTATGTATACCACATCTTTTTCCAATCACCTATCAAAGGACACTTTGTCTTTTTCTGTGTTTTGTCCACTATAAATAAAGCTGCAATGAACATCAGAGCACATATATCTTACAGATACATGTTTTCAGATTTTTGGAGTATATACACAGAAGAGGGATTGCTGGGTCATATGGTAATTCTATTCGTAATTTTTTGAGAAACCTCCACACTGCCTTCCATAGTGGCTGCACCAATCTGCATTCCCACCAAGAGTTTATGAGGATGTAATATAAAATTTACGGTTTTAATCATTTTAAAGTGCATACAGTTCAGTGGCATTGAGTACATTTACATCGTTGTGCAGCCATCACCATCATCCATTCACAAAATATTTTCCATCTTGTAAAACTGAAACTCTGTACCCCTTAACAGTAATTCCCCATTGACTTTCCCCTCAGACCCTGGCAGCCTCCATTCTAGTTTCTGTGTCTATGCGTTTCACTACTCTAGGTATCTCACATAAGTAAAGTCATAGTGTTTGTCCTTTTGTGTCTGGCTTATTTTACTTAACATAATATCTCCAAGGTTCATCCTTATGTAGCATGTCAGAATTTCCTTTCTTTTTAAGGCTGAATAACATTCCATTGTATGTGTATGCATATACCACATTTTGCTTACCCATTCATTTGTGGATAGATACTTGGGTTGCTTCCACCTTTTGGCTGTTGCGAGTAATGAGGCTATGAACATGGCTGTACAAATATCTATTTGAATCTTGGCTTTCAGTTATTTCGGATACATACCCAGAAGTTGAACATTTGGATCATATGGTAATTCTAATTTTAAGTTTTTGAGGAACCACCATACTGTTTTCCAGAGTATCTACACCAGTTTACATTCATGCCAACTGTAAAATTTCTACACATCATTGTCAACATGTATTATTTTCTGTTTTTTTTTTAATTTAGATAATTGCTGTCTTACTGGATATTAAGTGGTATGTCATTGTTCATTGTGATTACCTGCCTGCCCTTTCTTATGGGTATCATGGTCTTGTTTTCACACTGATTATTGTCCTTTCTCATAGTTTTAACTGCTGACAAGTCAACACAAGGTTGGAGAGATGCCCCTTTGAGAGACTGTGCTTGAAGAAAGCAACAGCTCCCTGTGCTGCCCCCTGCCATACTTTGGGTGCAACCTTCTCCTATTGATGAACCAAGATCTCCCCACATGGATTCTGACCCACTTTCTTCTCACCACACCATTACATCTGCATAGGCTCCATTATTGCTCTCTCCTACTACTTTGAAAAAAATCAAACATATTCTTCTTTCTTCCAGGCAGTAAATGGTTTCTGTAGACAAGCCCTGACTGGGAGCTAGGAGCCTCCAGCCATCTGTAGGGAACTGATGAGAGGCAGATGTGTTTGCCCCATAGGCCAATCTATCATTTCTTCACAACCATTGTCCCACAAGTAAAAGCTGGATGTGGACTCCTTGCAAGGATTCTTTCTTCATCTTCTTGTCATGAAGCTTTCTTTGGAGGAGTCCAGTTTTCCTCTCTGCCCCCAAACACCTGTACTAAGGCTTCCTGGAGGGATGGAGTGGAGATGGGAAAAAGGAGTTAACAACATACAGTATCATTTGTTTGTTGGGCTGTAAGACAATCAATAGACTAAGGCCACAATTGACACCTCACTTTGGAGGCTACACACATCGCCAGTGAGAAAGAGAACTAGAGAGAGAACAAGACAAAGCCAAGCAGTTAGCAGAGGCTCAGTGTCAGCTTCTCTCCCTCCCACCTCTAGTCTCAACTCCGCACACTCACCCAGAGTGGTAATAATCTAATAATCATGTGTACAGGTTCTTACTCTTCAGGCCTGCTCCTCTACTCTGCACCATCTTCCTCTAATATCTGAGCTCTGGCAATGTACGCATGTGTGCACATGTGCATACACCTCAGCCTCACACAAACAGAAGGGTTGTCCTAGTCAGCTTATGCTCCCATAACAAAAAAAAAACACAATAGACTGGGTGGCTTAAAAAACGAAAAGCTATTTTTTCACAGTTCTGGAGGTTGGGAAGTTCAAGACCAAGGTGCATTCTCACACTGTCCTCACAAGGGAGGGAGGGAGAAAGAGAGGGACGGATTCGCTTGTTCTTCTTTTTCTAGTTTTTTAAGGTGTAACATGAGGTTATTTATTTGGGATTTTTCTTGTTTCTTGAGATAGGCCTGTAATGATATAAATTTCCCTCTTAAAACTGCTTTCGCGGCATCCCAAAAATTTTGGTAGGATGTATTTTCATTGTCATTTGTTTCTATGTATCTTTTGAGCTCTCCTCTAATTTCTTCTTTAACCCAGTCGTTCTTTAAAAGTATGTTGTTTAATCTCCATGTATTTGTGTTTTTTCCTGCTTTCTTTTTGCAGTTGATATCCAATTTCAAAGCTTTGTGATCAGAGAATATACTTGGTATGATTTCAATCTTCTTAAATTTGCTGAGGCTGATTTTGTGTCCCAATATATGGTCTATCCTTGAGAATGTTCCATGTACACTCGAAAAGAATGTATAGTCTGATGTTTTAGGATGAAGTGCTCTATATATGTCAATTATGTCCATTTCATCTAATGTGTCATTTAGGGCTGCTATTTCGTTATTTATCTTCTGTTTGGATGATCTATCCATAGCTGTCAATGATGTATTTAAGTCCCCTAGTATAATTGTGTTTTGGTCAATTTCTCCCTTTAGTTCTGTTAGTAGTTGCTTGGTATATTTCGATGCTCCCTGATTGGGGGCATAAATATTGATGACTGTTATGTCTTCTTGTTGTATAGTCCCCTTTACCATTATGAAATGTCCATCTTTGTCTCTTGTTATCTTTTTCATCCTGAAGTCTGTTTCATCGGAAATCATTATGGCTACACCTGATTATCTCTGGGTACCATTTGCTTGGAGTGTCAATTTCCACCCTTTCACTTTGAGTCTATGCTTGTCCTTGTAGCTGAGATGTGTCTCTTGTAGACAGCATATGGTTGGGTTTAGTTTTTTGATCCAATCTGCTACTCTGTGTCTCTTTATTGGTGAGTTCAGTCCATTTACATTTAGGGTGATTATTGATGTGTGAGGATTTCCTGTCATTCTGTCTTTAGTTTTTTGGTAAGGCTGTGTCTCCATTGTTTCTTTGTCTGTTTGTTGTTGTCTATTATTTCTGTGTGATGGTATTCTATGATGTTTTCCTCTGTTTCTTTTTTTATTACAGTATATATTTTAGTTGTGGATGTTTTTTGAGTGGTTACCCTTGAGTTTATGTAAAAGAAAGTTTGATATTTAGAGTATTCCAGTTTCTTCAGTACGCTTACTTTCTCTATTCCCATATTCCAGTTCAGGCCTTTACGCTCCCCCTTTTTATGTTTCGGTTGCCACAAGTTGTCCCTGTTGATGGTGGTCTAATAGCCTCCTTTAGTAGTTGTTGTAGTGCAGGTCGTGTATTAGAAAATTCCCTCAGCTTCTGGATGTCAGGAAAGGTCTTTATTCCTCCTTCATATCTAAAGGAGATCTTTGCTGGATATATTATTCTTGGCTCATAATTTCTCTCTTTCAATAGTTTGAATATTTGGTTCCATTCCCTCCTAGCTTGTAGAGTTTCTGCTGAAAAATCTGATGATAATCTAATGGGCTTTCCTTTGTAAGTTACCGTCTTCTTTTCCCTGGCTGCCTTGAGGATTCTTTCTTTATCATTGATTTTAGACAGCTTCAATACAATGTGCCTTGGTGAAGGCCTGCTGGGATTGAGGTAATTAGGTGTTCTATTTGCTTCTTGGATTCGAGGATCCAGTTCTTTCCACAAGTTTGGGAAGTTCTCATCGACGATTTGTTTGAATATATTCTCTGTTCCCTTCCCTCTTTCTTCTCCTTCTGGTATGCCCATTATTCTTATATTGCTCTTTCTGATAGAGTCAGAAAGTTCTTGTAGAGTTCTTTCATTTCGTTTAAGTCTCAAGTCTCTTTCTTCTTCCATCTGTGTAAATTCCAGGATCCTATCTTCGATGTCACTGATTCTTTCCTCCTTCTGGTCAACTCTACTACCTAAGCTGGATATTTTATTGTTAATTTCTTCTATTGAGTTTTTAATCTCCAGAAATTCTATTTGGTTCTTTTTCAAGATTTCAATCTCTTTTGTAAAATGCTCATGGTGTTCTTTGATTGTGTTTCTGAGTTCATTAAACTGCCTTTCTGTGTTTTCTTGCATCTCTTTCAGTTTTTTTCAGAATTACAAGCTTGAATTCTCTGTCATTTAAATCACAAATGTCCATATCTCTAAGTTCCTTTTCTGGAGACTTTTCACTTTCTTTCTGAGCTATCTTGTTGCCTTGGTTATTCATGGCAATCACTGATTTACTATTTCTCTTCCTAGACATCTACAGGAGTGGCTTCTGCAACAGGTTGATAGGTATGCAAAGAGCTTTTGAAGTTCCAAAGCTGTTTCTGCACCAGATTCAGAGCCCCTATGTTTCAGCAGTTCTGTTTACTCCTGCAGGGATCCGCCCAGATAGGTGGGGCCAGGGGCGGGGTGAGTTGTGAGAGGTGGCCCAGAGCAATGGCGGCGATCACCACCACAGCCAGTCCTGCTTCCACAGCTCCCTCCCCTTTGCCGGAACTAGTTGAGCTGCGAATCTGTGTCTGCGGTCCACAGTTCTCAGAGCAGCAAATATTCTGTCCTTTGATCCGACACTGCTATTTTATCGCTTCTAGCACCGGGCAGGTGGGGGCGGGGCGAGCTCTGGGTGGGTAGGGAGGGGGTGGCTAGTCTCCGTGCCTAGGGCTTCTGTTCTCCGCTCGGCAGTGAGGGCTTAAACCACCGATTTCAGCCCTCTTCCCTCAGTCTTTGCTGCCGGGAGCGTTGCGTTCAGCCGTGCTATATGCTGCCCCGTCAGCCCTGTGGGCCGTAAGCGGAGCTCTAGTAGTCCGAGTCCTTCCCTCTCCCGCAGCTGCAGAAGATCAGCGGGCTCAGAGCACTGAGCTAGGTCTGTGTCCTGCGCCCGCGTGGCTCCGTCTCCGCACTTCTCCTCTCCCTCCTCCCCCGCTCGCGAGTTTCACCCACCTGGAGGTGAATTCAGTAGTCGGCCTCTTCGTCTTGCCTGTCTGCTGTGCAAGGAGTCCTTTGTGGAGTTATTGTTGTCCGATTCGTTGTAAATTCCAGGGGAGCGTTATAGAGGCTCACCTCACGCCGCCATTTTTTTGGTAACTCTCAGATGCATCTTCCACGAGTCTGCGCTCCGTCCTGGGCGCCACAGCGGCGGTCGCCGGCCAGCCGTTGGGGGGGGAGCGTGCCCCCAATAAACTTTAATTTAAGAAATTACAAGCAAAGGCAACAAACTATTAAAATATGTTCTATCTCCTACTTTGATGACTATACCTGTATAACAACAAAATCAATGAATATGTGTAAAGTGATGGTTTTATACTCTTTGTTAAAAAATGTATTGGGGTGTCAATTGTTAGTAAAATAACATAGATTTCAGGTGTACAATTCTGTATTACATCATCTATAAATCCCATTGTGTGTTCACCACCCAGAGTCAGTTCTCCTTCCATCACCATATATTTGATCCCCCTTACCCTCATCTTCCACCTCCCACACCCCTTACCCTCTGGTAACCACTAAACTATTGTCTGTGTCTATGAGTTTTTGTTTCTCATTTGTTTGTCTTGTTCTTTTGTTGTTTTTGGTTTATATACCACATATCAGTGAAATCATAGGGTTCTCTGCTTTTTCTGTCTGACTTATTTCGCTTAGCATTATACTCTCAAGATCCATCCATGTTGTCACAAATGTTCCTATATCATCTTTCCTTAACGCCGAATAGTATTCCATTGTGTATATATACCACAACTTCTTTATCCATTCATCTATTGAAGGACATTTTGGTTGTTTCCATGTCTTGGCCACCGTAAACAAAGCTGCAAAGAACATTGGAGCACATGTGTCTTTATGTATAAATGTTTTCAGATTTTTTGGGTAGATACCCAGGAGAGGGATTGCGGGGTTATATGGTAATTCTATTCATAGTTTTTTGAGAAACCTCCACACTGCCTTCCATAACGGCTGCACCAGTCTGCATTCCCATATTTGGTTCTTTTTTAAAATTTCAATCTCTTTGGTAAAATGTTCATGTTGTTCTTTGATTGTGCTTCTTAGTTCATTAAACTACTTTCTGTGTTTTCTTGCATGTCGTTGAGATTTTTCAGAACTGTAATCTTGAATTTTCTGTCATTTAAGTCATATATTTCCATATCTTTAAGTTCCTTTTCTGGAGACTTTTCACTTTCTTTCTGAGCTGTCTTGTTGCCTTGGTTATTCATCGCAATTACTGATTTATTATTTATCTCCTAGATATCTACAGGAGTGGCTTCTGCTACAGGTTGATAGGAAGAGGTCTTTCTTTTGTTTTCCAGTACGTGTTTGTAGAAAGTTTCATTTTCTCTCCGACTGCAGCCTTTTTTTCTCTCTCACACTGTAGTGTTATGTTTTCTCTGCACTATTCCAGCTTCTCACACAATGGGGGGATTTCCTGGGAGACGGGCTTCTCCTATGTTAACAGTTCATCTGGGTCATAGGACACCGCATCCCTGTGGGGATGCTGAGAGCTTTTGAAGTTCCAAAGCTCTTCCTGGGGCAGATTCAGAGCCTGTGTGTTTCAGCAGTTCTGTGTACTCCTGCAGAGATCCATCCAGATAGGTGGGAACAGGGACGGGGTGAGTTGTGAGAAGTGGTCTAGAGCAATGGCTGCAACCACCACCACAGCCAGTCCTGCTTCCACAGCTCCCTCTGTTTTGCCGGAACTAGTTGGGCTGCGAATCTGTGTTCGTGGACCACAGTTGTCAGAACAGCAAATATTCTGTTCTTTTGATCTGACACTGCTAGTCTTCTGCTTCTTGCACTGGGCAGGTGGGGGCGGGTCGAGCTCTGGGAGGGTAGGGAGAGGGCGGCTAGTCTCAGTGCCTACGGCTTCTGTTCTCTGCATCAGTGAGGGCTTAAACCACCGTTTTCAGTCTTCTTCCCTCAGTCATTGCTCCAAGGTCTCTGCTGTGAGTGTTGGGTTCAGCCGTGTTATATGCTATCCCCTTAGCCCTGTGTGCCATAAACAGAGCCCTAACAGTCCGAGTTCTTTCCTCTCCTGCAGCTGCGGTTGTTCCGGGATGCAGCGAGCTCCGAGCACTGAGTCTGCGCAGCTCCGTCTCCACACTTTTCCCTTCCCTCCTCCCCTGCTCGCGCAATTTACCCACCTTTATGTGAATTCAGTAGTGTGACTCTTCATCTTGCCTGTCTATTGTGCAGGGAGTCCTTTGTGGAGTTATAGTTGTTCGATTTGTTGTAAATTCCAGGGAAGATTTACAGAGGCTCACCTCACGCTGCCATTTTGATGATGTCTCTATAAATTTTAATTAAGAAAAATTTATGCTACGTATATTTTACTACAATTTTTTAAAAAAATTAAAGGAAAAGTGGGCAAGCTGAGGAAAGTGCCCTTTTCATATGCCATGCGACATTCTTTAGCTGGCTTCTCTTAATGTTAGAAACTGCTGAAATCTCTGAGTTGGACCCTGATTATAATCACCTGTGTAACTTTTAAAAATAATAGTGATTATTAAATCAGAATCTCTGGATTTGGCCACCTGAATATTGATGCTTTTAAAAGCCTCCTAGGTGATTCTCATGTGCAGCCAGGATGGAGAGCCAGTGCCTTAGACACTCTCTGCAGACCCATGCAAGTGTAGGAAAATATTTTGTGGCAAATTATCCGTACATAATACTTACCATTTAAACAATTTTAAAGTGTACAATTCAATGGCACAAAGCACATTTGCAGTGTGTGGAACTATCACCAACTATCTAGTTCTAGAGCTTTTCCATCACCCCAAAAGGAGACCCCCTAGAGTTACCCAACAGAAGTAACTCCCCACTCATCCCTTCCCCCAGTCCCTGACAACCACCATTCTACTTTCTGTCTCTATTGAATTTGCCTATGCTAGATATTTCATATATGTGGAAACATATAACATCTTTGCTTTTGTGTCTGGCTTATTTCACTCAACAAAACATTTTCAAGCTTCATCTGCATTGTAGCATGTATCAGCTCTTCATTCCCTTTTATGATCAAATAATATTCTATTGTATGAATGTACCACATTTTTATCCATTTATCCATCAATGGACACTTGGATTGCTTCTACATTTTGGCTATTGTGAATAATGCTGTAATGAACATGGGCATACAAATATCTGTTCATGTCTCCTTTTAATTCTTTTAGATATATATCTGAGTGGAATTGTTGACTCACATAGTAACTTTACATTATACTATTTGAGGAACCACCATGCTGTTTTCCACATAGGTTGCACCGTTTAACAGTCTCACCAGTAATGTATGAGGGGCCTAGAAGATGACTTTGATTATTCCAGGGAGGAAAAGAGACACTACCAAGGTCACCTGTGGATAGGGAATGTGCTGGCTGGTACTTATTTTTGAGCCTGTTCCACTTGTGTTCTGTTTTTATGAATTGTGCTGAAAAACAAATCCTTTTTTTTTTACATTCAGTATTATTTTATATTAATTTCAGATGTACAGCATCATGGTTAGACGTTTATATAATGTAAGAAGTAATCCCTCTGACTAGTCTAGTAACCACCTGGCAAGATACATAGTTATTACCATATTATTGACTATATTCCTTATGCTTTACATCCCCATGACTATGTTGTAACTACCAATTTGTACCTCTGAATCCTTTCACCATTTTTATCCTGCCCCCAACCCTCTCCCATCTATCACCCCAACAAATCTAGGACCCATCTGACACCATACATAGTTGTTACAATATTATTGACTATATTCTGTATTTTGTACTCTACATCACCATGACTACTTTGTAACAACAAATTTGTATTTCTTAATCCTTTCCCCTTTTTCACCCACACCTCAAACCCCCTCCCATCTGGCAACCATCATAATGTTTTCTGTATCTATGAGTTTGTTTCTGTTTTGTTTGTTCATTTTTTATTTAGAGTCCACATATAAGCAAAATCACATTGCATCTATCTTGCTCTGTCTTACACTCCACTCAGCAAAGTACCCTATAGGTCCATCCATGCTGCCACAGATGGCAGGCACCCATTCCCTTCCATGGCCAAACAATATTCTATTGTATATATGTACCACCTCCTCTTTATCCATGTATCCATCAACGGATACCCAGGCTGCCTCCACATCTTGGCCATTGTAAACAATACTGCAATAAACATGTGGATGCACATGACCCCTTGAAGTAGTGTGTTGGGTTTCTTGGTTAAATATCCAGAAGTAGGATTGCTGGATCCTTCTTTGTCTCCTGTTATAGCCTTTGTTTTAAAGTCTATTTTGTCTGGTATAAGTATTGCTACCCCAGATTTTTTTTCTTTGTTTCATTTCCATTTTCATGAAATATCTTTTTCCATCCCATTACGTTTTGTTTCTGTGTGTCTTTCAGTCTGAAGTGAGTTTCTTGTAGGCAGCATATGCAAGAGTAAGAGTGTTGTTTACTTATCTATTCAACATTCTTATGTCTTTTGATTGGAGTATTTAATCTATTTACATTGAAAATGATTGTTGATAGATATGTATGTGGATATTGCCATGTTATTATTCATAATTTTGACTTTTTTTCATCTTTAAGAAGTCCCTATAAAATTATTTGTAATACTGGTTTGGTGATGATAAACTCCTTTAGCTATTTCTTGTCTGGGAAGCTCTTTATCTGTCCTTAGATTTTAAATGATAGCCTTACTGGGTAGAGTAATCTTTGTTGTAGGTCCTTGCTTTACATCACTTCGAATATTTCTTGCCAATCCCTTCTGTCCTGCAAAGTTTCTGTTGAGAAATTAGCTGACAGTCTTATGGGAACTCCCTTATAAGTTACCAGTAGCCTTTCTCTTGCTGCTTTCAGAATTCTCTTTTTGACTTGAACTTTTGCCATGCTAATTATAATGTATCTTGGTGTGAGCCTGTTTGGGTTCATCTTGTTTGGGATTTTCTGTGCTTTCTGGACTTGTATGTCTATTTCTTTCATCAGGTTCAGAAAGTTTTCAGTCGTTATTCCTTCAAATAGGTTCTCAATCCCTTGATTTCTTTCTTCTCCTTCTGGTACCTTTATCATGTGAATGTTGTTATGCTTGATGTTATCCCAGAGGTCTCTTAAACTATCCTCATTTTTTTTCAATTTTCTTTTTTTCTTTTGGCTGTTCCATTTGGGTGCTTTCTGCTTCACTGTCTTCCAAATCACTGATTCAATCCTCTGCTTCATCTAATCTGCTGGTGATTCTTTCTAGTGCAGTCTTCATTTCAGTTATTGTATTCTTCAGTTCTATTTTATGGTTTCTATGTTCTTTCTCATGCTTGCTATCTCTTTGTTGAAGTTCTCAGTAAGTTCCTTGAGCATCCTTATAATCATTGTTTTAAACTCTGTATCTGGTAAGTTTCTTGCCTCCATTTCATTTAGTTCCTTTTCTGGAGTTTTCTTCTGTTCTTTCAGTTGGAATGTATTTGCTTGTTTCCTCATTTTGGCTATCTGTCTGTGTTTGTTTCTATGCACTAGGTACATCTGCTATATCCCCCAGTCTTGGTTGGGTATCCTTATGTAGTGGGTGCCCCATGGGGCTCTGGCATAATCTCCCTGGTTACCTGCTCTGGGTGCTCCAAGAGTGTCCTTTCTGTGGGTTGTGTGTGCCCTCCTGTTATAGGTGAGCCTTGACTGCTATTGGCATATCAGTGGGTGGGATTGTCCCTCAGGCTGATTGGTTGTGAGGTTTGTGCCATCCACAGCTTATGGGTTGCTGTGTGGGGGGCTTACCCCACTGATTGGGATTTTCCCCAGTGGGTTTTGGTGCCTGTTTAGACCACACTTTTTGTGTGCTGCTTGTCAGGCTACTTGGGCTGTGCTTTGCTGTGGTCTGAAGCCAACCTCCAAGTATGCTGATTGGGGCCTCTTGAAAGGGTCTCAGTTGTAGACCCAGGTTACCCACTGACTGGCTGTAGACTACCTGGTCAGAGCTACAAAACAGTTTGTGGTTGTTCATTGCCTGTGCTAAAATTGGTGGTGCATGGGAGAGGCCACACTGTGAACTGAGGATGGCTGCCACCATTACTGGGCCTGAGGTAGCACCACAAAAAGCCAGGACACCATAAGTCCTGCTGCCACCTGCTAGCTCCCTTAAGGTTCAACCACTAAGAAAACCTTGTGTGGTACTCAAGTTGGCCGAGGCAGAATCTCAGGAAGTCACTAGAGTGGGAAGAGTTATGCTCACCACCTTAATGTAGATTCTGGTTTGGTGCCAGTGCTGAGCCTGGAGCTATTCAGCAAAAGTCTCAGAGCACCCCGAGGCCAGTTAACACTTGGCTGGGGCCTGTGGACTTCGATAATTTTCTAAGAAAGAGTGCTGCGGGAGCTGGGCTGGCTCTTTGCCAAGAAAGTGCCTCTGGCATTGGGGGAGGGTTGGGTGAACTGAGGTCCCTGCGGAACTCACCAGACTAGTTCAGATTCAGATTTGGCCATGTGGGGGAGGGCATAACATAGGATAGATGGTGCCCACTTTCCGGCTGCTCAAGAAGAGGACCTCGCACAGGGAAAATGATGATTGTCCTCCAGCCCTTGCCCCAAACCACACACCTCAGTCTGTCCCTTGTATGCCTCTGACACCCCCTGAGTCACTGTCCCTCCACTGGAGCCCAGGGTGAGTGCATGCAAGTGAGTGAGTCTGTGTACAGGCCCGTTAAGAGGACGTTTGGGTTTCCTCTGGAAGGACGTTGCAGCCTTCCATCCCACCTGGATGGTCAGAATAGCCACTGTTTTTCACAGCCAGACGTTGTGGGGTTCCTCTTCCTGGCACCCGTACTCGGACTGGGGAGCCTGGTGTAGGACTGCGGTCC
Source organism: Rhinolophus hipposideros (assembly GCF_964194185.1). Classification (NCBI taxonomy): domain Eukaryota; kingdom Metazoa; phylum Chordata; class Mammalia; order Chiroptera; family Rhinolophidae; genus Rhinolophus; species Rhinolophus hipposideros. Next base: position 23,507,248 of record NC_138046.1, read on the forward strand.
CTCACTTCTTTGGGGCAAACCTCTGCAGCTGAGATATCCCTCCTAATTCTCAACCACCACACAGAGGTTTGGGGCCAGCCCGTTTCATGTCTCCCCCCCTCCTACTAGTCTCAATGTGGCTTCTTTTTATATCCTTAGTTATAAAACTTCTGATCAGCTAGACTTCAGGTGGTTCTCCAGATTGATTGTTCTATAATTTAGTTGTAATTTTAATGTGTCAATGGAAGGAAGCACACACAGTGTTTATCTACTCCACCATCATGGATCTCCCAACAATTCCTTTTTATGTTTTTATCAAATCTTACCATGATGGCCCCACCTTGGAAGCCATTCAATCCCTAAAAGATTTCTGAGGAATCTCATGGTGTGAAGGAAGCTGCTCCACACCTCCTGGGGCCATGTCACATAACTCCACTGACCCTACTTGTTACACTTGGACTCAAGGAAAGGGCACGCACTGCTGTGTGTTCAGCCTTTCACCTCACTTCCCTTGGCAGTGGCAGTGACAGCATCTGAATGAGCAGTCTCCCAAGGCCCGAAGCAAAGCTTTCCCAGCCAAGAGCAGTCAGGTATCCCTAGAAGACACCTCTTCCTACCATATGGATTCCTAATATGCTTTATGTGAGAGCATGCTCATTTTGGCTTTGCCTGAGTCAGTTCTCAGGGGAGCAATAAAAGATGAGCCATTAACATGTGTCCCATGGAGATGTAGTGAATTGAGAAATGATTACAGTTCATTCAATTCAGGGCCTTTTGGCAATTTTTCCCACACACAAGCATTGCCTGCACTGATATGTGTCCTAGTTCCAACTCTACTACTAAGTGGAGGGGCAATTTTAGCAAATCCCTTCCCCTCTCTCTGCTTAGTTTCCCTATGTACTAAACAAGCAGGGAATCTCCAAGTAGCCCTTCCAACTCCAAATAGTCTACGATTAACATTCAGACAGAGGCTGGCTCTAACATATTGTACATTGACTGTGTGCAGTAGAATGGTAGGCATTACTTTGCAAGGCATTTTCTTTCCCCGGTGAAATGGTATATAAAAATTTTCTTTTATAATGAATAACACCAGTCTCAAACCCTCCAAAACAGAGCTCCACCCTTGGATATATTGTAGGATAAGATTTTATTTGCAGAATTTTAGTGTGACCTTTTCTGAGACAGAACATTATGTTGGGGGGCAGAGGAAGGAGAGTGGTAAGTGGGGGTGGGAAATGCTGGATTGTGATTAACCAGATAATGAACCTCGTCTGCTTTTAATCAGCCCCTTCCTGTTCTCCCAGACCTCTAAACTTTTAATATTAATGGAAACAGATTTGAATTCTGGAAAGAGCTATTCTGGAAAATAATTGGAAATTTATTAGTTGAAAAGTGAAATTGCACAGGCATTTCATAGGGTTTGGTATTTGACAGGTGCCATTTTTCTTTCCAATGTGTTGCATACCTCTGTTTTATAAACCAGTATGGATAGTGGCATAAAAAGATTACAGGTTTACATGGTGGCGAGGCCCAGGAATATGTTTCCGGGTGATGGGGAGTGGGGTGTTGGTGGGCAGAGAGACATAACTTCAATTGGGAGCAAGGCTGAAATACTTGAATTCGTAGGGAAGAATTATTTGAAAGCAAAGAATGATATGTCTTTAAAAGAGATAGAGCCATCTTTGTAAATGCAGATTGCACCCAGAGATAAAGAGAGACATTATTTAGGGTATTAACCTATGGAAGTCTGACTCCATCTAGAAATGCAACGCCTTCCTTGACTTCTGAAAAGGACTTTGTAGTTAGAAGAGGCAGGAAGGCACTGGGAGTGGGGAACTTTTATTAAAACAAAGCACAGACTCCTCTAGGGTTGTAGGCAAGCAAAACAAGGTACAGACAGATCTTTTAGGAAGGAACAAAGGAGGCTGCCCCAGTGAATGGAGTCAGTCCCCTTGGGTTTTTTTCCCCAGAGGGCCTCTCACTTCAAATCTTACTGCTGTGAGCATCCCAAGCCCTATACATGTTCCTCCTTTAATGGTCTGGGCCTAGTGTGAGCAGAGCACTTCTTTGGGGAGTTCCTCTAGATCTAAATGAAATAGGCAGATATTTTTCAAAATTATTTTTTCTCTACATGAAGGTTGAGAACCAAAAGGAAATGCTTTACAAACAATACAGGCAGCACTCAAAATAGTCTTCCTGAGTAGATATTTTCCTGATGCTGCCATAATTTATTTGTAGTCCCACATAACTGGTCTAGTTTCACCAGAATCTTAGCTGCTTTTTGGTCCTGCTAGCTCCCTGTTAGTCTCCACACGGCGGTTACCAGAGAGTATGAGCACCCATTCATCTTCCTATCCAGCCCAAAAGGGGAAGAGCTCTTTTTCATGGTCCAATCTTTTTTTTCCTCCCTCAAATCGCTGTTCTGGTTTTCAAATCTGAAAGATACTCCTTGCTTATCATTGATTGGCAGGATAAGCTGTGCCTTCTATCTGTGAGTGCAATGTTGGTTACAGATAAGGCTAGGCGGGAAAGTCTGGACTGCTCAGTGCAAATTGAGCTACTTCTGGGGGAACAAGGAGCCCCGCGCCTATTGATGAAGTAGCATATTTAGGTCTCAATAGACAGAATTTCTTTGCAGAACTTTATTCATGTCCTTTAAGGAGGGCACTCTAAAAGCATTAGGGAAGTATCTCAATCATATGAAAGGCTTTCTTCTGTGAAGGAGTCTTGAATGGCCATATATGCCTTTCGGCCTTTTCAAAAAATTTTTAGGAGCAAAAGATTAAATGTTTTAGCTTCCGCAAATTCATGAAGAATATGGTGCACTTTCAGCTAATCCTGAAAATTCGGCCTTTTAGACCAATATTCTTGCAAATGAGGAAACTGAGGCCAATATAAGGGAAGGAACTTATCCAAGTCATTTAACAAATCACTAACAGGGCCAGGACTAGCCTCCAGACTGCCTGGGTGCCGGGTAAAGAGCTTTGGAGAACAAATTAAGGCAATGAAATAAAGCTAACTGGCTCACACAGAGATCAAACCCAGGACCAAGGACATCTCATTATTGCTTTCTAATCTGAGCTTCTAAAGGGCCCCATCTGGTACAGGAAACTCGAGCAAGAAAAGATCTCTTCGTTCCAATCAGGTTCAGTCCTACTACCTGGTCTCTTTGGTTATAGCTAAACGATAGTCCCTTGTGGAAAACTCTTGTTACTCTCTCTTCCCATTATTGCTTTCAGTCCTCTAAACTTTTATACCAGACACTATGTTGGTTCCCTGAAATTCACAGAAGTTATGCCTGGAGTGAACTGGGTAGAGAAAGAAAAGGAGAAATGGGAGAGGGAGAGAATGGGTTTCCTTGAACCCAGGGGCCGAGCTCAGCCCAACCATATGCAATACCTTGGGCTATATCTCCTGGGGAGTGCTGTCTTCCACAGATTATGCAGAGACCCTCCAAGAACCACCTCCTCTAGTCTGCAACTTTCTTGCTCTGCAAAACCACAGCTGAAGTGTCATTTAGTACATACATGATGTCGTGTAACCACTACGTCTATATAGTTACAAAACAGTTTCACCATCCCAAAACACATTAAGTAATTCCTGATCCCCAATTCCTCCCAGCTCCTGGCAACCACCAATTTTCATTCCTTCTTTATTAATTTACCTGTTCTAGATAGTTCATATAAATGGAATCATACAATATGGGACCTCTGGTGTCTGATGTCTTTCACTTAGCATAAAGTCTTCAAGGTTCACCCAAGTTGTTGCACATATCAGTACTTCATTCTTTTTTATGGCTGAATAATATTTCCTAGGTGTACCTAGGTGTACCACAATTTGTTTAGTCAGTCATACACTGATGGACCTTTGGGCTATTTCCATCTTTTGACTATTGTAAATAGTACTGCTTATGAAGATGTGTGTACATGTGTTTAAGTACCTGTTTTCACTTCTTTGGAGTATATATCTAGGAGTGGAATTGCTGGGTCATATGGTAATTCTGTTCAAATTTTTGAGGTATTGTGTGACAAATTTTTAATATCCTGACATTTCTTGACCACTTCTCAATCTCCATGGCAATATTCTTCCACTCCACAGCTAGTAGATATTCAGGGGACATTAATTGGTTTTAAAATTAGTCTATTTAGTCTAAAATTAATCGAATGCAACTTTTCAAGCAAGTTTTACTGCAAATTGATCATGAAATGTTTTCAAAATCAAACAGGAAATTATTTTTAGATTACAGACCAACATTACCTACCAGAACTTTTGGCATTGTCCAGTATGGTAGCCATTAGGCACATGTGACTATTGAGCACTTAAAATGTGACTAGTGAGGCTGAGGAAATAAATTTTAAATTTAATTTTAATTAATTTTTATTAAAAATAAAATTTAAATTTGAATATCCACATGTGGCTGGTGGCTACCACAGTTATAATAGTATTTATTTTTCACTTTGGTGAAGGGAAATAGCCTTGTATATGCAAAAAAATGAATTTACTTTTCTTTGTAAATATCAAGCATAAATACTCAATGCTGGTAAGATTAGTGAAAAAATAGTATTTTCAAATAGTGTGGTGGCAACGTAAATTCATTCATTCAAGCATTAATTTATCCATATTATTCAATAAATGTTTTAGTTGAATACTTACTGTGTGCCAGGCAATGTGCTATGTGCTGGGAACACAGAGATGATGAAGACATGATCCCCTTCCCTCAAAATCTCACAGTCCCGTAGCCGGGTAAACACAAAGTTGCAATAGGATGTGATGAAACTAATGGTCTTCATTTTTTAAGCACTGACTTGTCAGTGCTAAGAATTTTATATACATTATTTTATTTAATCCTTGCCATAGCCCTGTGAGTTAGGCATAGTTATCCCCGTTTAACAGATAAGGAAGCTGTAGTTTAGAGAAATTAAATGTTGATAAATTAAATAAGTTGCACCACGAATGCCATAATTGAGGTATCCACAAGGTACAGTTCTTGTACAAATAAGAGAGTAATTCACTATGCTTAGAGTGCAGGTAGGAGGAGGGAAACAACTGGATTTTGAAGGATGAGGAAGAGATATGCCCCACAACAATCCATTAGGTTCTATACCTTTAAATTTTTTCCCCATGATTTGACCCAGTAACTCCACTTGAGGGAATTTATCTCAAGGAAATATCCAAAATAAGGAAATTAAAAAACCTGCATGAATGGGAGTGTTCATTTCTCTATTATTTATAATACTGAACAATTGGAAACAACCTATATGTTTAACAACTTGATTAAATGAAATAATGTATATAAAGTCCTTAAACAGGTGAATGGTTAAATAAAATATGGTCTCTTACTCTATAGAATATTAATGCAACCACTGAAAAAATTTAAATAATAACTAAGAAGACTATGTAGTAACATCAAAAATACATATGGTATGATGCCAAGTGATAAAAACAAAATACCACGCTATATATTAACTCTGAGTGCAATTATGCAGAGCATGCTCAGGCTGTGAAATCAAAGGCAAGAGTTTATTTTTCTTTTTTTCAGAATGTTATTTAATATTATTTTATTTTTTACTGTAAAAAAGGGAAATTTCAAAAGAAACATCAAGCCTTTTCCCCTGGTTTTAAAGTAACTTTTACTTGTTTCAAATAGTCATTTTCACTGGAAAATTTGAGATTCCTTTTAAAATGGATCGGATATGGAAAATATTGTGTGGTCCATTCTGTCTTAGCCAACTCAGAATCAGTCTCTGGGTAACGAAAGTAAGTTAAGAATTGTTTTTTTTTTTTGCACATGTTTGAGCGGTCTTGATTTCATCGTGAGGTACAACAGAAATCACATTGCTGTCAAATATTTGCTGATGTTTATGAAGCCATGGATTTGGAATAAGAGAACTAACAAGTGACAGGCATTCTATTTTCAAAGTGCCTTTCTCCTGGGACCAAAGTAAGATACTGAGTGTATTTCTTTTTAATTTATGTGATGACATTAATATAAATTGAAGTCTTGATTTTGATAATGGGCTGCTGCTGATAGACAAATGTGGAAGAGAAGGAGAAAAAGATTTTGTTTATCTTAAGTTGTTGGGATGACATAGTTGCACAAACAAAACTTCAATTATACTGTCACCTTGGTGTGATGTGTGGTAAGCTCTTGAGGCACAATCCCTGTTTACTAATGGGACTGCCTCAAGTCTGAGATAAGCAGTACAGAGGTACCATTTTTGCTCAGGGTTCATTTCTCATCCAACAAATATGGTCGACCATTAGACCTAGCATGATGTATTGGCTAAGAGTCACACAGACCAAACCTCTATCCTGGTACCACATTTACTAACTGTGTGACCTTGGCAAGTTACTTCACCTTTCTATACCTCAGTATTCTCATCTGTAAAAAGGGAAAAGTAATAGAGCCTACCTCATAGAGTTGTTTTGAGTATTATCTGAGGTAATACCTAGTGCTCAGCATAATATCTGACAGACACTAATAGAGTAATAAGTGGTAACCACTATTATTAGCATGTGTAAGATACCGTGCTAAGTAATAGGTTGTTCACTTGTCTTTTTCCTTGATTATATTATGAGGGCAGGGGCTATGTGTGACTTGTTCACCATCGTAATCACAGGCCCTAGTACATGGTTTAGGATATAGTAGTTGCTCAAGAAATATATGTAGATGTTTTATATTCTTTTGTGAGATGATTAGTGATATGTGGTCACAAGAAGAGGCAGAGGAGAGGCTGAGGAAAACAAAGTTTATTATGCTCACGAGTACAGGAGGCACTGCACACCCCACAGGGTCACATGAGAAAGAGACCAGGGTGGTCAGGAGGCAAACAACAGGAGCAAGGGAAAGGTTTAGGCTGTGGCCTTTATTTTGGTTTTTGGCTGGAAAGGCAAGGCAGGATAGGGTAAAGAATTTCAGATTGGCTAGTTTGAATGGGCTTTGGGCTATACTGGTGGTCCCTAGTTGTCTGGCACCTGGCTCTGGGATAATTTAGGAAGAGGAATATTGACTTCTGGGGTATTGGGGCCAGACAGAGGAGATATGGCTTTAGATTGTTTAATTTATATTTCAAAGGCACGCTCCTGGCAAGGTCTTTTGCTATTTCTAAGAATTGGCTAGCCCCAGGAGGGGCAGATTCTCACCAGCCGGAAAGGTTTTTCAAAATGTCAGAACATCATAATATACACAAAATTTAAAATATTCATAATACAGTATAATGAATTTCATGACTGACTAGTGATTTTTGGAAATAGCAGGAAGCATGAGATGTAGCCCCCGCTCTTCAGAAGTTTACAGACATTGTGCATGTGTTGGAGAGGGAAGCAGGGAGATGTGAACAGGCGTCTGGGGTTTGAGGGAACAGGTATTCAACTTACAACCAGAAAATCAGGTGTTGAATACTACTTCTGCTTACTAGCTATGTGGCCTTTGGAATGTCAGTTAAACTTTCTGAGACTCAGTTTCCTCGACCCTAAAATGGGAATAATAATAATAATTAAAAACTTCAAAATTAAACTTAATAATAATAATTAAAAACTTTAAAATTACCTGAAAAATTAAGTGTTTTGCCAAAAACAACAAAAGAACAAGACAAACAAATGAGAAACAAAACCTCATAGACACAGACAATAGTTTAGGGGTTACCAGAGGGTAAGGGGGGTGGGAGGTGGGAGATGAGGGTAAGGGGGATCAAATATATGGTGATGGAAGGAGAACTGACTCTGGGTGGTGAACACACAATGGGATTTATAGATGATGTAATACAGAACTGTACACCTGAAATCTATGTAACTTTACTAACAATTGTCACCCCAATAAACTTTAATTTAAAAAAATTAAGTGTTTTGAATTTAATGTGATAAATGTATATCAATGTGCTTTGTGAACTGAAAAGCAGTATATAGAACTAAAGAGGTGTTATTATTCTAAATAACATTAAAGCTATGCTAGAAATAGTAAGTTTCGAACAGGTGAACCTTTTTCTCTGTAAGAGCTATAGGAGCCCCAAAAGAAAAAGAACCCAGATTAAGTGTTCATTAGGTTACTATTATTATATTGGCTTGTCAGTTAAAAATGGTATTTATTATTCTTTATCACCCTTTAGAGATAGAAGATAAGGCCTAGGAAATCATCTGCATTTTATCATGTCTAATCTTGGCTAAAATTGTTTCTAAGATTGAGGCCGTTGATTGGGAACTCTTAATATTGCCAAATTTTCCATCTGCTGCAATAACGAATGATATGAAAACCAACTTGGAAGTGTGATAGTGAAATTAAAGTTAGGCGTTTTTTATTATCTCCACTTTCAAGTCCCTCCCCCTGTCCTCATCCTTCCAAATGACTCTTCAAATTGTTTCAGCCCCTAAACTGGGGTGGAAATACCAAACTGATTTACCTGAAGAATGGCAGGGGCAAGTGAGGGTGTTTCTGGAAGAGATTACCATTTGAATTGTGAAGATTAATAAACAGAAACATCATTTACATTGGAGTTGGGAGGGTCTGTAGGAGGAATTCACACACCCTACCACTCATCATCAATTACCCTAAACAAGAAAAGACCTATATTTTCCACCACTAGCAAGAAGATGTTTTTCTATTCTGCTACTCCAGCAGGAAGGAGATCTCCTCATCGAGCAACCACTCAGTCAATGAAAGACTGTTATAATTCAGCCAATGAAAAACCACTACATTTCAAACTCCCAATTTCATCCAATGGACTGTTTACAACAACCTCTCTGAACTCCCCCTTTCCTCGATGAAAGAGCATCCCTCTTCTTTGTTCTCTGGACTTGCACATAGTTCTCATTAAACCACATATCCAGAATTGCAATTGTTTGTTTTCCAGAATAAACTCATTTTGTTGGAGAAACATCTGGCTGTCTGTTTGTTTAGAGTCAACAGAATCAGTAGACTGAGTAAAGAAAAACCATCCTCACCAATGTGAGCAGGGATCATCCAATCCGTTCCATACAATCCAATCCATCCAATCCAACAGAATAAAAAGGCAGATGGAAGGCAAATTCTCTCTTTTCTTGAGCTATGATGTCCATCTTCTCCTGTCCTCAGACATTAGAGCTCTTGATTCTTAGGCATTCAGACTCTGACTGAATTACGCCACCAGCTTTCCTGTTTCTCTAGCTTGCAGACAGCATATCTAAGCCTCCATAATCATGTTAGCCAATTTCTATAATAAATCTCCTCTTATATATCTATGTGTATACTATTGGTTCTGTTTCTCTGGAGAAGCCTAATACACTTTCTCACCCACCATGTCTAATTAATCACTCTGTCTTGTTGATTCTACCTCTTAAACAACCTCTCTAATCTACTACCCATTTCTCTCTATTTCCCTGACTGCCTCCCTACAGTATTGTCATGTTGCTTAGAATTCAATAGAAATTCAATTTAAAAAAAGTTTCTCAGCCTCCTGTCTTCCTTCCTTCCTACATAGTCTCCTCACAGCTACCATGTAATCTAAAATAGAAAACTGATCATGTCACACCCCATTGCCATGACTTCATGTTCGGTTTCTGTTCCAGTTTCATCTCTCACTCCCCGCTACCCCACTTTCCTATTCTGCAGTGCCTAATCTTTCCTTTCCTTAAGGACCTTATATTCTCTCTCTTTTCTCATACTTTCTTTCTGCTTAGAATTTCTTCCTGTCAGTTCCTGCCTATAAGTGGATAACTCTTATTCATTTTTCAGGTCTTAGTTTGTATGTTACATTTTCCGGTATCCTAAATCAACCATAAGTTCAGGCTAGATGCTTCTCTTAGAAATTGCAATTGTCCGTTTATATCTCTGTCTCCTCCACCAGACTGTGAACTCTCATCAGTGAGTATAATGATGTATACCTAGCTACAGCAATTCATATATACAGATGTCATGCAGAGCGGCCTGCAGGGCCTCTGATCCCGCTCCCCACATAAGAATGCAGGATATGGCTAGGCCAAAAAGGAACACCCACAGAACCATAGATAGGGGAGTCATACCACTATACTCTCTCTGGCGGCCGGGCGAGACACACGCAGTAGTAGCCACACGATTGGCAGTCCGCCATTCACTTCTCTGCCTGCCAACCAACCAAACAATCAATGCAGCCCCGCAGTTATATCAGTAGCCAATTGGCTAACCGATTACAGCTGATGGCCAATGAATCACAGTTGATGGTCATTCACTACCCGAGCCAGCACTTCCCCACACGAGGCCGAGAGCCTGGAAACTACCCTCTGGGGCTCGGTCCCCACACTCCACCTCTCCAGGGTCTTGCGTCACAATCTATGTGACAAGCATAGAAAAAAGCATTGGCCAAGTCCACTACACAGTGATATGTTCCCAGGCTGACAGTCAGACGATGCATCAAAGAGTGAATTGATGTTTTTGGTTTACATACCACAGATCAGTGAAATCATACGGTTCTCTGCTTTTTCTGTCTGACTTATTTCGCTTAGCATCATACTCTCAAGATCCATCCATATTGTCACGAATGTTCCTATAATATCTTTTCTTATCACTGAATAGTATTCCATTGTGTATATATACCACAACTTCTTTATCCATTCATCCATCGAAGGACATTTTGGTTGTTTCCATGTCTTGGCCTCCATAAACAAAGCTGCAATGAACATTGGAGCACATGTGTCTTTATGTATAAATATTTTCAGATTTTTTGGGTAGATACCCAGGAGAGGGATTGCTGGGTCATATGGTAATTCTATTCGTAATTTTTTGAGGAACCTCCACACTGCAACAAAAGAACAAGACAAACAAATGAGAAAGAAAAACTCATAGACACAGACAATAGTTTAGTGGTTACCAGAGGGTTAGGGGGTTGGGGGGAGGGAGATGAGGGTAAGGGGGATCAAATATATGGTGATGGAAGAAGAACTGACTCTGGGTGGTGAACACTCAATGGGATTTATAGGTGATGTAATACAGAATTGTACACCTGAAATCTATGTAATTTTACTAACAATTGTCACCCCAATCAATTAAAAAAATAAATAAATAATAACAAAAAATCGTGAATTGAAAGCACTGCAGCATGCAAGAGTGGTGTCACCTTATTTAACTCCCTATAGTCCACAGTCATTCGCCAGGTCCCATCTGGCTTCTTGACAGGCCATACTGGGGAGTTAAAGGGACTGTGCGTTGGCCTCACAATATGTGCCTTCTCCAATTCCAATATTGTACGACCAATCTCCTCCTGCCCTCCTTGCAGGCGGTACTGTCGCACTGTAACCACATGCCAGGGCTGTGGCAACACTTGAGGAGGGTGGTGAGCATGCCTGCGTGTCACTGCTTTCACCACCCGGATCCGGAGATGGAACTCTCCTACCGACATCTGTAAGCTGAGGCCATGTAGCACGTCCACCCTTAGAATATACTCTGGAACGGGGGAGACATAAACCTTGCAGGTACGAGGGGGAAGCCTTTCTATGTTTCCTTACCCATTGGTAAGGAAACAGCTTTCACAGTCACAGTCTTTCCCCCGTAGCCATCAATGCAGATTGCTGGTCCAGGGTACAGTTCTGGGTTCCCATAAACAAGACTGAAGTCTGCGCCAGTGTCAACTAGGGCTAAAACCCTCTGTACATTAGAAGGAGACCAATGTACGGACAGTTTCACTTGGGGCCTCCGGTCCCTGCTTGTCCCCTTTGACCGGGTACCTTGGCCCCATCCCTAATCAAGCTGAAAGGAGTTAGCCTCAAGCAGCCGCATGAAGTCCTGGAGGCACACAGGTTGTGCTTTCCCAGACTTCTCCTTTCGGCTTCTCCAGAATTGCTGTTCCGTACGCAACTGTTTCTAAAGTTCCAACAAGAGTGCATTGGGTTGTCGGTCTATTTTCTCCCAATCGACCTCTGCTGCCACGAGATCACGCCACATCTGTGCGCATGTTACTCTCTGAGGCCTGCGACCTTGCCCCTTTACTTTTAATTTGGGCATCCAGGTCTCAACTGCGCGGACCTCCTGTCTTAACTTCCTTCACCTCTGGCTTTCAACATCCCATAGGGTGGCCATGGCAGTTGTAACTTCATGGATCCGCCACCCCATATAGGGCATAAGAACGGCAACCAAGGATCGAAAAGCACTCGCAGGTGCAGTATCCAAAACCAGATCTCTCATGCTGGCTGTAAAAAGCTCATCATCCAGCCCCTGCATATTAGGGTTGAAAATAGCATGTTTCATACCCATTTCACGGATGATTTGAGTAAGTTCTGTATATGACTGCCATTGACTCACAGTCTCTGGCAGCTCGCCAGCCTGTCCCCCTACTGTGCGTACCGCAGCAGTGAGCCACTCCATTAGAGAATGGTTGCCCTGGTTTTGGGCCAACCTATGGCAGTTCTGTAACCTTTGTCACAGGGACGGATGCACTGTCACAAAGGCTAGCTTTTCCATCTCGCCTGGGGAGCAGAGAATTTTGTCTGCTCCCTCATCCCATAAACGTAATAGCCAAGCCGAGACTGGCTCTCCAGAGAGCTGTCGGCAGTGCCTCCTCAGCTCCTGCAACTCAGTGGGAGTGTATGGGGTGTAGGCTGTGAACTCAGTCACAGCTGGGTTGCCGGCAGCAACGCCCCCAGGGCCCAAATGTTGCTCATGCTTTACCTTTTGCTTCAAGATTGGCCGGGCTTGGGGGTTGGGAGCTACATTGTCTCCACTCGCTTCCTCCACCTCTGCCTCAGAGTCTCCACTGTGGGGCCCCTCTTCTAACAGGTGGACCTGAGCTTCCAGCGCCTCCAACTGGGACACCTGGTCTGGCACCTGGGCTATTTCACTGGGCGCATTTTCCGTGTTGAGACTCAAGGCCATGAGGAACATCCAGCCCACACGACCAGATGTAGCCTTCACCTCCTCCAGCAACCGCTCAGCCAGAGCCTGCAGGGCCCTGTCCACGCTGGCCGGAGAGCCGTCCATGTCCTCCCACCCCTCCTTGGGGTCCAACTCCTGAGAACAGTGGCCACCGTACACCACACACTGTGTGGGGGCAACATGTCCTTCTGCCCGGAGTCAGACTCCATTCCTACCTGGTCGGAATCCTGCTCGCCATGCCAGGCATCCGATTGGGTGGAGGCCTCTGTGTATAATGTCCACAATCCTCAGAGCCTACAGCAGCAGCACATTACTAAAAGGAAGGTGACGCCTTCTATGGCCAGGAGAGAGGTGTACCATCTGGAGGCTCGAATCTCCCAGGCAGACCGTGCCTCCCATTCCCGGCGCAACTCCTCTGGGGCCTTCTGAAACTGAACTTTTACACGCACAAACTGCTCCACCATGCTTCGGTAGGTTTTGGCCTGCACCATACCCTGCTCGCTACACCATTTGTCGTGCAGGGCGGCCTGCGGGGCCTCTGGTCCCGCTCCCCACATAAGAACGCAGGATATGGCTAGGCCAAAAAGGAACACCCACGGAGCCATAAATAGGGGAGTCATACCACTATATTCTATCTGGCGCCAGGGCGAGACACACGTAGTAGTAACCACACGATCCACAGTCCGCCATTCACTTCTCTGCCTGCCAACCAACCAACCATTAATGCAGCCCCACAGTTATATCAGTAGCCAATTGGCTAACCGATTACAGCTGATGGCCAACCAATCAAAGTTGATGGTCATTCACTACCTAAGCCAGGACCTCCCCACACGAGGCCAAGAGCTTGGAAACTGCCCTTTGGGACTTTGTCCCCACACGGATCAAAATGAAGAGTGTGTGTTTCAGGAAAGAAAGAATCAAAGAACCCTGCATTTTTTGAATTTAGACAGATAATCTAGGAAATCCCACCTTCCTTCATTTCAGCATTCCTTTAACTGTTGTTTATTCAGTGGCTATGATATTTTTCTTGATTTAGTGGTGGTTATTTTTTCCCCATAGTATAAAATGTTTTCAGCCAAAGTAGCATTTATGAAAATCCCCAACCAGATGTGTTCTCTCCATAATCTGAACTCAACAGCTCCTTACATGGTTCTCATCATGATACCTAATTTTGCAGATATGAGGTTACACATCTCTTACTTTGTTAACTTCTGGAGGGTAGGAACTGTCTTTCCTTTTTGCAGCCCCGTCTCCTAGCAAAACACAGAGTGTGTAGTAGTAACTAGAGCATATTTGTTGAATGAACGGATGCAATAGGCCAAAGGATCCATCTTGAGAGAAGAAAGTCTCATTTGTAGCTCAGGCATAGGTCAGGACTAGACAACCTCTAATGCAATACCCAGGATGCAGTTCCCTGCTGTTCCCTGTTCCCACCAGTAATCATTCTTCTCTAAGTGTTTTGCATAACCCATTTTTATTTAAATGGAACTTAAACAATGCACACAAAGAAATGAACATAGATAAATTGGACTTCATCAAAATTAAAAAAACTTGTGGAATTTGCGGTCAAGATGGCAGTGTAGGTAAATGCTGTGCTTGCATCCTTTCACAACCACATCAAAAGTATATCTAAACTACAGACAACCATCCCCGAGAATCACCTGACGTTTAGCTGAACAGAAGCCCTATAACTAAGGAAATGTAAAAAAAAATGTTGAGAATGGTAGGAGGGGCAAAGACATGGAATGGTTTGGCCCCACATTCACGCATGGCAGTTAATAATCAGGAGGGATATCTCAGCTTCAGAGGTTTCCTCAGAGGAGGAACCCCTTGGTCCCAGCTCCATACCAGGCTCCCCAGCCCAGTGTTCCAGTGCCAGGAGGAGACACATCCACAACTTCTGGTTGTGAAAAACAGCACAGATTGTGGCTGAGTGAGCTGGAGGGCTGATGGAGTCCTAGGCACTTCTCTTAAAGGGAGCACACATGGATTTACTTACTGACAGGTTCACTGGGGCAGAGCTTGAAAGGTGACAGGGAGGAACTGAATTGTCTGGCTTCAGGTCAAGGGCTGGAGAGGCAGCTTTCTCCCACAGAGTCATTATTTCTTTGTTGAGCCCAGCCCTCTTCCAGCATGGAGACACAGGCAACCACCATCAATTGAGCTAATAACATTCACCCTCACCCTGGTGATTCCCTGAGACTTCGCCCCACCCAACTTGCAAGGGGCCACCCAAGCCTCTTTCAGTGGTTTTTCTATACAAAAGGCCTGTCTTGGGTCATGCTAAAGACTTTCCTAAAATTTCTGAAAGGTTCGCAAACCACAGACAAGCAGCACCTGGCCTCCGCCTTCCCTGTACTCCTTGTTAAGTAGCCCCAAGTCCAGTGCTAGTGAAATCTAGCCTCGGTTCGCAGCTTAGCCTCTTCCAGGCACCTCCAAGCCCAGCGTTGGTGGAAGACATCTGCAAATTGTTTTGTGTCTCATGCCCATTGGCCCCAGACAAAGCAGAAGCAGAGGCTGAACTTGGCCTGTGGTAGAAACCCTCCCAGGAGGCCCCAGCTCTGGCACACCTGGTGGCCAACTTCGAACTGCACCTGAGCATCACTAGGCCAACTCCACAGACAATATGCTCAAAGGGCCAACTGGGCAGGTACCAGAGCCCTGCTAAACTGAATCTTGCCCCCTAGGGTTAGACCCTGCACAACAGCTCCTCCACTGTAGTCATGGCCAGTTCTCATAACCAATCAGCCCAAGGGTCAATTCCTCCTATTAGCATGCAAACAGCAATCAAGGCTCAACTACAAAAGAAGGGCACACACAACTTACACAAGGAACACACTTGCAGCACCCAGCTCAGGTGACAAGGGAGACTGTGCCTCTGGGCCCCGCAGGACACCTACTATATAAGGCCACGCTACTGAGGCCAGAAGACATGCTGGCTCTACCTTAATGCATAGAAACAAACACAGGGAGGCAGCCAAAACGGGAAGATAAAGAAACATGTCCCAAATGAAAGGCCAGAACAGAGCTCCAGAAAAAGAACTAAACAAAATGGAGATGAGCAATCTATCAGACACAGAGTTCAAAACAGTGGTCATAAGGATGCCCAATTATTTCAATGAGAACTTCAACAAAGAGAAAGAAAACATAAAAATGGAGATAAAAAGCATAGAAAAGAACGAGTCAGAAATGAAGAATATGATAAGTGAAATAAAGAATACATTAAAGGGAATCGACAACTGATTAGATGAAGCAAAAGTTCAAATCATCAATTTGTAAGATAAGGTAGCGGAAATCACCCAAACAGAACAGCAAAAAAGAATCCATCTTTTTCACCTGCTCCCCGCTCTCCTCAAGCGCCAACTCCAACTGATCGCACTCGCTCCAAGCCCCTGCTAAGCCAGTGCGGCCATCATCTCCTTCCAGCCACCATCATGATTATCTACCGGGACCTCATCAGCCATGATGAGACATTCTTCAACATCTACAAGATCCGGGAGATCACAGACAGGCTGTGGCTGGAGGTGGAGGGGAAGATGGTGAGTAGGACAGAGGATAACATTGATAACTCATGCCTTTGTGGAAATGCCTCCACTGAAGGCCCCAAGGGGGAAGATACTGAAAACACGGTTGTCACTGGTGTTGATATTGTCATGAACCATCATTTGCAGGAAGTGAGCTTTGCAAAAGGAGATTACAAGAAGTACATCAAAGATTACATGAAATCAATCAAAGGAAAACTTGAAGAACAGAGATTAGAAAGAGTAAAACATTGCATGAGAGGGACTGCAGAACAACTCAAGCACATATTTGCTAATTTCAAAAGCTACCCGTTCTTTATTGGTGAAAACATGAATCCAAATGGCATGGTTGCTCTGTTGGACTACTGTAAGGATGTGTGACCCTATATATGATTTTCTTTAAAGATGGTTTAAAATTGGAAAAATGTTAACAAAGTTGACCATTTGGATTCATTTCCTGTCATCATCATAACCTGCTTTTCAGCCACATACCAGGACTAGGACAAGTGGAAATGATATGACTGTGTTTCCCTGAAAATAAGACCTAGCTGGACAATCACCTTTAATGTGTCTTTTGGAGCAAAAATTGATATAAGACCTGGTATTATATTATATTATATTACATTATATTATATTACATTACATTACATTACATTACATTACATTATATTATATTATAGCCTTAAATTTTTGCTCCAAAAGACGCATTAGAGCTGATTATCCAGCTAGGTTTTATTTTTGGGGAAACATGGTAGCTATGTATGGTGTCAGATGAGTACTAGATTTATTGGGGTGACCACTTCATAAGTTACATAAATGTCTAATTACTATGTTGCACACCTGAAACAAATATAATATTGTATGTCAACTGTAATTGAAAAATAAAAATTATAAAAAATAAGAAAATTAAATAATTACTGAAAAATTTTGACTCATTACTTATAAAGCTTTAATGCAAAACCAAGCCTAGCTGATGACTTCTACACTTTTACTGTAGAGTTGAGTGAGGTATTCCATACCCAAAATAAAGTCAAAAAAAATAAAAATCTTGTGTGCTGTGAAAGTCATAATAAAGAAAGTGAGACTACAAACCACAGAATGGGAGAAAATATTTGTAAGTCATTTATCTGATAAGGGTTGAACACCCAGAGCTAGAAAGAACTCTTACAATTCAACAATAAAAAGACAATCCACGCAATTAATACATGAGCAGAGTATCTGAATAGAATTTCTTCAAAGACATACAAGGTGTACTGGCTGCCTTGATGTCCTGAATCATTTTGACTTTGGGGAAGAACCAGAAGTACCATGGTGCCAGATTCAGTGAATATCATTTGGATGAGGACACACTGTAATGTTTTTATTTGACAGAAATTGCTGTATACCAGAAACGATGTGTGACAAGGATCATTGTCATGATGGAGGATGCTTTACGGCACACTTTAAAACACACCTTCTCTCAACCGTAGCTCACACCCAGCTGACTGCACTGAACAAGCTGAAATGTGTGACGTGGAGCATTGTCATGATGGAGGGTGATTTACAGCACACTTTAAAACACACCTTCTCTCAATTGTTGTTCACAACTGACTGACTGCACCAAACAAGTTGAAACTTGTCACACACTGTTACTAAGGTTCGACGTGCCTTTTTCCTGTATTAAAGATCCCTGCCTTTCCATTGGATGGCACTTGGCAGCACCATTCATCGTATTTTGTGATCACAATGTGATCCATGTCACACATCACTTCTGGTATGGCGATTTCTGTCAAATAAAAACATTACGGTGTGTCCTCATCCAACTTATTCACCAGATCTGGCACCGTGCGACTTTTGGCTCTTCCCCAAAGTCAAAATGACCAGAAAGGTAAATGTTTTGAATCGATTCAGGACATCAAGGCAGCCACAACAGCGCAACTAGACATTCATGAAAGAGGACTTCCAGAACTGCTTCAGAAAGTGGCAAGAATGATGGGATAAGTGTATTCAAAGAGAGGGGGAGTATTTTGTGGGGGATTAATGGCGATGTGCCTTTTACTGTAATAAATTTGTTTTTAATTTAAATATTCACCATATTGTTTGATCATACCTTGTACATATGGTCAACAGGCACCTGGAAAGATATTCAACATCATTATCCCTTAAGGAAATGCAAGTCAAAACAACTTCACACCTACTAAGATGAAAAAAATAATAATAAAATAAATGTTGGCAAGAATGAGGAGAAATTGGATCCCGCCTACATTGCTGGTGAGAATGCAAAATGATGCAGCCATTTTGGAAAACAGCCTGGCAGTTCCTCAAATGATTAAACAAAAAATTATGACCCAGCATTTCCATTCTTAGGTATATATCCAAGAGAAGTAAAACATATTCACACAAAAACTCATATGTGACTGTTCATAGAAACAGAATTTATCATAGCTAAAAACTGGAAATAGTTCATAATATAGAAGGAACTCATGCAACTCAATAGCAAAAAAACAAATAATCCAATTTAAAAATGGGCAAGGACATGAAAGACATTCCTCAAAAGAAGACATACAAATTGCCAACAGGTATATGAAAAGGTACTCAACTTAACTGATTATCAGGGAAACATAAACACAACCACAGTGAAATATCACCTCATACTTGTTAGAACTGCTTTATCAGAAAGACAAAAGATAAATGTTGGTGAGGATATGGAGAAAATGGAACCCTTGTGCACTGTTGGTGGAAATATAAATTGGTGCAGATACTATGGAAAACATAACGAAGGCTCCTCAGAAAATTAAACTTAGAACTACCAAATAATCCAGGAATCCCACTTCTGTGTTTATATGCACAGCAAAGGAAACCAATTATCTCAAAGCGATATCTGCACTACCATGTTCATTGCAGCATTATTCGTAACAGCCAAGATATGGAAACAACCTAAATATCCATTGACAGATGAACGGAGAATATGCATGTATACATATGTACATACACACAGAGAAATATTATTCAGTCTTTAAAAAGAAGGAAATTCTGCCTTTTATGACAATATGGATGAAGCTTAAGGACATTAGGCTAAGTGAAATAAGCCAGATGCAGAAAGACAAATACTGGATGATCTCTAAATCTAAGACGTCAAATTCACAGATACAGAGGACAGAATGGTGATTGCCAGGGGATGGAGGGAAAGAGATATGGGGACATGTAGATCAAGGGTGCAAGATTTCAGTTATGCAAGATGAATAAGTTCTGAAGATTTGATGTACAGCAATATGAGCATAGTTAACAGTACTGTACTGAATACTTGAATTTAAAAGTGTAGATCTTAGGTGTTCTCACCATACACGAAAAAATGATAACTATGTGAAGTGATGGATATGTATGGTTATGATTAGTTTGATTATGATGAGTATTTCACAATGTATGCTATGTCATATCAAGTTGTACATCTTACATATATACATTTAAAGATTGTCAACTATAACAAAGTTGGAAAAAAATAAAGATATATGTAAATCAAACTACAAAATAGGTGGAAACAACCCAAATGTCCATCAACTGTTGAATGGATAGATAACGAAATGTGGTGTATTCTCACAATGGAATATTATTCAGCCATAAAAAATGAAGTACTAATAAATGCTAGCGTATGGATGAACCTTGAAAACAATATGCTAAGTGAAAGAAGCCTGTCTAAAAGACCACATAATGTATTATTCCATTTACACAAAATGTCCAGAATAGGCACACCCACAGATGCAGAAAGTATATTGTTGTCAGGGCTTACATGGAGAGAGGAATGAGTAGTGACTGCTTAACAGGTAAGGATTTTTTAGGGGGGTGAAGAAAATGTTCTAAAATTAGATCGTGGCAATGGTTGTACAACCTTGTGAAAGTGCTAAAAGCTACTAAATTGTACACTTTATAAGGGGGAACTTTATTTATTTATTCATTTATTTTTATTATTTTTTATTTATTTATTAGTTTCAGGTGTACAAGACAAGGTAATACTTAGACGTTCATCATTTATATCCCTTACACTGTGAACCCCCCTCCTCTCAATAAAGCTGTTATTAGAAGTAAGCTGCTCATCTCTTTTGACCACTTTTCTATGGCGGCTGGATGTTGATTTCATATCTTTTTCTCAATTCTAAATACATTGCAATACTATAACCTTACTGATCATATCTTCACATTTGCATTTCCAGCTTGGAACTTTTTAAAAATTTTATTTACTTATTTATTTTTTAAATTAGTTTCAGCTGTACAAAACAGCCTAGTGATTAGACATTTATATACCTCACAAAGTGATAACCCCAATAAGTCTACTACCCATCTGACACCATGCATAGTTATTACAATATTATTGACTATATTCCCTATGCTATACTCTATATTCCCTTGTCTATTTTCTAATTTTATCTTACATCTAATATTATTTTATATTATTTCCAGCTTGCAACTTTTAAAAATATTTGTTTTATGTCATTGCACAAATATCAATTAAAATGTGACATATGATAGCCTCCATTTATTTGATAACAATGATTCTCCTCTGTAGCTGAGGTAAAAATGTTAGTGCATTTTCTTCTTGATGTTTTTATTATATTAAGTGCTTGAATCATCTAGAATTTATTTTACTCCATGATTTAGACCATAGATCTGAGTTACTTTTACTCATACTGAAATCCGTTAATTAAGTAGTGATTTCTTTACTATTACTCTGCTGTTTCTGGTTTGCCATATGTTGAGTTATTAAAAAAACTATTCTATTCTGGAATATTAATATTTCCATGAACATTTCTAATACATCAATTTTATTCTGTGATATTAATATTTCCACCAGCATTTAAAAATATATAGTTTTGATAACTTGTTTAAAAATCTTAAAGAATGAGTCTACAATAATTGTATTTTTCCAGAAGAATTTTTCTAACAACTTGTCAAAATCTATGAAGGTTCTGTCATTGGCTTTCATCTGTACTGCATTAAGTATATATGAAAACCTAGCTATATTTTCAGTATTTGGTATCTCAAGTATTTTTTTCTTCTCAGTAAATCACATCATTTATTCATATCTTCCTTTACTTTTCCCATTGGCGTTTTATAATTTTCTTTCAATATATCATTATTCTCCCAAATTAAATGAATAACCAAGTATTTAATATTTTGTCATTATTGTGAATCTCCTTTTTCATTATATTGTCTAGCTTTTTGTCACTTATTAGGGATGCAACTGACTTTTGTCAGTTATATTATACTACTTTGCTCAACATAGTCATTATTTTTAATGACTTTTATGTCGATGACTTGGGCTTCTTTATATAATCCTGTCATTTGAGAGAAGTGATATTTCTTCCACATATTTATAACTCATTTCTTGTTCTTCTTCAATCTCATTTATTACAAAGTTAATCTAGACTGATGAGAGAGACATCCTTGTCATGTTTATGTTTTTAATATAGTATCTCCAGTGCCTATGACTCTTGACTTTAGGTATGTATAATGATCCTGTTAAGAAAGAAAATCTTCCATGCCTTTTTATTTTATTTAAGCAATGGAAGTTTTAAATTCTAAGAAATGTCTTCTCACCATCTTATGCAATATCAAGCCTCAGGTCAAACATCCCCAAAGAGGGCTTCCTTGATAACCTTATCTAATGTGACTCACTTCTGATAATACTCTATCATATCACTGGCTTAATTTCATCAGAGCACTTGTCACCCTATGAACCTGTTCAAGTGAGTTATTGCCTTACTTTTCTCTCTTCCCCGTGAAAATGGAAGCTCCAAGAGAGCAGGGCTTTTTGCCCATCTTGTTCACTGTTGTATCTCAGTGCCTAGAACAGTGCCTGATACATGCTAGACACTCAAAGCATATTTTTTGAAGGTACAAATGGATATAATTTTTAATAATTTATCCATTAATTTGCTATCTTATGTTAAAAGTGTTTCTAAGGTTATAACATTTTTATACCTAGCTCAGAGAAGTTTTGTTGCATTGTATTTTTATTACAATATTTAGAATTTTTGCGTCCATATTCATAAAACTAACCTATAATTTTCTTGCTTGATAGTTGTTTCTGAGCATTTAAATAAAAACATATTTGCTGCATAAAACAACTTTAGTAGTATACTCTTTTCTGCATTTTTGGACAGATTGTTTAATTAGAAGGATTGTTTCTTAGAAACATTCTCCAGTGATTAGATTAGAGCCAAGTGCTTAATATTATATTATTTATTTTTTCTTTCAGCTTTATTGAGGTATAACTGACTAGATTATTTTAATATGCTTTCTTCCTATTGTTTTCTCTGTGAATAGTCTGTTCATGCTAATTTTCCTCTGTCATAATTGGCACTGTATATATTTGTGTCCTCAGTCATAGCTACTCACTTATCACTTTCATTAGCACATAGCTGAGAATTAAAGCTCACTCAATTCAATCATTCACTCATTTAACAAAATACTTTTTGAATCTTTGCTCCTAGGTACTGGTGGCACAAAAATGAATAAGACACAATCTTTGTTCTCATGGACTCCACAGTCCCATTGTAAAGGGTGCCCATTAATCTCTGTTTGTGGCCCTTCTAGGCTGTGTTTGGTGGTAGCTTCATTCTTCTACCTATCAGCACAACTCCTGTCAGGCAGCCCCTCTCTCACAACTCCAGTTCTTGCCACGTTCCCCTAATACCATTCCTGCTGGGGAGGGATTAACTTGCTGCTGTTGGTAGTCCCAGGGTTCTTCAGCCTCCCCTGTCGGTTCACTTAACCCTGTGGGTATTATTGCAAATAGTCCTTTTATTAGCCTCTTCAATAAGACCTTTTGGAGTATGCCATCTGTTTCCTGCCAGGAGCTTGGCTAATACAATAAGACAGACAAATAAATAGATAAAGTACAACACAACAAATGTTTTCATAGAAATATACACATGGTGCTATAGAAATAGAGAAGAGGGGCACATAACCCCAAGTGTTTTGAATTTCTCTTCTATTCGTTGTTAAATCTTTTTTCGTCTCTGATTTACTGTGTTTTGCATTATTTTTCTTTTTTGTAAATCATTCAGCCAAAAATTCTGTTAATTTTTCAAAGAAACAACTACTAGTTTTTTTACCAAATGTTTCTTTTTTATCTTTTCCATTTTCTTGATTTTTATTTGGCTTTTCTATTTCTTTTTTGGGGGGGTGCGGTGCTTTATTCCCTTTTAAAGGGATTTAGAGATGTAGTTATGTTTCTCTCACTCTTTCTTACTTATTAATACAGGTATTTACCGTGATAAGTTCGCCTTCATTCCATACATTGACAGCATTCCATATATTATCAAATTCTTTATATTTTAATTTAAACATATTCTGTCATTTTTGTATTGCATTTCCTCTTTGACTTGGTCATAAACTAAGAGAAGTTTTAAAATTCTACATTGTTTTTTATTATTTTGTTTCATTCTTGCTACCTATTTTAATGTTATTTCATTGTAGGCTGAGAACATGCTACATATAATTTTTCTATATCTACAAAATAAATTTTTGCATTTTCTGTATGTGACTGATTTTTGTGACATTTCTGTATTAACTGAAAATAAAATGTTTCTCTATGGACTGATCATGAAGCTGTCTCCATGTGATAATGTTGTCTATCCCAGTGAGGCTCCTTTAAAGAGGCATTTCAGCCCCGCTTCCCTCACCAGGTGCCACCACTTAAAGGGATTTCCTTGAAGCATATCCTCCTTTTTAAAAACCAAGATCTGAACAACTAATCTTACTCAAAACTCGAACCTTGTCCTGTTTTGATTTGTTTTTTGGTGTGTGTGGGGAGGAGGGTGATTGTATGTTTGTACTCTCCTAGCCACTTACTGATTTTGCTATTCTTTTACCCTATTATGCCTTTGACTGGCCCTTTGCAGTTAGTGAATGAATGCATTTTTCTTTCTTCTGACAACTTTTTTCTTCCTTCTGACAACTTCTTCTTCTCTTTGGACTCTTCTTCAACTTTGGACCACTTCAGGTAATGAGTCTCATAGTTGCTTTGCATCTGCCCTCCAGCCTGGCAATGCACTCATGGACAGATGCTGCCTTATTTTCAATGTTTGATTTTGTTTAATTGTTTGATTTTTGCCTTTGTCATGCAGGGAGACCCTGCTCACTGCGCCATTTGTCGTGCGGGGTCTCCTGTGGGGTCTCTGCTCCTGCTCCCCACATAAGAACGCAGGACATGGTGAGGCCAAAAAGGAACACCCACAGAGCCATAGATAGGGGACCCATACTACTATATTCTCACTGGTGGCTGGGCTGGAGACACAGGAAGCAGGAGCCACACAATCTGCACCCCCCACCCCGTCCTAACAGCAATCTGCACTTGCCAGCCACCATCTTCTTGCTGGCCCCCATTTTTTTGCTAGCATAGCAACAGCAGTTATATTAGTGGCCAATGGCTTATGGGTTACAGCTGACGGCCAACTAGCCACAGCTGATGGCCATCTGATTATAGTTGATGGCCATTTACTACCCGAGCCAGCACCTTTCTATGTGAGGCCGAGAGCGTGGAAACTGCTTTTTGGGGCTTTGTCCCCACAGCCTTCTGTAGCAAAGATGGCTAGTTGTTTTATCAAAAACAACCCTGTTCCCTCTTGCATAGTGTGGATTGTTCCTGTAGATGGCTGCCAAACCAGGGACTAAATTTCCCAGCCACCTTTGCATTCAGGCTGATCATGTTCTCTCCAATGGAATGTAAGGTGATGCGGTATGTGTCACTTCCAGGCTGGGGCCTCTAAGAAATATGGGGTTTTCCCCTCTTTCTTTCCTTTTTTGATGACCAGGAGCAAAGGACTCTGAGTCCTATGAGAATGGTAGAAACACAGAATGGAAGCAACTTGGTCTCTTAATTAGTACAGAAAAGAAAGCTGCCCATGAACCAGGAACATCACATTCTACTATTCAGTCAGTCACAAACTTCTAATGTGTTAAGCCACTGAAATGTTGGGGTTTATTTTTATTACCAAAACAGTAATATACCCTGGAGTATATCACCCTAATATGCTTTTTGAACTGTCCTATCTCAAATATTAATATCTCTAATTACATTTAACATGATTCTTTCTTCTGATATTTCTGTCAGTTGTATTTTTAAATATATGTAGTTGCTTTGTGGTTTGGGACATAAAAAATCAGAATACTAGGTTTTGTTCACTTTTTATCATGGTTTCCTTATTTAATCTCCTATCATTTTACAGTAATATCTATTTTGTTTTATGTTATTAGGAATCACTGTTTTACTGGCATTTGCATCAGCTATAATTGGCCTTAAACCATCTCTTAACCTTGGATAAGTTTATGCCTTTTTATTTAATGTAAGTTTCTTGTGGGCAATAAGATGTATTTTCCAAAAGTCACTCTGTCACTCTACATTTTAGAAGAAAATTCAACCCATAAATACTGTTCCTATAATGGACATTCTGCCAGTATGATTCAGTGAAAGGAGTACTACATTTAGAGTCCAGACCCATCTAAATCGTAGTTCCACAATTGACGAGGTGTGTGACCTTGGCCAAGTCTGTCCTCTACTCTCCCTGGACCTCAGTTTTCTTATCTATTAAATATAAACCAAATATTACAAGACTGCTGTGAGAATTAAATAAAACAAAAATGTGAAACATCCCTGTTGAACTCAAATTGTTGACAATTTGCTTCAGTTTTTCTAGAACCTAAAATATATTGCTTTCCAAAAAAAAAGCCAAAACCAAAACAAAACAAAACAAAAAAACCCTCAATTTTGTTGGATCCTTGTGATGATAGCTCTACTTCACTTAGTTTTGCATAATTTTGCCTCATGATTTTTCTTCTTTAGAGCATGAGGGGCAAGATTTGAAAGCATCCTTTAAATAGTTTCTTTATTTTCTTTGGGCAGCTCAACCACGTTCTTCATTTTAAAGTTGAAATATTTGATTTGCAGGTAGCAGGATTCGAATCGATATTTTCTGACTCAAATCCAGAGTTCTTTCCAGCATTTTAGGATTGCTAGTAGAAGATGAGGTAATAATTTCCCTCCTCATCTCTCATTACCATCACCATTAAAACAAAGCCACAAAACCAATGACTCGTAACATAATTCAAAAAATCATGAAAGGTGTGGTAGGTGATTTAGGGCCACTGAGGTTTTATTGAATTCCAGGATTTTTTCCCTTCAGTTAACTTGGTAATCTCTAGCTATAATAGCTTTCTGGATGATTAAGAGATTTGGAAACAATGATGCAAGATAAGTCATCTGGGAGACAACATTATAATGCTGCTGATTCGTTATATAATTGTTCTAAACCTAAACGCTGGTGGTACCAAACAATGCTTTGTTGTTCTCAGAAACTTTGAGAGAGCAACTCTGGCATAACATCTTTCACTTCCTAGAAAAAAAATACAGCTTTCAATGAGCAATTGTGGGTTTAGGAAGAACATTTTCTGGGGACAGAATGAGTATCCAGTGTTGTGGTTTTGCAGTGATATCCATAATTGTGTGTTCCCAAGGGAAGAGGTTCAGAAAGGGCATCTCAGAGGGAAATTTCAGCCCTCCTCTGTGGCCCAAGTATGACCATGGGTGCTGAAAAGTAGATGTATGAGAAGGCTAGAGCCAGGCCTGGTCTTCCAGGAAGACAATCACTTGCATGGTTGTACTTTGAGGGGCATCAGAAAGCTTCCCCTCACTACATACTACCCCCCCACCACTGATGTCAGCAACTTAACTTGAGCATTCTTGCGTTAAGCATTGCCATCTTTAAAAATGCAAATCACCCTGGTACCAGTACCCATTAAGCTGCTAGCTTCTTTATGTGAATGAGTTTCCAGATCCCTTCCCTTTCCTTTCTGACCACAGAAGCAAGGCTTTGGTTGCTTTGGGAGGAAGGGTGGGTTGGGAATGCAAAGGGGGCTATCACCTGCTCAGTTCACATTTTCCCCAACCATTGTGTTCCCAGTTTCTCTGGAATTGTTAGAAAGTTCCTCCACACGTCATCTGTTCCATAAAGGCTTCAGGGTCTGGAGGCTTGGTCTCAGCAGGCACTCCGAAGACTTTGCAGGAGTTGTTCTTTGTGGCAGGATTGATTCAAGACTCTTAGTGGACCCTGTGTCTAGAAATGCCTGCCATGGTGCTGGCAGAGGTAGGTGGGAGGTGGCCTTCTGGCTGGGGTCCTGGAGCTGGAACTGCTCCTCCTCAGGCTGGGGCTGCCTTTCCAGCCACTCTGCTGTTCATCCACAGAGGAAGCCCCTCACTCTTAGGAAGAAGAGGCTCTTTGGCCTTCCTTGAAGGAGCTGGCTGCTACAGAGGTGAATGTGCCAGGAAATGGAAGACAAATGTTCAAATTCCAAAGGGGAAGGGTGGAGTTCAGAAGGAAATCACTGACTTATGTATATTATTTCATGTATATAAGAAAAAAATATTACCTGACTCACAGTTGGCAGAGGGGAGAAAGGTGATGGGGATACTGCTGGGGGAGGGGCTTTTCTCTGAGCTAGTTCCTGAGGAACAAAGACAACTGGTCTGTGTGGGTTTCCTCCTGGTATCTAAGGCTTGGGCTTTCTTGGGCCACTGAACTGTCAGGCAGGGCCTGAGGCCAAATCATGAAGCAGGTACATAGAGATGAGCTTTGCTATTCCCCTTCTCACCTCTGCTTTCACTTCTCACCTTGGATCCCCTTCCACCTTATTTGTCCCTTCTACTTTTACCAGGAAAATCACCTTTTTAAAGAGGATGGCTGAGGCAGAGATAGGCCTCACCAATAGGCCCGAATCAGTAATGGAGAAATATTAGGATGAAGGGATATGGGTCTCAGTGTCCATAAAATGGTGGAGCCTGGTCTTGGGAGGCTTGAAGAGCATCCCAAGAATTGCCATCCCTGGAAGAGGGAATTTTGAACCATTTTGCAGGTTCTGTTCTCGTCAGGGAGAGAGATAATTAAGGCAATAACTCACTAGAACAGTTTCATATGGTGACAAGTGCTCTGACGAAAATAAGGCAGAGTGATATGATTGAGTGTGACCAGGGCTCTCCCCACCCCCAATGCACCTCTTCTAGCCTTTTGGCAGCAGCAGCCACCCTTTCTTTCTGTCTACTCCCTTCAGTGTACACAATGATACTTTAGGCTGAGGCTGTGTTTGAATGAAATCCAAACAGTCTGCCCTGCCTCAGATCAGAAATTCAGACAAGCAGGAAAACTCTCAAAGCCTCACCTGTTTGTGGTTAATCTCCACCAATCAGAGCTCTACACTAAATGCAGTTACTCGAGTATCCAAATGGAGGGGAGACTGTCCTAACGCCCCTTTCCCAGGCCCAGAACCAAAGAGAGCAGAACAGAGAAGATGGCTTTTAATGGAGTTCGTGAGGCTCCTAAACAAATGTCAAGTTTAACATTAATGTGTTTAGAAAAATCACCCAAGATCATTCTTTTTAAATCTATTTTGTAAACTACCAGCTAGGAGGCCTCCCAGGATCATTTTTAAGTTGTTGGGTTTATAGATGAAAACTGTGCCTCCGAGACCCCAGGCAACCAGAAACATCCTCCTATTGATAAGAAAAAAAGGGGAATTGTAAGAAGAAAATTTTAGAGCAAAGGCTGGATGTATTCAAAGACAAATTAAAATTAGGAGTCAGCATGAAGAAACATATGGCTTGAAACTGACCATTCCAACCTCCATCAGGGAGTTTTCCATTCCCTATGCCAGCCCCTTAAGTGCATCCCTATGGAACCAAACAGGAGTTCTCAGGCCCAGTCTTCAGGCAATTGTGAATCAATTGCCTTCTTGTTTGAAGAGAGTAAGCCATTATTTATAGTTGTCTCTCAGGAGCCTCTGGGAGATGCAAAATAATTGTAGTTCCCAGCAAAGTAATTAAATTGGGTGTAAGCAATGCCTTGCAGCAAGAACAGAACAGCAAAGTGAGGCAGTACTTTGTTCCAAGGGGTGTTTAAATTGGACTTTCCAGCTAAACAAAGGAGGAAACATGCAGGACATCTTTAAACTACATTGTTAAAGCTTGTTGGGGCAAATGTCTTTCTTGGATTTGGGGAATCACTTCAGACTGGCGACCCCAGAGCTGGCTGGAGCCAGTGGAAGTCCGAGCACTGAGAATTATTGGCCCAGCTTGTATCTGGGAGGAGCCTCCTTTTAGAGTGGGCCCCTCTGGACTCTCCAAATACACAGAAGTCCAGGAAGGGAGCCTCCACCCAGGCCTTTGCGGCCAAGACAAAACCTTCATGAGAAAGAGAAACAAAAGAGAAATGAAGAGGGGGAGGGGCATGGGAAAAACAAGAGGATAAAAGTTCCAGAAGGTGTGAGGGAAGCCTCCAGAGAACTGCTTTTCCACAAATCTACTACTTGAAATTTAAGTGTATGTGCTTTTTTCTTTTCTTTCCATGATTTCTAAATGAAAAACTCAAAGGGCAAATCCACTTGCCATATATGGACTGAAAGCTCAGGCTGACCAGCTAGAAAGCATATCTGCATCAAGGTGTGGGAAAGCACATTTCCTTCCGTCTTCACATTTGTCTTTTATTTGGGCAAGCCAGGAAGGGAATCATTCTCAACCCAATTGATTCTGTGGAAGAAATAACACTGGGGCGGAAAGAGAAAGAGTGCTTGTCTGGCTGTCAGAAAACTTAGCTTCTTAGCTCAGCCTTCCCCTCCTTCAGGTTACAAGGTCTGACAATTAAGTTCGCGAACTTGTTGCAACACTATTGCTAAATTTTTTTTTTATATCAGAGGCATTATTCATTATGAATTTGTGCCATCTGGACAAACAGTTAACCAAGTTTACTATTTGAAAGTGCTGAAAACGCTGCATGAAAAGTTAGATGAAACTAACATTTCCCCAACAGTTCGTGGCTCTTGCATCACGACTATGCACCAGCTCACACAGCACTGTCGGTGAGGGAGTTTTTAGCCAGTAAACAAATAATTGTATTGGAACACCCTCCCTACTCACCTGATATGGCCCCCAATGGCTTCCTTCTTTACCCAAAGATAAAGGAAATATTGAAAGGAAGACAATTTGATGACATTCAGGACATCAAGGGTAATATGACAACAGTTCTGATGGCCATTCCAAAAAAAGAGTTCCAAAATTGCTTTGAAGGGTGAATTAGGCACTGGCATTTGTGCATAGCTTCCCAAAGGGAGTACTTCGAAGGTGACCATAGTGATATTCAGCAATGAGGTATGTAGCACTTTTTTTAGGATGAGTTTGCGAACTTAATTGTCAGTCCTCGTATATGACCTTGGGTCAGCCACTACCCCTGTGGGGCCTTAGTTTTCACATATTTAAAATAAAGAGATTAATCATCTTTAAAACTGCCTTCTCCTTCTAGGGATCTGTCAGCTCTGAGGAGAAGAGCTGTGTGTTTTTTCAGGCCCTATGTGTTTTACTCAGGTTCATTTCCCCTGTTGCAAAGCTCATGCGTGTAGGGCCCATAATCTATTCTCCCTTTCATTCCCATCACCTAGCAGATTCTTCTTGGCAGTGAGCTCTTCATGAAGGCATCAAGAATTTGAACTTATTTGTATTCCAGGCCAGCTAATGTCTTGGATTAGTCTAGCTTGATTGTCTTCTCAAAGAAACCCCTAAATAGTAGAGGTATACTTAGTCATTTTATGAACACTTACAATTTTTATTTTACTGCTATTCTAAATGAGTTATAAGTGCATTTCTCGGTGTAGTCTGGTGCCAACAGATTTCAAACACTCAGAACTCTTGATAAGGAGGCACGTATCGTGTGTGTTTGGAGCATGGGCTTTGCAGTTAGACTTGAGTTTGAATCCAGGGCTCTCTGTACCTCTTACTAGATGGGTGACCTTCATTCAACATGTTACCCAATCTCCCTAAGCATAATTTTCCTCATTTGTGAAAAGGGCTGTGATCAAATTCTCATAAAGTTCTGGTGAGATTTAAACAAACTAACAGATATAAAGCACTAATAGAGTGCCTGGGACATGGTCTGAATTCAAGCAATGTAGCCATTGTTGTTATTTCATAGTGCCAATATGAAACATCTACCTCTATGTTTGCTGTGGTATGTTGTCAGAAGCGCTCACTTCTTTCACAATGGGGAGTGTTTGCTATTGGATTATCTGCCTCTCTCCTGCTCCTTCCCCTGGCCCTATCCATCCTGCCTTCCCACCTTATTTTCCTCTCCAACCCTCCTCCCTGACCTTTATGTTTTCCTCTTTCCCCCCTCGTTTTGTCTCTTCCTCCCTACTCCTCATGCACTCACTCTCACACAAGCACTGGTTGTACCCGTCTTGGCAGCTTTCCTGGTTCAGTCTATCTCAGGATGTGACCTTAACGTTAATAGCAATAGCAGTTAACTCACACAGCCCACACTATGTGCTTTACACATAACGATTCATCTAATCCTCACAGTCCCAAGAGGTAGCTACTATTAGTATCCCCGTTTTACAGATGAAAGCGTGAAATACATAGAGATTAAGTGACCTGCTTAAGGTCATATAAGTAGTGAGCGGTGGAAATGGAATTCAAGCTCAGACAGTTTGGCTCCAGGACCTGAGTTCCAGGATCTGTGCTCTTAGTCATTACAGGACACTGCCTTTGTGAAGCAAAGAGACACAAGACTCTTGTGTCTTCGCAGATAATCCAAACAATGAACAATGTACTTATTGATAACTGAATAGAGTTTGAATGCCCATGGTTTCAAAGGTTGTCATACACTAGAAGATGAACTTTTGCTTTTCTGGGTCATAACAGCAGGAAGGAAGGGGACAAGGTAGAGTGGTAGAGTACAATGGAGTGTGGGTAGTGGTCCAATGAGAATGAAAATAGCCCTACAGTCCAAACGTTCCCCAAGTTGCGTCCCTGAGCAAGCCCTAGGAAGTCATTCACAGGCACCAGGAAGCTAAGGCTTCCACTATCGAGGCCACCTTTGCTGTCACACCTTGAATGGGCTTTGCCATTCCTGTTGCCGGTGAGGCAAGTTTTGGTGAGGTAACTAAGGGGTCTCTTCCCAAAGTTTGTCTTTGGAAATTTAATCCAGTGTTTGTTCCCCCACCCCCATGGCAAATTATATGACCTTATGTAAGTCATTTCCCTTTAGTGGCCTTTAGTTCTCCCTATATTTGATAAGAGGTTTGAATTTAGTTCATGCTTTGTGATCTGGGGTCCCTGGGGGCTGTATGTATGTGTGTGGGGGGGGATCTGTTTACATCTATCTGCACATGACAACTCAAACATCTGATGTCTGTGCTGAGATAGTACACATGTCACATTGGAAAGTTATGTGCATCTTTAAACTTATTAGTTGCTGGAGCTTTGGGGAATTTTCCCATTGGTTAGTTCTTTAAATTGGTTCAAATTTCATCAGTTCTGTTCAGTGAGTTGTTTCTCACTGTAAGAGTTCCTAATTTATCTATTGATGGAACTTACCTCATTCATTCTCAATTTTATTAACCTTCAAAAATAGAGTCAGGAATTGGAATTAGAAGGCAAGGGTGATATTTCTTTGATAGCAATTTGTTAACCCTTTCGTTATCTGACATAGTCAGGCAATGAAGAATTCAGTTTATCTGGTGAGGGGTTGGGGATTCCTCTTTTTACAGTGAATTGGCTCTAGAGGAAATGTTTCCTCACATAGGAGTGGGGTCTGGAATCTCAGGAATATCACTCTCTACTGTGCCTCAGCTCCTTTCTAAGCCCAGGTTTTTAATCCTGTAGGAGGACCAGGTATCAGCAAACTGTGGCCAATGGGTTATATCTGGCTCACCACCTGTGTTTGTACACCTATTTGTGAGCTAAGAATGGTTTCTACATTTTTAAATGGTTGGGGAAAATCAAAAGAATACTATTTTGTGACAGTTACGTAAAATGAAAATTTCTGACCAAAAATAAAGTTTTATTGGAACACAGCCATGCCCATTCATTTATGTACTCTCTATGGCTATTTTTGCACTACAACAGTGGAAGTGATTAATTGTGAAAGAGTCTCTATGGCCTGCAGACTTGCTAACTGGCCCTTTTTTAATGAAAATTTTGTTGGCCCCTGACCTAGATCATCAGCCCTCTTTCCAGATTTGGGAAGAGGTTCATGAAGACCCAAAATCATCTCTACTTCTGGACTAGCAGAACAAACCTAGAGGTGGATTAGCGCCCCCTAACCCCCAGCTCATTAAACCCCTACCCCTACCCTACCACAGAGTCAAACTTCAAACAGGTAGAAGATATAAATTACTAAACATCCAACTCCTTCATATCCCTGGGTGACCAGTTGTTTTGAAATGTTCTGGCTTGAGGCTCAGGAGCAAAGGGGTGGCACCTCTGACCCATGGAGCCCACCCTGCCTTTGTTTCCAGGGGCAGAAGAGCTAAGTGAGACAGGATAGTTAGCATGTTGCTAGGTAGACAGGGGGGTCCCTGCTGGAATAAACAAAAAGCAGCCATATCCTGGAACTCCAGGTCCTGGAATGACTCCTTCACTCCAGGACAGGGACATGAGAATACACCTTGAGGTTAATAGATAATCTCAAATCCCTTCTGGCCAGACAAAGGAGCAGATCTGATAGATAGGAATGGATTGGTTCGTTAATCCCTTTAGGATGGACAAACAGGACAAACCTGATAGATGAATTCAATTAGAAGGCGCCAGCCTCCTTCCCCAAACAGACAAGGGAAGGTATAAAAGAACTTTTGCCTCAGTCACTGGGCACCCCCATTCGGGACCCCCTCCTGCTCAGGACCTGCAACCTCTTCTGCCTCTAATAAACTATCCTCCTTTCAACTCTTTGCCTCTCCTGGGTCCCTGTTTCCATTCTTTGGCTTCATGAGACACGATCCCGGCCCACACCCAGAAACTGCCGGCAGATCCAACATTATTTACATCATTTGGGGACTCACAGGAAAATATTCCTCCTTCACAAGGGCCCTACTTCTCTCAGTGTAACTTTCTGAACTCATTTGTATGAGGCAGCCTCCAAGAACAGGTCTGAGTCATTCTTACAGCTCCCATGGCCAAAGGACTTCCAGATGGAGACGCTTAATTTACTGACCAATTTTTCTCCTTCCAAAGCACATGTCTAAACCCCGAGTCATCTGTTCACCTGTGTGCAGGTATAAAACTCTTATCTTTTCATGAAAATAATTAATTTTACTTCAGAAAGAAACTTTGAGGTTTAGAAAAAAATGCATAAAAACTGCTTCCAAAAGCCAAAAAAAGCAATGCATTTCAAAAGGTGGTGACAACTTCCTCTGAAGGCCCTAGTCCAGGGAAACAGCAGGTGATGGTAAGTTATACACCCAGCACCTGCCCATCCTGCAGCTCCTGGCCTGTCTCCCTCCCCGCCCAGCTGCTTGTCTTGCCTTTTCCCTCTGGTTCACCCTTTGGACTGGTTTGATCCTCTCTGCTTCTGGCCCTGTTCCTTTTCCCCTTTCTTCTCTCTATTCCTTACTTCCCAGTGTATCCTCTCCCCTTATCCCCTGTGTCTCATCTCCCTCTCTCCCTGCCTCCTACCCATAATATGCTCATAATAGCAAATGGAAGAAAGTCTTTTAATCACTTGTAAATAGTATTTATGGCTTCACCTCTAAATTTTAAAAACAGTTGGGTGAAATATTTTCCAATTTTCAAACTAAACAAAATTGCTTTTTTTAAAGTTCAAGTTTATTGGGGTGACAATGGTTAATAAAGTTACATAGGTTTCAGGTGTACAATTCTGTGATACATCATCTGTATATCACATTGTGTGCTCACCACCCAGAGTCAGTTCTCCTTCTGTCACCATATATCTGATCCCTTTTACCCTCATCTACCACCCCTTTCTCCCTTTCCCCTTTGGTAACCACTAAACTATTGTTTGTGTCTATGAGTTTTTGTTTCTTTATTTGTTTGACTTATTCCTTCGTTGTTTTCAGTTTTCTGTTTTCAGGTCACACATATGACTGAAAATCATATGCTCTCGGCTTTTTCTGTCTGACTTATTTTGCTTAGCATAATGATCTCAATATCCATCCACATTGTCACAAATGACAGTATTTCATCTTTTCTTATGGCTAAGTAGTATTCCAGTGTGTTCCATATGTACCACATCTTCTTTACCCAATCATCTATCGAAGGACACTTTGGTTATTTCCATGTCTTGGTCACCATGTATAATGCTGCAGTGTACATAGGGGCACCTATATCTTTACGGATAAATGTTTTCAGATTTTTTGGGTAGATACTCAGAAGATGAAATTGCTGATATGTATGGTAATTCTATTCGTAATTTTTTGAGGAACCTCCAAACTGCCTTCCATAATGGCTACACCAGTCTGCATTTCCACCAACAGTGTATGAGGGTTCCTTTTTCTCCACAGCCTCTCCAACACTTGTTATTATTTGTCTTGTTGATAATAGCCATTCTAACAGGTGTGAGGTGGTATCTCATTGTGGTTTTGATTTGCATTTCCTTAATAGCTTGGTTTTAATTAATGAAGGCATTTGTGAAATTATTAAAGTAATACAACTACGATGAGGAAAATTTGGAAAACAAAGCAAAAAAAAAGATATGGGGAATCCCATCACCCTGGCACACTACTGTTATCATTTGGCAGAAGAGCATAGAGGAGGGCTCAGGTTCTGAAGTCAGACTGAATGTGTTTGGATCCCCTGGTTGGCACTTATTAGCTTTGCTAATTAACTTTTCTCACCTTCCAAATGGGTTCTGATCCCAATTTCCAATGTGTATGTGTGTGTGTGTGTAGGGGGGGAGGGATGCTTCCCCTTCCACCACTCAATTTTTCAACCCTAGCTGGATGCCCTACAATCAAACTCAATTCTGACACTATCTACTGAGAGATACCCTGTTTCCCTGAAAATAAGACCTAGCTGGACAATCAGCTCTAATGCATCTTTTGAAGCAAAAATTAATATAAGACCAGGTATTATATTATATTATGTTATATTATGTTATGTTATATTATGTTATATTACGTTATATTATGTTACATTACGTTACAGTACATTATTTTATATTATATAAGACATGGTCTTATATTACAGTAAAATAAGACTGGTCTTATATTAATTTTTGCTCCAAAAGACTCATTAGAGCTGATTGTCTAGCTAAGTCTTATTTTCGGGGAAACAGGGTAGCATTAGATCCCACAGGTTAAGGGTTCAGCTACAAGGCTACCCCCTCACTTTAAATGCCAATCACAAGCCCAAGTTGTCACCTGTGCTTCTCCAACCAATCAGCTATAAATAGGAGGTTCCCATGACCCCCTCTTTGAGTTTGATTAATTTGTTAGAGCAGTCCACAGAACTCAGAGAAACATTTTAAGGAATAAGACAAATTAATGAGGAAACAAAAACTCATAGACACAGACAATAGTTTAGTGGTTACCAGAGGGTAAGCGGGGTGAAGAGTGGTAGATGAGGTATGATGACGGAAGGAAAACTGACTCTGGGTGGTGAACACACAATGTGATATATAGATGATGTAATACAGCATTGTACACCTGAAATCTATGTAACTTTACTAACAGTTGTCACCCCAATAAACTTTAATTTAAAAACAGAAAAAAAAGTTGCTAGATTACCAGTTTATTATAAAAGGAACAGCCACAGATAGAAGAGGTGCATAGGGCAATTTATGGGGAAGGGCTGCCTACCTTCCATGACTTCTTGGAGGGCGTGACTCTCCCCAAATCTGCACATGTTCACCAATCCAGAAACTCTCCGAATCCTGTCCTTTTGGGTTTTTATGGAGGGTTGATTACATAAGCATGATCGATTAAATCACTGGCCATTGGCAATTGATTCAAATTCCAGCCCCTCTCCCCTCTCTGGAGGTGAGAGGGTTGAACTGAAAGTTCCAGCCCTCTAATCACATGGTTGATTCTCCTGGCAACCAGGCCCCATCCATTATTGGGGGTCCAAAAGTCACCTCATTAAAGTGACAAAGACTCTTTTATCACTCTCATCATTTAGGAAATGTCAATGGTTTTAGGAGCTCAATGCCAGAAACAGGGACAAAGACCAACTATATATTTTTTATTGTAAATCACAATCTCACACATTCATTTTCTACATCTGTAAAATGGGGATTACATAAGGTCAGTGTGAGGATCCAATGAGAAGGTATAAAATGCTTATCTCTGCATCTTGCATACTCAGTATTTGTCGAATGATTAGTTTATTTCTTTCCAGTCTATTTCCCTAAGCAATTTCTAAATAATTGTAATAATATATGCTATTTCTTATATTGTATTTCTTCACTGAACCTATTTCCATGATGCTACTTTATCTTTATGGACATCATTTTTAATAACTGCATGAATTTCCATCAAGTGAAAACCCATAATTTATTTAACTTTTCCCCTATTTGGGAGCAGTTAGGTTGTTTTCAATTTTTATGATTTACATCCACGTATGTGTGTGAGTGTGTGTCCTGTTTTAATAAAACATCTCTAAAACATTTGAAAATAACCAGAATGTTTTGTTTTTGTTTGGGGGGGAGGTTGCAAAGTTATGCTCAGATATTGATTCTGCCTTTGCCAGCAATTTATTTAGACAGGTTCACTGTAGGACTTATAATAACTTCACAAGCTGATAGCATACAGGATAATATTTCTTTTTTTTTTAAATTTATTGGGGTGACAATTGTTAGTTAATAAGCCAAACAAATAACATACTCCAAACAAGTTGCAGATTATTCACACTATTGCTCCAGGCAAGGGGAAGTGAAAAGAATCAAGTCCAAATTTAGAGGTGTACATTTTACACGAGTTTGGTTTTTCAGGAGAGAAGGCTTAACCAACTGACAGCTGACTTCAGCTGCCAGTGCAAAAGGGAAGTCCCTTGTTGCTAGAGCAGATTGCTAGGGAATGAAGATGCTGGTGTTGGTGGACAGGCTAGACTGTTCTGAGGGTTTTCACTCCAGGGACTGTTGAATGGCTTTGCACCACTGCCAACCAAAGAGTCCCCTTGGCCATGGTAGGAGCAAGTGTCTCCAGATCTTCAGACAGCTGTTTAAGGTCAGCAAAGTGTCACCTTGCCCAGACTAAAACTTTCAAATAGCCCTTACAAACTCTCAGTATTTACAGTCTAAATGTCCCCTTGCCATAGTTGCTTCTCTATATGTTCTTATTGATAAGCTTTCAGCGGGGCCCCTCAGCTGCTGGGCTGCTGACTGCTTATCAATGACAACAGATGTAGAATGATGACATTCTGATTCGACTTACTTCATTCTTGTATCAAAATAACTTTACTTCTATGATGTCAGAGGGGCAGTAGATTGGGGAAGGGGGGTTATCACTTTGTGAGGGGTATAAATTCTAACTATTACATTGTTTTGTACACCTGAAACTAATAAAAAAAACTTTACTTCTAAACATAACTTTTTTTGTCTCTCATAAACAAGTGGATTAAAACAACTTCACTTAAGTCAAAAACAAGTGGATTTCAAATCATATTAAACCTATATACAACACAGAATAAAACCACTCACCTGAGCCCTGAGGGGTGTCCAGATTGGGGAATGGTTGAAACCTTTCTCTGTGCTCTTTGTTTTGGGCCCTATAGCAGGTGGCTTCTGAACTAGGCTCAGCACCAGAAGGCACTCATCAGATAAGGAAGGGGAAAAGAGTTTCCTCTTCCTAATTTAATGCTTTGTTTTAAGCTTCCTCATGTGGAAATAATTACCTGCTGTGAAGGCAAGAGATTCTGTGTGAAATGATTTTACTCTCATCATTGGTCCCTATGTTTGGGAGATATTTTAATTTCCCTGATCTAGTGGAATAGGCTGATTATAGACCTCTGAATGTTTCCGAAATGAAAGAACAAGAGGCTAGACTATCACTTCCATTAATGCTGCTCCTCAATAGCCCTTTGAGTTCACTCTCCTCCAGCCCCATAGCTACTGCCTTAGCCTCAGGGCTGGACTGGGGTGAAGCCAGAGAGGCGCTTGTGTCTACTGCAAAATTTAAGGGAGTACCAAAACCCTCACATTTTAATGCAGTATTTTTAATATTCAAATTAATGCAAAACAATCTGGGATGAACAAAATATCAAAAATTTAAGTACGGAATCCGACAGTGCTGTCCCAAGCCTTATTGGAGCCTGAGGCGAAACTAAAAATGGGTGTCCCTATATACATGTTTTTATGTATTTTTAATGGTTCTTTTTTTCCCGGAAGACTTTGCAAATATCATTGATGTGTTTATTTCAATTAAATCCCAAAATTACAATATAAATAAATAAATAAATAAATAAATAAATAAACAAATAAATAAAATACTGAAGCCTAAAATAATGTTAGTAGTTTCAATATACTAAAATATTTTTCAGCTTTTTTCAACTCCTTTAGTTTCAATTTTATGAGATAACTTTCCTGTTTCCCTTGTCTCGCCTGACAAATTCATCCCACAAACCAGCAAACATGACTTAATTATGTAATTACTATCTGTCCAGCACTGGACTGGGTCCTGGGGATGACACAATTATGAGTAGGATAGAGGGGTTTGCCTTGAAGGAGCTCACAGTCTACTAGAACAAGGCACTCCAGGGCTTTAGGAGCAGAAGGGGCCGCAGCAGGTTCTTTAGCTAGAGAAGACTTCTTGGAAGAATGGCAGTTTCATTGGAAACAGAATGTTTTCTGTTTGAAAGAGGGAGACACACTGGCAGCAGCATAGAGTGTGTGGAGAGAAAACTGGAAGGAGATGAGATGGGAAAGATAAGTGAGCCCAGAAATGAAGAATCTAATAGAGTAGTTGAGGATGGACTCTGGAGTCAGATAGTTCTGGGTTTAACTCTCAGCTCCACCACTTCCTCACTGGGCAAGTTATTTTGACTCATTTGGCTTACTTCTAAAATGAAGATGTGCTAGATATTCTCTGCGTGTTCCTTTAGATCCATTCTCTACGCTTTTCTACCCTGCTCTGTTACCAGGAGGCAGATCTTAATGGACTGCATCAATGGGTTCCCCTCCCTCTGGCTTCTGGTTGAATTGGGCCAATGGGAGGCACCAACAGGAGACTGGAGATCAGGAGGAAAGTGACAGCAGTGCATTTATTCACCTGGCTAATTCTCAGTGCCTCATTGCTGCAGGTTGGCTGCGTCCTTCTCCCCACAGCCACCACTGCTTCTTTTAGGCACAGATGTCCTGAGCTGCTGCTCTTTTGCTCCCTCAGCCTGCAGGTGGTAAGGGCCCCCACCTGGTGCTTGCACCAAGGTCCTTCATCATCCTTTGTTGATCACCCTAACTCTGCCCATACTTTTGTAAAGAGTCTCTTCATTAAATTCTCCTTATTTACCTGTTTTGAATATGCCATCTCTTTTCTGCTGGTACTCGG
This sequence comes from Rhinolophus hipposideros, assembly GCF_964194185.1. NCBI lineage: Eukaryota > Metazoa > Chordata > Mammalia > Chiroptera > Rhinolophidae > Rhinolophus > Rhinolophus hipposideros. The sequence continues at coordinate 23,547,850 of NC_138046.1, forward strand.
CATGTAGTAAGTGCTCAGTAAACATTAGCTCTTATACCACACTGCCTAGATGAAACCTTTGATGGTGAAGTCCCCTGCTGGAAGTCTCTATCCTTTGCAAAGATCTGCCGGGGGGGGGGGGGGTGGCTGTGTTACCCCGTGCTAGCCTATGTGTCAGCAAAATAGAACAAAGGATTCTCAATTTGAAGTCAGCAGCTGTGCCAAGTTAATTGTCAGGACTGGCTTCCCCAACAGGCTGGCTCTGTGATGGCAGCCAGATATTCATTCCAGGCAATTTCTCCTGTCATTGTCCCCTTGGACCAGGTCCATCACTTTGTCACCTGGTTCGGAGACTTCAATGAGCAGTGTAACAACATTCATTACAAGTGGCTGTGTTTCTGTTTAGGTTTTTGTTTCTGTCTTTGGATTAGTGCAGGTCAACCACTCACTGAACTCAGTCTATAAAGACCTTGGCGGAGGCTCTTTCTTTGCCAGTGACATACTGGGAGACTGAATGTGAGAGAGCAGCACTGTCAGGATCTCAACTGTGGTAACGTCGGGCATTTTATCAGGGACCTCCCCTGGATGGATTTTTATATTGTGTTAATCAGTCAATGGAGAGGAGTTATGTTTGTAAGAACATTGTTGCAGAAAGCCATAATATATGGCCTTAGCAGAGATATATTAGCTTCCTTTTTCCTCCTAAAGCTGCCAGAAATACCAATTTTGTCCCCTCTTCCTTCATTGTTGGTGGCATCACCAAAGACATTTTTTCAAGAGTGGTACCTCTGATTTATCCTGTAAGTTTACAAAGGCTGCAAACACCACTCTGAGATGATGTACATCAATTCTTCCGGGTGATTTTACAACTATTTATGTGGTGCACATTTAACACCTACAGCACACTGATTCTGAGAGACTCCTTGTTTATTATTGGTTTTAATGGCTTCTCATTAAAGCAGATCACAGGAACCTTGGGGTATTAGGAAAAGTGGAAAGAAAATAATGGCACAGATGATCTAAGCCACAAACAAGGGAAAGGGTGTGCAAATTTGACATAAACTAACCCACATCACACTAAAATCCCCGTTTAACTAATGAAATCTAACCTTCAGGTAAAATGCTTGGAGAATCTGGTAAGTCCTGCCCTGGAGAAAGCACACGAACCTTAGTAACTGATATACTGACTTATGCAAACAGTCCAGAGTTCCATACGGTGCTGCCACTGATGTGAAACAGGGAGGAACAGCTGCAATCCAGGCATGGGAACTACATTTCCTCTCTTTCCTTTTCTTTTCTGATAAAGGTACAGAAGAGGACAAAGGCCCACAGGAGGGGAAAGCAAGAGCAAAACGAATGAGCAAGCACTGCATGTCTTCTGCACAGGCACAGGCATTTGTCTGGCCAAGTTGTTTGGAGAGAGGACAGACCTGTCCCAGTGAAACCAGGGCTTTGTAGTCATTGCCCTGCTTGCCTGTGAGGGAGGCTCGGTAGGCAGTGTTTGCATTGTCACTGCATTGTTGCTGTAGGATCAGGCCCTCCAGGTCACTCTGGTGTCTGAGCTCTCTGCTGTGGCCTCCATTCCCTTGTTCAAAGACAAAACCAAGGCCTTGGGTTTTGGCCTGGCATTTCTCTTACAATCCTGATCCCTTCTCAGGTCCATTTGAAAAAGAAAAAACTGGTATCTACACACATGATTTGAAGTGTAGGCATATGAAAAGTAAGTAGTCTCCCTTAATTCTAGGGAAGGGAATACTGTTCAAACAGAATGCATACTGCCTAAAAGTGTCCAGCTAATCTACATTGTCATTAAAATTCTGCTTGAGCCCATCACTTCTCAGTATTACATTTGTGGGAAAGTCCTTTTGTTTGCTGTGTCACTATGTCGTCCTTCCACTGTTTGCTCCCTTTCTGGAGTCGACGGACTTGGATTTCAATATGTGCTTCACTACTACACAGCTTTGGAACTACAGTAGTATACTTTTACCCTTTTCATTATTTTTATTGTGAACTTAAACCACTCTACTGAAGAAAAAAAAGACTCAGAACCTAATGTACATTCAATTCTATTTGTGTCACTTCAAGTTCACTTACGATCTTGGCGGATGTACAGACTGGATTCCTGCAGGGCTGTAATCAATGTGTACACACTGTTTCATTTAACATTATTGTGTATACACATTTCCATAGATCAACAAAGGCCACATACTTGTCATCTTTAATTCATGGAGAATTCCACTGCGGAAATGCAGCATTTTAGAACACATTCATTTGCATGTTTTCCTATTTGTGGGTGGCACTTCCAGATGTGCTAGCTGTAAAGAGAACTCTGTTAAACTCTGGCCACAAATCAGTAACAAGACATAATATGAATGAAGTCACATGGGAACCTAACCTCACCAAGTTGAATTTAATTAGTATATATTGTTACAGGGTAGTTTATTCTCTCTTGGGCTAGGCCCCTGAGTTTCTAGGTTCCAGTTATTATTCATTCAGCCTAGTATAGTAGATGATAGGATTTGAAAAATACCTGCGCTGTTTGGGGCTGCAGTTCTAAGTGAGTTTGACTTTCTTTCATCTTTGAGATGCCCACATTCTACTGGGTTCTTCTGCTTCAATCTTTTACATTTATACCACAAGGAACTGGATCTATGTTGTTTTCCTCCAAGTGTTCATATCTTTCTAATTTCCTAGCTGTTGTGCTCTGACAAAGCTTCACCGACCTTAAGTGCTGGGAGATGGTTGTGTTATAAACTGAAAAGATAGCATGGCATTTCATTTATTCATGTTGCCGCTGGTTAGTCTAAAGATTGTCAGGAATATTCTGCTACCGGCTTTATGGTTCTTTTTACTCTAAGAGAGCGAGTTTCATTTTTGAAATCTATTTGTTTTCCTTTTTGCTTTGCCAGTTGGAGTTGATACTGGTTTCATTATCCTCCCAGTGAGGGGTAAGTAGATAGCTTCCTGCTGAGGATGGATGAGTCCCCTGGATACAATCATTTAAGACTTTTAGACTTATCTACCTGTGTCAGCCAAATTCAACCTTGGGATATTACACTTCATATCTGTGACAGATTCGAGTGCAGCATAACATCTCTACCACCTTGAAATAGTCAGGAGTAAGACTTTAACTTTTGCAAGGTAGCTAGATGGATGAGAGTGGCCATTGATGGGTTTATTCAAGAGAAACTGCTTAGCGGCCAGGGGCTGCCCAATGTTCACAGTGACAGCGCTTCACTTCAGAGCACTGGCCGCAGTTGAGCCCAGAAGTCTTCTGTGCTGAGAGTGGCTCCAGAGGATGCTCAGCCCCACAGTCATCTCAAGCAGCTGTCCTTATACTTGGTACCTGCAGGGAGCCAGGAGATCTAATGAAGAGGGCTTAGTGTCCTGTCCCAAAATGAAACTCTTGACAGACTGTCAGCAGGATGCACAATTTTATGTGTAGGCATCACCAAGTTCTCCAGGCTCACATATGAAGGCCTCTTGTAACAACTGGCTCACACTTACAAGTTACCTGTCTAGCATTAGGGATGCATTCTAAGGGCAGATGATAGAATTAAGTGAAATAGCCTATATGACAACCAAGCCATGGACTTGGCTTCCTTTATTTTTTATTATTAGTTTCAACAAACACCTATATGCTGAAAACTACAAGACATTGTTGAAAGAAATTGAAGAAGACACAAAGAAATGGAAAGACATTCCGTGCTCATGGATTGGAAGAATCAACATAGTTAAAATGGCCATATTACCCAAAGCAATATACAGATTTAATGCAATCCCCATCAAAATCACAATGGCATTTTTTAAAGAAATAGAACAAAAAATCATCAGATTTGTTTGGAACCACAAAGGACCCCGAATAGCCAAAGCAATCTTAAGAAAAAAGAACAATACTGGAGGTATCGCACTCCCTGACTTTAGCTTGTACTACAGGGCTACAATAATCAAAACAGCTTGGTATTGGCAGAAAAACAGACACATAGACCAACGGAATAGAATTGAGAACCCAGAAATAAAGCCACATAAATATGGACAGATAATTTTTGACAAAGAAGCTAAACACATACAATGGAGGAAAGATAGCTTGTTCAATCAATGGTGCTGGGAGAATTGGAAAGCCACGTGCAAAAGAATGAAACTGCACTGCTATCTGTCAAAATTAATTCAAAATGGATCAAAGACTTAAGCATAAGACCTGAAACAATAAACTGCATAGAAGAAAACATAGGTACTAAACTTATGGACCTTGGGTTCAAAGAGCATTTTATGTATTTGACTCCTAAGGTAAGGGAAGTAAAAGCTAAAATGAACAAATGGGACTATATGAAACTTAAAAGCTTCTGCACAGCAAAAAAAACCATCGACAAAATAAAGAGGCAACCAACTGAATGGGAGAAGACTTTTGCAAACAGTGCCTTCGATAAGGGGCTAATATCCAAAATATGCAAGGAACTCATGCAACTCAACAACACAAAAAACAAACAACCCAATTGAAAAGTGGGCAGAGGACCTGAAGAGACATTTCTCAAAGAGGACATACAAATGGCAAAGAGACATATGAAAAAATGCTCAACATCACTAATCATCAGAGAAATGCAAATAAAAACCACAATGAGATATCACCTCACCACAGTCAGAATGGCTACCATCGACAAGACAAATAGTAACAAGTGTTGGAGAGGCTGTGGAGAAAAAGGAACCCTCATACACTGTTGGTGGGAATGCGGACTGTTGCAGCCACTATGGAGGCAGTGTGGACGTTCCTCAAAAAATTACGAATAGAATTACCGTATGACCCAGCAATCCATCTCCTGGATATCTACCCAAAAAATCTGAAAACATTTATCCATAAAGACACGTGTGCTCCAATGTTCATTGCAGCTTTATTTACAGTGGCCAAGACATGGAAACAACCAAAATGTCCTTTGAGAAATGAATGGATAAAGAAGTTGTGGTACACGTACACAATGGAATACTATTCGGCAGTAAGAAAAGATGAAATAGGACCATTTATGAGAACATACATAGATCTTGAGATTATAATGCTAAGCGAAGTAAGTCAGACAGAAAAAGTCAAGAACCATATGATTTCACTGATATGTGGTATAGAAACCAAAAAAAACACACAAAAGAACAAGACAAACAAATGAGAAACAAAAACTCATAGACACAGACAATAGTTTAGTGGTTATCAGAGGGTAAGAGGGTTGGGGTGGGAGATGAGGGTAAGGGGGATCAAATATATGGTGATGGAGGGAGAACTGACTCTGGGTGGTAAACACACAATGGGATTTATAGATGATGTAATACAGAATTGTACAACTGAAATCTATGCAACTTTACGAACAACTGTCACCCCAATAAACTTTAATTTAAGAAAAAGAAAGAAAGTGTGGTATACATATATGAGTACAATGGAGTATTATTTGGACATGGCTTCCTTTTAAACTATAGACTAAGCAGCTGAACTTACTAGTTCCTACTTACAAACCAAACCCACTATTGGAGGAACAATTCATGTATACTTTCTACTGATAACAGAATGTAATAAACCAATACAGTACGTAGTCCAGGAAATCACTTTTTGCAAGTCTGAAGAGAAAGTAACTAGCATGGTAGTCCTTTTGATAATTACAAAGTTCTGTTTAGAGAGCACAGGAACATTCCACTCAGAAGGCTTCATCCTTTATTTGCTTAGTGATTCATGAATTCATCTATTCAATGATTCATTCATTTACCAAATATTTATTACGCACCTTATGTGTGCCAGGCATTGCATTAGGCTTAGAGGCTACAGAGATAAATAAGGCAGTTTCTATTCTGGAAGGCCTCACATGTAAATTAATACTACCACTACTAATAATTATAATATAATTGATTATTATTATTAATATTATTACTATTGGAAATAGAGTGATAAATACTAAAACCGAGGCATATACGTATACTATGGGATCACAGATGAAGTTACTACTTCAATCTTGGGGCAAGAGGTGGTCACGGAGGATGTCACAGGCTTGGTGTTGAAGGTTGTACAGGAGTTCACTAAACAAAGACTGGTAAGGACTCATTGGATTATTGAGATCAGAAAACTTTTCATTGAAATGCAACAAGAGAGGAAAATTTCCCTTCTACAAAGAAAACAGGTTCATATTTTTCCTAATTTCATTTGTACCTATGTTCATTTACTCATTAATTCATTCAATATATTTAAATTTTTCAGTTTTATTGAGATATAATTGACTATAACATTGTATTAGCTTAAGGTGTTGTCGTGCGGGGCGGCGTGCGGGGTCTCAGCTCCCGCTCCCCACATAAGAACACAGGATGTGGTTAGGCCAAAAAGGAACACCCACGGAGCCGTAGGTAGGGGAGTCATACCACTATAGTCTAATTGGAGGCTGGATTCACATGACATGCGACCTGCTGTCCACTTTTCTGCCAACAGACCTACTCGACTCTCCTTGACTCGACTCCCCAACATAGCCACGCCAGTTATACTAGTGGCCAATGGCTCAATGGTTACAGCTGACGGCCAACTACTACCCGAGCCAGCACCTTTCCACATGAGGCTGAGAGCCTGGAAACTGCTCTCCGGGGCTCTGTCCCCACAGGTGTACAACATAATGATTTTATATATGCATATATTGTTAAATGATTACCACAGTAAGTTTAGTTAACACCCATCACCTTACATAGTTACTAATTTTTTCCTTGTGATGAGAATTTTTAAGATCTACTCTATTAACAACTTTAAAATATGCAATTTAAAAATATACAGTATTGTTAACTTTAGTCATCATGTTGTATATTACATCTCCAGAAGTTATTTACCTTATAACTGGAACTTTGTAACTTTTGACCACCTCCATCCAATTTCCCCACCTCTTACCTCCTACCTCTGGCAACAACCAATCTGATCTCTGTTTCTATATAAGTTTAGTTTTTTTTTAGATTTCACATATAAGTTTGGTCATACAGTATTCGTCTTTCTTGATTTGACTTATTTCACTTAATGTAATGCCCTCAAGGTCCACCCATATTATCAGAAATGGCAGGATTTCTTTCTTTTTATGGCTAAATAGTATTCGTGTGTGTGTGTGTGTGTGCGTGTGTGTGTGTGTGTGCGTACCACATTTTCTCTATCAATCCATCTGTAGATGAATGGATACTGTACACTTAGGATGTTTCCATGTTTTAGCTTTTGAAAATAATGCTGTAGTGACCATGAAGCATCCATTCAATATTAACTGAGTATGTACTACGTGCTATGCACTATTCTAAGCACTGAGCCTACAGCTCTTAAAAAAAAAGAACACATTCTTTACCTCTTACAGCTTATTTTCTATTAGGTAAGGACAATAAACAAATGAGAAAAAAATTTATATATACATACATAAATTATATAAAATATAGAAGGTAAAATGTTCTCTGGAGAAAAAGTAGGAAAGGGTTATAGGGGGTGGTGTTAAGGAAAGGCCTTGCTGTGAAGGTAACATTTGAGGGAGAGGGCAAGTCATGAGGCTACGGGGGCAGAGTGTTCCTGGTAGGTCAGTCAGTGTGGCTGCAGCAGACTAGGAAGGACTGTAGCAGGAAATGATATCAGAGAGGCAACAGGAGGTCAGACTGTGTAAAACCTTGTAAAATCTAATAAGGTATCTGGCTTTGACGTTGAGACAAGAAGCCATTGGAAGTAATAAAATCATAGATGCTGGTTGTAAATTTGGCTCTCAGACTTTTGAGAAACTCCTGCAATGAAACAAGCATAAATATTTGCCAATGTAAATAATAAAATGTATTTTAAAAAGCTTTTTGTGCAGTAATTGAGTTAAAAACTTATTTTAAAACCTTTCATGAAGTTAAAAATTAAGTTTTCATGAAAGTCATTATTTTAGAATATTTTGTTCCATAACTCAGTCTTTCCCTTTATTTAATATGCCTTGCTTCTGATTCCAGTGTTCTCTACATGACTCCTTCACCCCACACTTAGAAAAAGCTGAGTGTGAGATTACAGATAGTCTGGTAGGAGTGAGAAGTACATCACAGGAACATTGTCCCTAGGGAAAAGGCAGCAAGGAGAGCAGAAGTGGAATGACTTCACAGGGAGTGGGTGTTGGGGAACCTTGACAGAGAAGCACTTGTAGAAGAGTCCTTGAAGCTCCTTCTGAACCTCTGGAAAATAGCCTTGATGAGACTTTTAAATAAACAGGTCAATGAGTTGGACAGTTACAAGATTCTATCCTTGCAGATTGTTACTGCTTAACATTTAATAACACTAACATGAATTTCAGCACGTTTTTTTATTTTTATTTTTTTATTTTAATTTTATTATTTTTTGCTATTGTTGTCATATATTTTCAGCACTTTACTAACAAACAAACAAAGAAAATAAAATAGAGTTCAAGCATTCACATTTAGCCCTCCGTAAAAACACTCGAGAGTTCACAGAACTGGAAGCTCTTCTCTCTGGGTATTTCTCGAAGTGGCCACTGAGTGGCAGTCCAGGTAAAATTATAAAGCACAACCTTGCTGAGTGCATATTTATCAAATGGAAATAACATAAAGCTGAGTGTGAAAACATTTCTTGCCCCTGGACTCTGCACTCTCTGAGTCCTGCCCTGGACCCACTGGAGACAAAGGCAGGGTCATTTGTCAGTGGCCTGCCATTAGTGAAAGCCACACATCTTTCACAACCCCTCTGGGGACTGTGTGAGGGCATTATAAGCAGGTATGTATATATGTGTAGGTCATGAACATTAATCTGCCAGCGCTGTTCAAATGGTACCTAGAGAGTTTCTTGTTTAGCTGCATAACGTGCTATTTAAACAGAATTAAACCAATTTGGGACTGCAGCCCTATTCAGCCATTTGGTGGGGTGGAAGTACAAGAGAGGGTAAAGGAATTGTGCTGCCAACATTTAATAGCTGAGATGGAAATAGCAGGAGCTGGGAGATGACAGGGAGGGGGTGAAATGGAATCTATTGAAATGTACTGTTATTTCTAGAAGTCAATGTTGGCCCCTGGTATCCTATTAAAATTGCTATATCCTAGTGCTTTATATCTGAATGAAGTCAGATGCAAACATTCCAAGAGGTTCAATCCTTGGCCCTTTGCTTTTCTTCTATAGACTTTCCCTGGAAGCTCTTGTTCACTATTATAAGAAGACTCTCATTTCCAACTCTAGCCCACCACTAGAAGATATTTCAACCGGCTGCTACGCAAATACCTCAACTAACATAAGCCCTGTTATTGGCTGATTTGTGCCTCCCTGCAAATGCATATGTTGAAGTCCTAACTCCTAATACCTCACAATGTGGCTGTATTAGAGATAGGGTCTTTACTGAAGTAACTAAATAAAAAAGAGTTCATTATTGTGGGCCCCAATCCAATGTGACTAGAAAAAGGAGATTAGGACACAGGCATGTACAGAGCGAAGACCACATAAAGACAGAGGGAGAAGATGGCCATCGACAGGCCAAGGGGGGAGGCCTCAGAAGAAACTAACCCCAGCGACACCTTGATCTCAGATTTCTAGCTTCCAGACTGTGTGAAAACTAATTTCTGTTGTTTAAGCCACCTAGTCTGTGGTACTTTGTTATGGCAACCCCAGAAACTAATACAAGCCCCAAAGACAACTCAATTTTCTTATTTCTTAGTTGATTACATTGCTATTTTTACTTTACCCACGCAGAGTGACTTTACTATCCTCCCTCTTTTTCTCTTCTCCCTCCAACTCCTTTGCTATGCACCATATGATGGCCCCCAAACAGTATTTATTCTGTCACTGAAACGTCTCCTGAATCTTCTCCATTCAGTCCTCACTTCCATTGTCTTCATTCAACCCACATCATCCGCCATTTGAAGTGTACAATAGCCTCTTAAAGTGTATTTTGGCCTCTCATCTCTCCTGCCCTCCATCTACTCTTCACTCTACTACCAGCTGGCACTTTAGGTGAGAGAAACAATAGAATTATTGTAGACTTATGGGAATAATACAGCGGGAAGGAAAAGATGATGAGTCAGGAAAGAGGTGGTAGAATTTCTAGTGTAATGAGACGGCACAGGTGAGATGGGAGGGGATCCAGTACTCAAGTGTACTAGCACACAGAGGTGGCCTGATAGCAAGACAGACAACTCATCTACAGTAACAGGAGAGAAAGTAGAGAACATAGCACAGGTGTAGACAGTGTTGTAAATTTTGTGGTGGTCGTATAGAAATTCTCTTCTGACTGTTGCTTTTTTCTCAGTGGAAGAGGACGCAAGGTCATTAATCTGTCACCTGACAGTGAGAATAGTAAGGATAAACAGTAAGTTTGAAAAGAATAGAAAAGGGGACTGGCCCCGTTGCTCCCGTGGTTTGAGCTCCATGTTCCTAAAGCCAAAGGCTGACGGTTCTATTCCCACATGGACCAATGGACTTTCAACCACAAGGTTGCCAGTTCGATTCCTCGAGTCCCACAAGGGATGGTGGGCAGCGCCCCCTGCAACTAAGATTGAACACAGCACCTTGAGCTGAGCTGCTGCTGAGCTCCCGGATGGCTCAGTTGGTTGGAGTGCGTCCTCTCAACCACAAGGATGCTGGTACGACTCCCACAAGGGATGGTGGGCTGTGCCCCCTGCAACTAGCAATGGCAACTGGACCTGGAGCTGAGCTGAGCCCTCCACAACTAAGATTGAAAGGACAACAGCTTGACTTGAAAAAAGTCCTGAAAGTACACACTGTTCCCTGTTAAAGTCCCATTTCCCTTCCCCAATAAAATCTTAATAAAAAAAAAGAAAAAAAGAATAGAGAAGTTACGAAATCATCAAGGGCATGTGGGAAAGTAATTGGCCTGAAAGATAGCATAATGCTGGATGGCACTCAGAGCCCACTGGAGGTTTGTGGTCTTGGACGTAAACCTGGAGCATTCAGCAGAGCTCAGTTTTTCTCCAGCTATAATGAGTCACACAGATGCAGGTCCAGTGCTGGCAGAGAGGTGGATTCAATCAGGTTGAGGGGGGGGGGTTGCTGCATGAGAATAACAGAGGAAGATGGAGACAAAGGAACTGAGGGTGTATACAAGAAAATGACCGTAATGATGGACCACAGAACTTAATGCCAGGAAGGAAGTAAAGATTTGAGAAGCTGAGGATCAGTGAAAAGATGGTAAGATCAGTAGATTTTAGAGCGCTGTGTGGTTGAGGGAATGTTAAAGGTAGGGTTCTAAGGCAAGTGAGCTGGAGAGTTAGGAGATGGTGTCCAAAGTGAGAGGCTTGAAAATGATTTTCTTGGGGGTGGGGCGAGTAGTGGCAGTGAAGTTCTGGAGTGAGAAGCCAAGGCAGCATGGAAGACAAGATCATTGGTGGAGAGAAGTTCAAGGACTTGAGAGGACAGAATGTGAGAAGGATCATTTATGTGTACATATATTAATACTACTAACAATGATGACAGATAGAGAGTTTTAGAGAGATTGTGATCCCAAAGCTAAACTGAAATCAGAAATATGTAGTTTTGGCCCTTTAGAAAGGACAGGACTCAACCAATACCAAGCAAAACCATCTATAATTTCTGACAATGTCACTTGCAATGTCTGTCACATCCCCCCATCCTGACCACCTCTTGACTAAAGCCAAGACCTGCTGGCTTTACTGGTCTGATACATATAGCCTTAGCTAACATGTTTCTAATCCCCAAAACATGTACCTTTACTAGAACAGTTTTTTCCCCCTCCAAAATTTCCCAAAGCATCAATTCAGCTTTCTAAAAATCATTTAAATGTTTTCAAGTATAATGTGGCTTTGACATTCACAGACTTAACTTTCAAAATCACTACCTTTAGAAGAAATCCAGATGTCCATGCCATGTAGTGATTTACAACTTTGTTGAGGCACAAATTTGAAGTTCATTTACTATCAGGCTGATGTGCAGAGTGAGGCAATGGTTGGCCAACACTCATTAAGCCTAGTCAATCACACAGATTCCCCAGCTCAGAGGAAGAACTCCTGTGAAGTTCAAAAACAGTTTTGCTCCCTCCCCTCTTCTCTCTTCTCCGCCCCCATGTGAAATAAAGGCCCTGAAAGAAAAGTAAACTGCTAGTGCAGTCAAAGACAGTGAGGAGAAATGAAGGGAATGTAAAAAGGTGGTGATTCTTTTTCAGAACACAGAGGTTTTGTGAAGGAAGTCACACACCACAGTGATATGTGGGGATTTTAAGCACCTCCCATACAACTGTACAGAAGAGAGAAAAGTCTGCATATTCTTTCTCAAATATTCATGCCCTGGAATAGGCAAAACATCTCCTCACATCCATAACCACCTAACACCCCTCCCACTTGTACTCTTTACAAATAAAGTACAATAACAAGCATTTGCTTTGTGTAGGAAAAATTAAAACTTCAAATAGTTGGCTCTTCTCTATGCCTTGTAACAGTAGGTTTACCCTCTTATGGAGATTAGGATAAAACTAGCAATTTTGGTGTCTTGTCAAGATTGTTAAAATAGAATTCTACCTGTACAGGCAAACCTCACAAAAGCCAAAGAAAGATTTAGGTCAGATGGACGAGGGCTGCACATAATTATCAGCTGCACATATTTTCAGCGCCTAAAGCCTTTTGTGAAAGCCCAGGCTGCCTGCCCTAGGTAACTACTCGATTATTGAAGTGAGTTGGAAAGGAACTCTTCAGGGAGAAATTATAATTGGAAGTGTCATTTATCCTAAACTTCTATCCTAAAAGACAAGATCCTGGACACAAAGCCAAGAATCCCACATATTTAAAATATATTTAAACCCTATAAGTTAAACGTTCAGGGTTCTTCTGAGACAACATTTTAAACAGGAGGCCAAAAATAGAGTCTGCAAGGCCATGTGACTTAGTAGGCATACAATATAGGCCAATGACTCACAAATGCCAAATCAAAGAGCTAATAATCTGGCTGTATCAGCATTACTCGGGGAGCTTTTTTAAAAAAAGAATCTAGTCATACAGGCTCCACTATAAGAGATTCTGATTCAGTAGGTTTGGTATGGAATTTAGGAGTCTGTATTTTAAAACTCCTCAAGCAATTTTGAGGTAAAGCCACATTTGAGAACCACTAGGTAGGGGTTTTGAGCATCAGGTATGGGTTTTGGACTATAGCTTAACAACTCAAACTGTGGTCCACAGAACTGTAGTATTGGTATCACCCAGAAGTTTTTAAGGAATACAGAATCTCTGGCCTCACCTCAGACCTGCTGAATCTGAACCTGCATTTTCAAAGTATTCCCAGTTAAAGTTTAAAAAGCAATGCATGACATGATTTTTGAGGTCTCTTCTACCCCTCAAAACCAGAATACCATGATCTCTTGTTCCTACATCTGCTAACTGTGTTACTTAATGATAATTAAATAGCAACTCTTGATTTTACTGGAAAAATATTTCCTAAGGCTATAGTTCAAATAGGTTTCAAATAGTTATCAAATGCAGACTTTTCAGGGAAAAGAGGAGAGCCCTGCTAACTCAAAGGAGTGCGAGGCTTGTTCTAACTGGCTATTTAAGACCTAGAGTTCCACTCTAGGAATGGGCCCAACCACAATTGCCTACAACAGTGGTTCCCAAACTTCAGCCTGCATCAGAATCACCCAGAGGGCTCATCAAAATACAGATTGCTGAACCCCACCTGCAGAGTTTCCAATTCAGTAGATCTTGGGAGGGGTGACAAAATTTGTGTTTCTAACATGTTTCCAGTGCATGCTGGGTGCTGCTGGTCTAGGACCACACTTTCAGAACAGATGGTGAAATGCCTTCATTCAGTCCATCAGAGAACTTTGTCAGGTCAGTAACCTCAAGGTTGAGAATGGCCTGGCTCCAATTTAACTTTCTTGCCAGAAAATTTGTTGTTTCCAGCACAGTATGCTTCTTGGCCTCACTTTGCTACTATGATCCAGGCTGACCTGCTTGCTAGTGGTTGTGATCGAACGATGGGAAGGGCTTAAAGTGTCGGCCTGGGATTTGTTGAGTCCTGTTCAATGAATGAGACCTGTTCTGGCTTTGCCCAGATCAATTGTGGTATTCAAAATGATCACCCCACCCCTGCCCAGATTTTGGCAGTTTTTATGTATAGAGTGTTCCCAAAGGGAGGTATTAAATTGAATCCATTGATAATCATAAGTGAACTTGGCCTATATTACGTATTACCTTGCTGAAAGCCACACAATCACAAGTGCCCCTGGTCTTTTTTACTCTGTAGTTTCAGTGCCCTTAGACTTCTCCTTCTATAGTTGTCTGAATTCTGAAATAAAACTTATCTTTTGGAAGAAGGCTGCCTTTTTCTGTGACTCTTCTTGCCAAAAAAAAAAAAAAAAAGTCTATCTCTGGAATCATCTCTCCACAATGTACTTTTGAATTTTCTGAGCATGTCTCCTTCCCAATATCTTATTGAAGTGAGTCTTTCATTTGAGCTCTTTTCTGCCCTCCTGCACTAGAAGCTTGTGGTGGTGCCACTCTGCTCCTGTTGGTTCTAATCAAACCCTTCAATGTGTAACTGGGCAAATACTTTGCCAGTTGATCTTTGAAAGGACTAGGTTTACAAATGATTGGTGCAGGGGTGGCCGGTTAGCTCAGTTGGTTAGAGCATGGTGCTAATAACACCAAGGTTGCCGGTTCAATCCCCGCATGGGGCGCTGTGAGCTGTGCCCTCTTTAAATAAATAAATAACAATAAATGATTGGTGCACATTGTTATATACAAAGTTGATCATCCAATGATCCTAAAAGCACAGAATTTTTTGAGGTTTGGAGAGCAAGTAAGGAGCTTACTCTGGTAAGGACCCTGTTTTCATTAAAGGTATAACAATTACCTTTTGCTGTGTAAGAAAGTATCCCAAAATAAGTGATTTAATACAATGTAGTTCAAAATTCCCTGGGTTGGCAATTTGGGCTAGCTCAGCCAATGGTTTGCCTAGACTTCGCTGGGTTTTCTCTTAGAATGGTGGTCAGCTACTGGGTCAGCTGCAGGCTGGCTGGTCTAAGATGATTTGGCTGAGCTGGAATGGCATGTCTGTTCTGTGGTCTCTTATCCTCCAGCAAGCTAATCTGGGCTTGGTCACATGAGAACTGGACAGGTTCCAAGAGAAGAAGTGTGCACAATGTCTTGAGGCCTAGCCTCCAAACTGACATGCTCTCACTTCTGTCATATTCTATTGGCAAAAGTAAGGCATAAATCCAGCCCAGATTCAAGGGGTGTAAAATAGACTTTACCTCTTGGTGGGAGTTGCTAAAGTCACATTACAAAAAGCCTGGATGAAGGAAGAAAAAAGAAGGATTTGCAACCAGCTGCAAAAAGCCACTGCAGGGCCCTAGAATATATAGGTTTCTTTTCCTGGAACTCTCTTTTCTTCACTCTTTTCATGGGTGGTCCTTCTCATCTTTCAGATCTCAGCTTAATTATCACCTTTTCTGAAAGGTTTTCCTACCAGCCAGTTCTGTTATTCTCTATATAAAATTGCTGTATTTTCCTTTCAAGTGCTTATCTCATTTTGTAATTCTATTATTTATGGGTTTATTGATTTCTCTTGATTACACCACTAGAACAAGAGTTCCATAAAGGCAGGCAATAAGTTTGTCTTTTTCACCATTGTATCAATAGTGTCTATCCTAGTGCCTGACACATAGTAGGCCTTCAATAAACATATATCCAACGAATGAATTGAAAAAACTAGAGAGGTGATATAATATTGAAGAAATACTCAGCATTTCAGAAGAGAGTAGAAGGGCTGGCTTGGCCATTGTGATAAGCAGAAAATAGAAAAGAATCAGGGATTTCTAGTCAAGATGGCAAAGTAGGTAAATTCTGTGCTCACCTCCTCTCATGACAACATCAAAATTACAGCTAAACAACAGAACAACCATCATTGAGAATTGCTGAAGTCTAGCTGAACAGAAGTCCTACAACTAAGGAAGGACATGTGAAAGAAGCCACCTTGAGACAGGCAGGAGAGGCAGAGACATGGAATGGGCTGGTTCCACACCTGCACGTGGCAGTTAAAAATCGTGAGGGATATCTCAGCTACAAAAAAACCTCCCGAACAGCAAGAGGTCTCAGCCCCACACCTGGCACCCCAGCCCAGAGTTCCAGTGCTAAAAAGGGAAGTCCCCAAAACTTCTGGCTATAGAAACCAGTGGAGATTGTGGCTAGAGTTCCAGGCATTCCTGGAACTCTAGCTAGAGTTCCAGGCATTCCTCTTAAAGGGCCCACACATGGACTTATTTGCTGATAGACTCACTTTCTCTGAGCTCCAGTGACAGGACAGCAGCTTGAAAGACACCAGGGACATATAGGGAGGAACTGAATTGTCTGGCCTCAGGAAGAGGGCTAGAGGGGCAGCTTTCTCCTGGACAGAGGAGCTAATGGAAGCCATTATTTCTTTTTTGAGGCTTCTCCCCTCCCTGTGTGCAGATACAGGTGGCCAACATATCTGAGTCTCCATCCACCTAAGTAACATGTTTGTTTACCCCACCTGGTGATTCCCTGAGATCCAGCCCCACCCAACTTGCAGGTGCCACCTAAACCTCTTCGAGTGGCTTTTATACAAACAGCCTGTCTTAGCTCATGCTGTGAAATTTTCTAAAATCTCTCAAAGGATCAAAAACCCCAAACAAGCAACATCTGGCCTTGGCATGCCCTGTACTTCATGCTGAGTAGCCCCAAGCCTGGCACTACTGGCAGCTGGCCTCAGTTCATGGTCTAGAATCTCCAGGCTCCTCCAAGCCCAGTGCCAGTGGCTGATATCTACAGATTGCTTTGTGGCTCACACTAGGTGTCCTGGGGCGGGGCACAGAAGTGGTACCAGAAGAAGAGAGAGAGCAAGGAATTGAAAACCTATTTGAAGAAATGATGGAAAACTTCACTAACCTGGCAAAAGAAATAGACATACAAGCCCAGTAAGTGTGGAGAGTCCTAGACAAGATGAACCCAAAGGGGCCCAAACCAAGACACATCACAATTAAAATGCTAAAGGTTAAATAAAGACACA